>NW_027122517.1:0-600000 GCF_030686945.1 Centruroides vittatus | reverse complement strand
TGTTCGAGCCATACTGCCCAGCTACATTAGTCATCTTCTGCCAACTTTCTACCTTTGCTATTTTACTCTCACCTTTCGAAAAGAAAAACCCATGAAAAACTTAACGAAAGCCCACCCGACAGTCTCGCGAATACTATAAAAATATTGTTTCTGTTAGAAAAATAAAAGGCTGGAATTACAAGGGAGAGTCAATGTTCAGAAGAGTACTATCCGATCAGTATATACATCGATGTCAACGTCTCCCACACTCTGAAAAGTTTCAAATTGTTGCCTGAAGACAAGGGAAGACCAATCGGTATTCATTATTTTACATCGCTTCTTCTTGTGTTTGTTCTGTGAGGTGTTCGTTATCCGATCATGTGTTTATTGTCCGAATATAAAAATCTTTCGCGAAAGTGTTCGTTATCCGATTTATTCGTTAACCGATCACCCACTGCATTTAGTAAAACATGTATGTTTGTAAATTTAGATAACAAATCTATAAATATTAATTTAAGATTATAAGTATTTAATCTGAATTTTACAGTGATTTGGTAATTTATTTGTTTTATTTTTTGTGGAGTTAACCTAAAAAATAAATTGCCTTTATGAAGTCTTAAGTCAGTGATTTTTGTTGTAGAATTTTATGGTATTACCAGAATCATAACAAATGCAATGTTTATCAAGTTGTGGTCTGCAGACTCTTAGGAGTTCGAAAAGAGAAATATATCAGAGATGTGACATGGCTGAGGTGAGCAATGTGACATGACCAAGTGATGGTGTAGTGGGGTTGTGTGACAGGTTTCCATGTCTCCACTGTCCAACGTATACTCTGCGACAGAAACAAGCTTAAGCAATGTCAGACTGAATGGTGCAGAATCAGTAGGTAGTCCTAAGGTTTATTGTTTGTAGTGTTTTTTTTATATTGGTCAGCATTGAATAATTTTGTGTTTTGCAAACGACTACCATATACATACTGTATGTCTCTTTTCAAAATAAAATTGATAGAAAAAGTGACGTTATACTTCTTGTATAGTAGTACTTTAACATTCAATTTACAGGCCCATTTTATTAAAAACATTCTATTCAAAAATTAATATATCTTAGACTTCTTTGTTCAAAAACCTTTCTTTGTGTAGATTTTTACCATTTCATTCTTAAATTGAGATATGGAGAAAATCCATAAACTGAAACTTTTGGACCATTATCATAGTTTCTCTTTACAAAATAGACCAACACATTTCTTGACATTTTTATATTTAGTGTTTGAGAACGTGGTGATGTTTTGCTTGTTTTGTGAACTTACGTTGGCTGTTTTAGGAGGTGTTGGCTTCTGGTGGATATGGAAATAGGTCTTGACAAAACTGTTGCAGGAGGTCTTTTGTAAAAGAAGATATATGCGGGTGTACATTATCATGTAGAAACACAATGCCTCATGTAAACATTCCTCTTCATTTGTTTGAATGACACTGCAGATTTTTCAAAACTTTGCTCTATGTCTGTGAAGTTATCTCCCAGGTGACAGCTTCTATGATGAGGGGATACAGGAACTCATCCCATACTATGACAAGGACCTGAATTTTCAAGGCAATTATGTTGAGAAGTAGCCTCAACATGTAGCTAACTTTTGTACATAATTTTTCTTTCTTTCTTGTTTTTATAACTGCCCACCAAAGGTTAATTTCTGAATAACTTTCATATAAGTGGGATGGAAAACAATTATGATAGTTTCTAGTGGAAAAAAGTAAATTTATGCATGTTATGATAAAAAAAAAATAGTAATAATGATAAGTAATGTTAAACTGATTAATTACTAAATCCGGAACCTGTTACCGGTGTAATTTTCATGAAAAAATCTTCTTTTCACAAACATTTTCGAACTTTTGAGGTAGTTCTTCTTCAGGCAAAGAAATTCCATTGGAACACTTCAAAAAAATGGAACGTGGATATTTAAACAAAAACCAAATATTCGCATAATGGAACTTGTTGAGATGGGCATGCGCATTCGTGTGCGGATGTTGATACTTAAAGATCGCCATTTATAAGGGTCTGCCACACTATATAAAGATTAAGTTCATCTTTCCGGTGTATACAGGTGGTCGTTGCGCTTGTAGATGGATATGGCTTCTAGCCATTTTAGATGTTCTAGGTGGGGTGCAGTGTTGATGACCGTTAGATTCCGGCTCGATATTGGGATCAGACACAAAGGTGGTCAGGGCTGTGGTGTATCGTCCGTGTTGAAGATCCACTTGGTGTTCACGTATTCTGGTACTTAAAGAGTGCTTGGTTGAACTAATATATATGAGACTCTTGTCACATCTGTTATCTTTGAATGGGATGGAGTACACACCGGGAAGCCTGCTACGAACCGGATAGTCCTTTCCATTTCTGAGGATGTTGAAGATTGTGGGACATCTTCTATAGGCTATTTGTAACTGATGTTTTCCAGTGATCTCTGCGTATATTGCTTTAACATATGGGTTAAAGGTGACTGGGAGGCATGTATGATTTTTTGGGTTGGTGCTGGCTCTCGTATGCGTAGTGGTTGCATATTGCGAGCAATGATGTTGTTCAATCAGACAGTGTACTAGTTCAGGATAACCGTGTTTGTCTGCTATCCTCTTAACATAATTTAATTCAGTGGTAAGGGCTTGCTTGGTGGATGAGTGGGAAAACACCCTTCTAATGAGAGTATTAAATGCTGCAGCCTTGCAAGTGAAGGAGTCGCATGAACCCACTGGTATGTATGTAGAGGTGGCATAAGGTTTATGGTATACTGATGTGAGGATTGCAGATCCTTCTACTTTATTGTTTATATCCGAAAAATGGACTTCAGTATTGCTAGATTGCTCCACTTCTAGCGTTAAGCTGTAAGGATTATCATTAATGGCTTGTATGAAAGCCGAGATATCAGGTAGTGTCTTCCACATGATGAGAATGTCATCTACATACCTCCTATAAAGCAAGATGTTTGGGAGGAATGGTGGAAGAATGTTTCGTTCAAGCTGCCTAACAACCATTTCGCATAGGTCTCCAGAAACTGGGCTACCCATGGGGACTCCTCTTTTTTGCTTGTAAACAGCTCCATGAAATGCAAAGATAGAATCATAACAGATCAGATGGGCCAATTCAAGTACCTGTTGGTGTAATGCTTGTTCTTGTGTCAAAGTAAGCAAAACGTCCCTAAGGGAGCAAAAAGCTGGAGGAAGCTCCACTGAAGGGTACAGAGATTTAAAGTCCAATATGGTAATATATTGTGGTGGCGAAGACAGATCCCGAAGAAGATGAATGAGCTCAACTGGGTTATCGACGGTATACAGATAGCCTTTGAGTTCGGAAGAAAGTGGGTTATGAGTGACCTTCTCCAGTTTCTGTGTGGGAGCTTTGGCTTTATCCACGATTGGATGTAACTGCTGGCCCACTTTGTATGTTTTGGTGAAGGCAAAAAGTCTTGGTGTATCTGGGGAATTGACTATTACATTGCCTAATGCAAGGCATTTTGCTAACTTGGAGTTTACAAATTGTTTAACTTTGTTTTGTATTCTGTCCACCATGTCCTCATTCACCATTTTGCATTGGGTGATATTCCTTTAAACTTTGGTGGTAGGTGTTGCATCTCATGAGGACCAGCATCTTAGACTTACCCACCCTGGTGAGAATGATCCTGTCATGTTGCATTCATTCGCTCATGAGTTTAAGTTTAGGTCTCAGCTCAGCGATCTTGGGTTGTTCCTTAGTTTTTCTCATTCTTAGCGCAGTTAACCATCTGTAGTATTCTTTTTGCATTTCAGGCAGGCTCTTTATTAGAAGCTCCAAGTCTGGAATGAGGTCCTTATATTCGCTTTTAGGAGGTGGAGGTGCAAAGGTCGACACTGCACCCCACCTAGAACATCTAAAATGGCTAGAAGCCATATCCATCTACAAAGCTAACTGCACGACCACGTATATAAACCGGAAAGATGAACTTAATATTTCTCTAGCGTGGCAGGCCCTTATAAATGGCGATCTTTAAGTATCAACATCGGTGCATGAATGCACATGCCCATCTTAATGAGTTCTGTTATGCAAATATTCGGTTTTCGTTTAAATATCCACGTTCCATTTTTTCGAAGCGTTCCAATGGAATTTCTTTGCCTGAAGAAGAACTATCTTGAAAGTTTGAAAACATTTGTGAAAAGAAGATTTTTTCATGCAAATTACACCGGTAACAGGTTCCGGATTTAGTATTTCACCCCCAGTGTCAAGGAGAAGTTGAGTTTTTTATTTAAACTGATTAATGTTAAAGTAACCTGTTATCAACCTTACTTTTATTTTGAATTTTAAATTAGTACAATATTTTAGAATCATGGGTGTCAATCATACTGTTTTCAACTCCAAGTCTATTGAAAACACAAAAACAGAACACTATTGTATGTATATACAACATCCCTTTTTTAAGTACTGCCTGTTATAAAATAAAATGGGAAAACTATAGTAATTGTCTCAGGTTTTTACTTTTCTGGCTTTTGTTATAAGTGTTTTTACTCCTTTTTATAGACTAAGAATTTCTCAAAGATCATATTTTTATTGCATATCTTTTAACATGATAAATATTGAAAATTTACTACATGAAGATTTTAATTGTTGTAAACATCTTTGTAAATGAATTTTTTATAATTTTGAATGTTTAATATTTCTGTCCTATTGTTATCTTATCAAATTTGTTTTTGTTTATTTTAATATTTTCTACTCATTTTTTTATACTTGTATTTTTATGTATTTTATTATATGTATTCAGTTATACTGTTAAATGGGGAGGAAATTTATAATCTCTCTATGCACCGGAACTTGTAATAATAAAATAAACCCTTCTAACCTTTTTCCCGGTGTCGTTCTATTTTTAGAATCGTTCTATTTACAGACTCGCAAACGTTTTCACAGCCCCTCCTGGGCTCTTCTTCAGGCTTCGTCGAATAGGCCGTCGAAATTTGTCATATACATGAAACTTCCAATTCTAAAAATTAAAATAAAATAAATAATATTGCAATCATGTCAAATTTGACACTATGGGTTTTTTGGAAATCTCAATGTTTTGAGACCTTCCCAAACCCAAAACAGTCAAAAGAAACAGGGAAAAAATTGTGTGTGTTGGATTTCATTAATTTAATATCTCAGGATGGAATGAAGACTGAAACAAAATTTAGCATGGAAATTTACATATAAGAGCATTGATTTATTTAATTTTAGTGGTTAAATGTAGAAGTGGGGGAAGATAGAGTGGGGTCACATATCATATTTTGAATAAGGTTGGATTTAATGAAAATTTTACTCGTTATTGGCATTTACGATATTTTTAAAGACTTATCTCTATCTTCAAGAGGCTGACACAATAGACTAAAAACAACATAACACCCAAATTAAAGAAACAACTCAAAAACATTTTCAAGAAAATCAAAACACACACAAAACATGAACATCACAACATACACATTACAGAATACATCGACACACTAAAACGAAAACTCGCAGCCAAAGCACGTAGACTCAAACAATACAAAACATGTTCACTACAAAAACAACAAAATAAATTATTCACAAACAATGAAAAACGCTTCTACAGACAAATCAGTACCAAAACAAACACTGATACACAGCACAATGGCACACCAACAGAAGAAGAACTCAAAACTTACTGGTCTTCTCTTTGGTCCAGTGCTGTTACACACAATGCTGATGCTGGCTGGATTCAGAAGGAGAACAAAAACTTGCATAACATACCAACTATGCCCTGTTCTGAAATAAACGTACAAGACATCCACTACTCTGTTAACAGAACACACAACTGGAAGACACCTGGTGTAGACAACATTCACAATTTCTGGTACAAAAAGTTTACATCACTGCACCAGGAATTAGCTAAACACCTAACACACATCATCATCAATCCACAAGACATGCCAAAATTTATTACTCGAGGCATCACCTACATGAAACCTAAAAACAACAATACCACAGACCCCACACAATACAGACCAATTACATGTCTTCCAACAAATTATTGACATCCTGTATCGAAAATAAAATATACAGACATGTCGAAGAACACGACATTCTTACAGAACAACAAAAAGGTTGCCGTGGAAATCACAGAGGATGCAAAGAACAGTTGCTCATAGATTCAGTCATTCTACGGCAAGCACACAAACAACACAGAAACATACACATGGCATATATAGACTACAGAAAAGCATTCGACAGTGTACCACACAGTTGACTGCTACATATTCTACACATGCACAAAATACATCCATCACTCATTACATTCTTTCAAAACACTATGCAGCACTGGAGAACATCACTACATCTCAGGGTTAGTAACACTTCCATACAAACAAACCAAATATTCATTAGGAGAGGAATTTTTCAAGGAGATTCCTTGAGTCCTCTCTGGTTCTGCTTAGCCCTGAACCCATTATACAACATGTTAAACAACACACAATATGGCTACAATATCAGACATGTAAAAACAACACAGTTTACACTGTCACATCTCATGTACATGGATGACATAAAACTTTATGCATCCACACAAAAACAACTTCATCAACTCCTACAAATCACACATTCATACACCAAGGACATACAAATGGAGTTTGGCCTAGACAAATGCAAAACACTTCACATAGAAAAAGGAATCCAGAAGAAAGAAGATTTTGCATTTGGAAACGGAGACATTATTGAATTCATGGAAGAGGGCGAGTTCTATAAGTATTTTGGATTCCAACAGGACAAACTAACAGAACATAAACAAATAAAGCAAAGCTTAATTAAATAATACCAAAGTAGGTTAAATACTATTCTCATAACAGAGTTAAATGCAAAACACACAGTTAAAGCAATAAACACGTATGTCATCCCAGTACTCACATATTCTTTTGGAGTTATACGTTCGACTAACACAGATCTCGAGCAACTCCAAAGGAAAACAAGAACAACACTTACTAAGCAAAAACATCACCACTCTAAATCTGCCCCAGAAAGATTAACCCTTCCACGTAACTATGGCGGATGTGGCCTGATTAACATAGTTAACCTTCACTACAAACAAATACAGACACAGTGAGAGTTATCTACAGAAAACAAGAAACATTACAGTAACATAAAGCAGTAACTCTAGCAGACTCAAATAACACGCCATTTAACTTACACTCATGTCTTACGTACACAACAGAACATATAAAAAGCATAGACACCATTAAGCAATCGTGCGCTCAAAAGGCACTCCATAGCAGGCATTTCTATGACCTGGCTCAGGATTTTGTTGACAAAACTGCGTCAAACAGCTGGTTAGCTCTTTGGGGAGACGGAAGGATTCATGATTGCCATACAGGATCAGGTCATAAATAGTAAAAACTACAGAAAACACATACTGAAAGATACAACACTCGCAAATGACACATGCAGAAAATGTCACATCATTCCAGAAACTATACAACACATTACTTGCTGTGCAAGCTCTTGGCACAGACAGATTATTTACATAGACATAATCAAGTAGCAAATATAATACACCAAGAGCTTGCAAACAAGCACAAATTATTAGACATCCACAAACCATACTACAAATACATTCTACAGACAGTATTGGAAAACAGGGCCATAATCACAGATAAAACGATTTACCACAACAGACCAGACATCACACTCATTGACAAACACAATAAAATCACATACATTATAGACATATCCATTCCAAACACTCACAATATACAAAACACATACACTGAAAAAATTAGCAAGTACACAGAACTCACCCAGGAAATAAGGCATCTGTGGAGGATGGATAGGGTGCTTATTTTACCTGTTGTTCTCTCCTGTACAGGTGTGATACCATACACACTACACAAAAGCCTGGGCACATTACAATTGACTAGAAATACATACATCACACTACAGAAGGCCACAATATTGAATACATGTGATATTGTTAGGAAATTTCTGAATACAGACACTGACACTGATATAGTTATTTAATTTTAGTTTTGTTTTGGTTGCTATGTCTTGACTTTGGTCCAGCATAGTGCACAGCCACTGGTATCAACTGAGTATAACCCACTAAACCCAACATAGTAATAATGAAGTTATTTTTTAATAAAATCTAATAAGAGATAATGCCACACACAATTTTAACGTGGTAATGTGTGTTAGTGTTTTTAAACATAAGTATTTTTCATGCAGAACATTACGAAACTCATTCTACAGTTTTATTGTTGTATAGTAAACATTTTTTGAATTGTCTAGCTCACCATCAGATAAAACAAATTACAATACTTAAAATTTGTTAGAACTTTTGTCTTTTCATGAATCATTTGAAAAGAAAATTCAGCAATAAATTGCTTAACTGTTTTGGCTTCTCCAGAAAAGTTTGCAACATGTGTTTTTGTCAGACTCTGTCTATAAAAGTTATGATGCTCCAGGCTTTGCCCATTGTAGAAAAATTTCCAGAAGAAAAATTTAAATTTACTATTTACATATTTCATTTAGTTTTTTAAAATTTATTTCAGATAGTAATTATTTAAATAAAATTGTGTGTGGCACCTTCTGTTATGAAATTTTATTAAAAATTTATTATATATTATTATTTATTACACAAAGGCAAAAGACAATTTTGAGGGTAAAGATAATTTTTTTTTAAGAAATTGTAGAAATTAGAAATTGTCAGATTTAATAAAGTATTTATTAAGAGAAAATGGTAGAGTAAGGTATTTATTAAGTAGAAAATAAAGGGGTCTTATGTCATATCTCGAGTGGAAGTGTAAAGTATTTATTAAGTCTGACTCCACTTGAGATATGACATAAGACCCCTCTATTTCTACCTCCTTGACCATTAAATACCAAAATTTAATAGCATTGATACTTCTTATATACAAATTACCATGTCAGATTTAGTTTTAATCTTTACCACATCTGGGATATTAAACAAAATAGATGCCAATCTACACATCCATCCAAGATATTTTTTCCCATTTTTTTAAATAATTTTTTTTAGTTCAGACATGTCTCAATGTGGAGTTATGCTGAAGGATCAAATTTGACAGGATTCCAATACTTCTCAATATTTTTATATAACAAGATGCAAATGTAAAAAGTAATGATATTTGTTGTTTTAAATGGAATTACTTTTTTAGTATTGGAATATGCAAGATGCTTGTATTCTACTATGTACAGTATTAAATTTTATATTATTAAAATATTAATCATTAACAATAAATGTTTAAATAGAAACTTATTTTAATGAAATATTACTAAGAACTCAGGTATTTCATTTTTAATTAGTAAAAGGGAATTTTGTAAGTTTGTATGTTTGTAGCAGTGTTCTGTCAGTGTGAGGCCTTTATAAATACATGAATGTTTGAATTAGCCTTCTTGTTGAATTTTTTTTGGAAAGTTTGTTTCTTTTTATTTATGTACTTTCTTACAAATCCATTCTACTGTATTTTAGAAAAAAAATTGCAAAAGTCCACAAATTTCTTTCAAATGACTATAAAAGTTTTTAATAACTATGACATCACTAACTATAGGCCAATACACTCTGAAAACATCAGAACGTATTTAACTTTAGCATTGGGTTAACTTATTTTACAGCATTTAAAATGCAAAGTTCGTCCAAAGAAAAGGCTCAAAAGTTGCCTTCTGTCTTACATATAAATTCCCCCAATTGTGTGCACCTTAATTCATGGTTACTGAGTATTTTAAGTGTATTTTTTTTTTTTTGTTGTATTTAAATGGCTATTGCATGTACAGGTATTTATGTGTAATATTTTACAAAGGACTTCTGTTCTTTTGTTGTTCTGCTTTACATTTAATAGAAAATACTGGTAATTAGCTTCTTTTATTTTTTGCTATAGCTAAATAGTTTTCATGCTTTATTCATCTTTTTGAAGCACTTTCAAGTTGATTCCTTTTATAAGCAATTTTTCCAGTGTCTATAGCAGTGTTATCTGATGGAAAAAGTTCAAGAAGTATCAGACATGTTTGAAACTAGTTTACTTTCTATCATTTGTCAAAAGTGTTTGGCTGATGCTGTTGTCCTGAAAATTATCTTTTCATCTTTTATACAGTTTTCAGAGATTTTCTTCATTAAGATTGGTGCAGTATTGATGCTAAGATTTTGTCTTACATTCTTTTAACAATGCATCATATTCTTTTTTAATTTCATAGTATTTGGCTGTATACACTTCCCTTATTTGAGGATATTTACTTTTATTATACTTTTTTCTAGCAACATAAATTTTCTTTCTTTTAAGTTCCAATTCCAGACACTACCAAGGAACAGCTTTAGAAGTCATTTTAACTCATGCTGTTGAGAGTTTACAAACCTGTATAATCTCTGTCATAAAATGAATCCATTGTTCATGTATTAGATGTATGTATTCATCTAATTCTGCAGCATTGGAACATTGTAGTAAATTCCCAAGCCACTATTTTTCTCTGCTCAATATAAGTTTTTTGAATTTATTCAGACAATATTTGGCATTTAAAGATATTTGAAAATAAAAGCTCAAATTAATTACTGTACTTATGTTAATTTAACAGAAGACAATAAAAATAAGATTGATATATACCAAGTGATTTAATTATAGTACCCTTATTTAATTCTCCCAACATTGGGCTCCATTAATACAAATAGAAGAGTCAGCCGTTGCTCATGGTTACCGAAGACTTGTGCATCGCTTGGTTGATCAATTCCACTGAATGCTTTCAGAATCCATGCCCAAGGTAGACCATGGTGGGAAGGTGGAATCACTGTTTCCTATCACCCCTTCCTATGTTCTGTATTTGCAAAAGTACCAGGAAACATGCAATTCATATTGCTTTTTGGAGGTATCTGTCTATTTTCACCAACCTTTGAAATGGAAAGGACCCTCCCAACCCTAGCAGACTTCTCAGCATATACAGTGTTCCTATCAGTGACTCCAGATACAATATGAACTTTCTGTACATTGGGTCCACTAAATGTTCTATGAGAAGAAGAATACAAGAGCATATCTCAGACATGAAACATGCCAGAACATCCACAGCCCTTTCTATGTTATATGGCAGACCCAGAAATAGTTGCAGACCTCACATGGGTCAAACTCCTCCTCACAACACTGCACACAGAGCACCTCAGATGGTTGGAGGCTTTAGAAATTTTTAAAGATAACTTGGAGTCATCCTATATAAATTTTAAGGAGGAAATTGTGTTGTTGATGGCTTGGCAGACCCTGTTAGATACAACGTTATAATCATTAATTGAATGATCATTATGCGCACGACAACATGTAGGCAGCATTAAATTTATATTTATATTTTCGAACAGTTGTTTGAATTATGTTCTTTTAAAAATTTTTCAAATAGGTATTAGTTTTAATAATGTTCCATTGGGTAACCATTCAGTCACACCTGGGAAGGAGTTAGAAAATGTTTGTGCAGTGGTCGCTTTTTTATGCACCAGAAGTTGGTTGTGTCTGTTGTACATATATCTTGGTGTGTATAAAACATTTTCACAAAAATAAAAGACCATATAATTAAATGAGTCTTCTTTTGCCTGTTCTCACACCTCAGAAAATAACAGACTTATGGGCAGAGTCAACCTTTATTTTGAGGCTACTTGCTTGCATCAATATGCAAAACGTTTCAAATCTTCCTTCTGGCAATGGCACAAGTAAAAAATATAAGTTATACATTTGATAAAATGGCCAGGACAGTAAATTAAAATTCACAAAAATAATTCTTTTATTGTGTAGTCTTTTATTTTTGTGAATTTAAATTTACTGCCATTGCCATTTTATCAAAAAATAAATAAACAAACAAACATTTTATTTGTACAAGATATCCATGATATACAGAAACCTTAAGACTAACACAAACTGTTTGATGTGGTTGCTTTCATTGTGACATCAGAGGCAATTTTTGAGGTCATTTGACTGTTTTCCTTTGATGTCCTTGTGATATCACTCATAACATAGTTCTAAAGAACCAATAAACATTTTATCTACCCTGCTATGAACAATCTCTTGGTAGCTTGTTTACAAAATGACAAAAATCAGTGATTGTTATTGTGTTGCTTATTGCTTTGTATACAACCTCTTGAGTGTTTTTTATTGCAAAATGAATTAACTAATAAGTGATATATAAAATATTTTTAGTGATATACATTATAATTTCAATAATTTTGTGAAATATATAAATATAAACATCCAAACCTGATAGTTATATATTAAAGCCAAACAATTGCTGAATTATAATAGTAATAAAGCCTGATATAATTCATCAATTGTTTGGCTTTAATTTTATTGAAATGATTACGATGTTCTCATATGGACAATAGTTAATTGTAAAACTTTTTAATGCGAAAGTGCAGTTTATAATCAAAATAAGTAGTATAAATATTTCATTGTTCTATGATTATAACACTTACGTGTTGTGGCGTTACAGGAGTGGAGTCCTGGAGAATGGACTCGTCTGACAGTTAGAGAATGAACTCGTCTGCTAGCACTTTCAGTAGTATACAACTACTGTCTTCAGGTGGTCTATCGAATACAACAGCTTAAGATTTTCGAACGCTAATCCGACGGTTTCACAAATTTCCAATTTTTGAAATTGCATGCATCATACAAAAACAAGATCCTACTTCAACTGTGTTAAGAAAAGCACCCAAAGTTATAGCTTCATCTGGAATAGTGGAATCGTTGGGTGGTCCTCTGAATCCCCAAAGAATGTCTCCTGCCCTAGATTATTTTTTGATGCAAAAACACAAACTTTCCTGGACGCTAAGACCATTATTCAATAAACGATCACATCCCACACATCATCTTGAGGCTGCGCTAGCAAAACATATTGCTTCTTTGATTCCACCTTCTGAACTTGTAACAGCTGCCTCTATTGAAGCTAAAGTTATCATCTTACAAAAATTAGGAAACCTCCCCTCCAACTCTTACCGACTTTACAAAGTTAATGTCATTTCTTTATTTTCGTCTGTTTCGCATTTCGAGGCTGTCATGCTGACAAATACTCTATTCCTCAATTCTGGTTACCCAACTTCACATGTTTTACACTTGCGTGAGGCTCTTTTTCTTGTCACTCAAAATAATTATTTCCAGTTTAATGGGAAAATATATAAACAAACACAAGGTGTACCAATGCATTTCCCTTTATCTCCTATTTTGGCTGAACTGATTATGAAGAATATAGAACATTGCGTTTTTAATGCCCCCTTAACTATCCAGTATCCTCTCATGTATATACGTTATGTTGACAATGTGTTAATTGCATGGGATGGATCCAATGAGGATTTACAACATTTCACTCAAATGTTAGCTTCCATTTATCCTTCCATTAATTTTACCGTTGAAGAGCAAAAAAACAATAGAATCTCCTTCCTGGATCTAAACATATATATGTCTCCGGAGCTTACACTCACGGTCCATCATAGAAATAATAAAGCACTGCAAATCATACCTGCTACTGCTTTCCAGCCATCACACTACAAAAACTCTGCTATTTCTTCTCTAATACGGAGGGCATACCTTCTTCCTTCTACTCAGTCACTAGTGGAAGATGAGTTATCATTTACAGTGCTATGTTAAAACCGTGTTAAGAATAGATTATTTCCATAATCTTTTCTTTCTAATAAAGAAAACCTAAGAATAGCGCATCCCCAATACCCTATTTAGGTCCCATTTTTTTAAAAATTACACATATGTTCAGAACTAACGGTTTTGTTCTACCAATAACACCGCCACCAAGTCTAAGAAGACTACTATGTAACGATAGGGATAAGTACCAGTGGAATGAAAAATCTGGAATCTATCAAGTCCTGCTAAAACATACACAGTCAGGTGAAGAAACCAGTTATGTGGGGGCCACAGCCAGAAGGTTAAGTTCACGTATCCTTGAACATCAAGACATCAAAAATGGCAGGCCAGTTACAAAGTTAGCAAAGCAAGTGCTTGACCACAATTACCAGCCTCTCTGGAATAAAACAAAATTACTGAAATGCTGCAACGAACATAAAGAACTATTTATTTGGGAGAGTCTCTGTATTTCTGCTACTGAACTGTGCAACTCCCCAACTCTTGGAATACCACAAATTTGGGTAACAGCTTTCAAACAACTCTACCCACAATGTTGAAGTCTTTGCTACTCAGATGTCTTTTTGCCATAGCTTATATTTCATGCATGTTCTGGGCTCTTTTATGGCCTTATTTTTCATACGACATGCTTATTTAAAATTAATTTCCCGTCCACGTGCTATGGTGCACAAAAGGATTTTTAAGTAACATTCGAAAACAGAAAATCTGTTAAACCGTTGGAAACATTGTTCAATAATTTCGAAAATTGGAAATTTGTGAAACCGTTGGATTAGCGTTCAAAAATCTTAAGCTGTTGTATTCGATAGACTGCCTGAAGACAGTAGTTGTATACTACTGAAAGTGCTAGCAGAAAAGTTCATTCTCTAACTGTTGGACGAGTCCATTCTCCAGGACTCCACTCCTGTAACGCCACAACACGTAAGTGTTATAATCATATAATAAATGTTGGCGTGAAATGACATTGTATTATTTCATTGTTCACAAGTGTATGTGATTGTTGCCTGAAAAATCAATATCTTTGAACTGAGAGTTGTTGAAAGGAACTATTTCTACTTTCTATTGAAAGGTATGCTGTAGGTTGATGTTGAGTCAATGACTGGGCAGTTGATGGTTGATCGTACGTTGATCAAACAAATTTTGTTCAATGTCACCTCCAACCAGTTTGCTTTGATATTCACTAGTTTGCACCAGGCTTTAGTGATCTTAGAGATAATGCTCAGTGTGGTCCCTATTGTGAAGGTTTAAAACCTGAAAGTGATGAACAGTATGTTTAATGTCTGATCATAATTGATTCTTTGTGATGCTTCTCATATGCAGTGTGATACTGTATTTTAAACTTGCTAGATTTGCAACATGTGCTTGATTAAACACAGTTTTATGTGTCCTAATAATCAAAAATTACAGAGTTTAAGATCAGGAGAATGAGGTAGCCAGGCAATGGAAAAATGAAAAACTAATCACTTTACTATTAGTAAAATATCACAGAAACTTCTGTATGCAACTTCCTATATATGCTTTGGCTTGCATAAAAATAGCTGAGTCAAGAGATTGTCACTGTTTGTAGTTAGAATATGACAAGTGTTGTGTATCTTTTTATATCTCAGGGCTCTTTGTTATCGGGCATTGGAACTAGATTCTTAGAAGTAGGATGATCAAAGGATAACTGTGCCTATGAATTCACATCAGGTTGTAACTTTAGGCAGTTGCAGTGGAATCTGCTAGAAAATGTGTTTTTCATTGCACAAATGCAACGGTTACAAGTATCACTGTTATCATCACTGTTCCACTGAGATGAAAATATGCCATGTTAGTTTATAAGATCTAGGCTATGACTCATCCATTTCCATTCTGACAAGGGAAGTTAATGTAAATATAATAGTGAAGATCCTTACGTAATCCGTTACGATCTTTACGATGATCCGTCTTGAGTTGGTTCTTACGACTCGAGAATGTCCGTACGATGGTTCGAGGAAAGTTACACCTCCACACTCAGTCCAGTGAATATTTACAGTTTATTTACAAAACAAATATTTACAGGATGTACAAGTTTGACAACATTACACACACAATGCAACAAAGGTGTGGTGCCTCACGTAACAGCTTGTCTGTTGGGGACTATTAGACTCTGGGGAAACTCCGGTCGGTTTGCGGAGTTGGCTCAACCGCGTGGTCGTCCGGTCTCTACACTTAACCCTTCTCAGAGGAATTCCTAAGAGGAGAACACTCTACACCTCATGGGCTTCCTAAGTGTCAGAGACTACCACGTATCCGGTCTCTCGCCCTTCTCCCTGTTCCTCTCGCCACTCTTACAATTTTAAGAGTTTCACGGCGACCACTTGCGACCAATCAGGCCCTGCTTTTCCCCTGGGAGCTTCCAAAGACGTCCGCCCTCCTCTCGACGACATAGCTTACAGTCGCGTCCGTCCCTTGTTTACATTTCTCAAACCGAGCAACACGTGGCAAACACATTGACGTGTACCCATAAACGGAGACGCTACTCCTTTGTTCTTCCTGGCTGTTTATAGCCCCAATGCCAGGTGGGACCAATTATCCTGGTCGCGTGACTTTTCGACCTGCTACGCTAAAAGCGGACCTTTACAATAATGTAAAGATCCCTGTTGGTTGTAACTAACTGCTGGTTGTGACCAATATTTAATATTATACAGATTATAATGCATTGTGAAGTGTGCGAATACGGTACACAAAATTTTAAAATCAGAATCTTAAATTCGCGTAACAGGATACAGGAAATTTTGTGGGATGCCAGCTATAAAATCTCTATCCCCGACAGGTGTATATATTAGTATAGTTACCGACAATATAAAGATAATACCGACATAAGTTTAAATCTTGCGACGATTCTTTTCCTTTTTACAAAATAACCAGTCTACTAAGAGTAACTAAAATATATGTATATCTTACAACTAAATTTATAATTAATTATAATTAATGTAGGATGATAGATAAATGTAGAACAATAAAGTAAAGAATAGAAAGAAAAAGGAAGGGGTACCCAAATATTTCAGTGTTATTTACGGTGTGATATAT
Source organism: Centruroides vittatus (assembly GCF_030686945.1). Taxonomy (NCBI): domain Eukaryota; kingdom Metazoa; phylum Arthropoda; class Arachnida; order Scorpiones; family Buthidae; genus Centruroides; species Centruroides vittatus. The sequence goes on along the minus strand of NW_027122517.1, from coordinate 583,357 downwards.
ATATGTTGGACGGATCACTTCTTAATCACGAAAAATATTAATTTCTTCTCTAAAATGTGGATTGCTTAACAGACTTGGACGAAAAAATACTCTTGAATGTTTTTACAATCGGGATTTTCCTTCTTTCCCTCGTACCTCTTTGTCGTCTCCACGCGGTTCCAAAAACGTGGTGGGGAGCTACCTTTTGCGTGTCTTTCCTTGTCCAGTCCTCTCCAAAGAATGAGCTCTTGGTCCCCGTTCTACCCCGAGGGCCGCATACCGCATATTGTCCTTAAGAGACCGCCTGCTGTTATACCATTAAGCACCGGTTGGGAGAAAATTCCAGGAAGGGAAGATAATAGTAATAGGAAGAAGAAAGAAAAGGGAAATATATTCTAATATAAAATTAAATACAACTGTACAATAATGGCATTTAGCCACAGCATCAACTTTCTATCTTTCACACTACACATTGGATACATCCAGCTGTTGTTACACTGCATTTGCCCTGCTGGAGCTTTCAACACTATTCATTGATTGCAAACAGCAACTACAATAATATCTTCAATAAACTTGTGAAGTAAAAGTTTGCATTCTCAACTGGATTGAACTCCCAGACATTCAGTTTTATCAAATTGAGTTATTATTTTCCTGAGAGTTTGTGGAGTCAATGGTTTTTGATTTAAATTCTTAAGATAGCAAAATTTTCAAACTGCAGCATTGTTGTTTTTATAAAACAGCTTCACAAGAAATGTATGTTCTGGCAAGATGATAGTCATTGTAACAGATAAGAATGATATTCAACACTTGTAGTCAATTTTATACCCAAAACTTAGCTGCAGTATATGTGCTTATACTCAAAGAAAGCTGCATTTTCATTGCTTACAGTGCCAAAAGTACTGTAGTGGTGGGTTTTGTTACTAATGCTTCTAATGGAAATTTCTTTTGCTCATACTGAAATGCCACAGACTAGGGATATCAATTGGAGCCTTGAAGCTTTGAACCTTGGAAAACTTTTGGCATTTTTAGGGTTCAAAGCTTTGGAAAAAATGAATTGAAGTTATGAAGATTTTAATTAATAATCAAACAATAGTAAAAGTAAATTTTAAAGCAGAAGAAATTAAAGTGCTAGTGTTGGCATGCAAATGTAGTGAAAATGTAGTGAAAATGTAGAGAAACTACTTAGTACTCAAAACCATTGAATATACATCAACCTATAGTGAAAGGATTTGTGGCAATGTTTTAACAAAAGTAGAGAATTGATTGTCTCCTCATCTTTTTAATGCTTTTGTATACTTAACTTTTTATTTCAAAGAAAATCCCAAATGTATTTATAATCAAAATAGATTTGAAAATTCTAAAATTAAATTTGAATAAAGCTTGTTTCTAAACTTTCTGATCTATAAGCTTACTTTTATCTCAAACCGGACAGTGCTAATATCCTTCTCTATCTTTTTTTCACTAATGTTTTCGAACCTCTGGTTCTTCTTCAGGTGAACCGACAAGTTAAGAATCTTTCAAAAAGAAAAAACGAATTCCGAAAGTTCTACTTAAACACGCGCCGTTTTCGTCATTCTGTGCATGCGCAGTTGACGGAAGTATAGCCTTACGTTATCCGGTATCGTAGACCGGCATTTGCCAGGCCACAGATAATGCTAATTCTTCTTTGTTATTAATACATTTCTCTTCCTTTGCCATTTTATGTATCCATATTGCTTCAATCTATCTTAAATGGTGCGGCCGCTGCGTCATTTGTGTTATTCTCGCCTCATTAAAAATGGCTCTATCTTCGAGTCTGTAGCATATTGCGCTAGTGCTGTTGTATATCTGTTATGCGCGATGTCCGCTTTATGCTCTTTTAACTTCACATCAAGTGATCTTTTCGTGGCTCCTATGTATATTAGCTCTTTATCCCATCTGTGATCTTTCATAGGGATTGTGTACACTCCAGCCAATTTGCCCTGCTGTGGGGCATCCTTCCCGTTACTCAAAATGTTAAAAATAGTGGGACATCTTCTGTATATAATGGTGACTTGTTTTCTTCTAGTGATCTCTTTGTATAAATTTTGTAAGTACGGATTGTATGTAACTATTATCCTGTCATTAATCGAGCTATCTTCTTGTCTTTGTACCACCGTTTTCTTCACTCTTAGGGGTTGAAAGGCTTTCTTGCATAGCGCCGCCACCAGATTATTATATCCATGTCGTTCAGCAATAGTGTTAATTGTGTTAATCTCATTCGTAAGTGCCTGCAGTGTAGATGAGTGGGTGTACGCCCTTTTGACTAAGCTATTAAATGCGACTATCTTATACTTCATTGGATCACACGACTGTGCCGGGATATATAATTGATCCACTTGTGGTTTTCTATATACTTCTGTTCAGATGGCTGATCCTTTAATCGTGATGTTCACATCGAGAAAATGAACCTGGGTGTAGCTCTCCTGCTCTAGACCCAGAGTTAAGCCATAGGAGTTATTATTAAACTGGGCCATTTAAAGTGCTGGAATACGGTCTGAAATTCGCCTTACCTCCACCTCCTACTGGACCTCTAGAGTATATTCCTGAAATGGAAGAACTAATACAAGGCCTCCCTGATAGAAAGCAAGAGTATTATAGATGGTTAGCCGTGCATAAGGTAATAAAGGCGAGAAATGGGATAGAAGCAGAGCATTTAAGAACGAATATAGTAAAGACACGTAGATGGATGAAGAAAAATAAAATCACTCTGGTTAGGGCAGACAAGACCAAAGCAATGGTAATTATGAAGCAGCAGACATACGAGAAGTTGCTGGTGGATTACATCAACCTGACACAATGTGAGAAAGTGGAGAATAACAACGTAGAAAAGCTACAAGCTAGAGTAAAGAGATTTGCTAAAACCAAGTTGGCTAAGAGGTTAGACATTAAGAACATCGTCTTGGATTCTCCTGACGCTCCCAGTTTGGCTTCGCTAAAACGCTTAAGCAGGGCTTACAGATTCGTCCTGTAGTGGATAAGACTCACGCGCCAACGAGAAAACTGGAAGATATTATGCACGCAATAATAGTGCCACATCTAGAAGATTACAAGTTTAATATATCTGACAGCTTAGAGCTCATAACTATCCTCAAACAGCTGGATACCACACCAGTGTACCTCACAGTGCTTGATTTTAAGTCTATGTACTCCTCCGTACTCCTTCCACCTACCTTCTGTGCACTAAGAGATCTATTACTAAGAATGGTAGAAGATAGTAACCTTCATCAGCAAGTATTAGAGTTAACACATTTATTATGCTATAACTCGTTATTCTGGTTTAAAGGAGAAGTATACCAGCAACGAAGAGGTGTACCAATGGGGAGCTTTATAGCAGGAGATTTATGTGAAATAGTAGTTAGACTCCTTGAGCAAAAAGTTCTTCCTGACCAGCTCCACATCATCATTATCTACAAGAGATACGTAGATGATATACTCATACTATGGAAATGTAAACCTGATATGTTGACATTCGTGGCCCAGTTTAACAATAACTCCTATGGCTTAACTCTGGGTCTAGAGCAGGAGAACTACACTTAGGTTCATTTTCTCGACGTGAACATCACGATTAAAGGATCAGCCATCTGCACAGAAGTATATAGAAAACCACAAGTGGATCAATTATATATCCCGGCACAGTCGTGTGATCCAATGAAGTATAAGATAGTCGCATTTAATAGCTTAGTCAAAAGGGCGTACACCCACTCATCTACACTGCAGGCACTTACGAATGAGATTAACACAATTAACACTATTGCTGAACGACATGGATATAATAATCTGGTGGCAGTGCTATGCAAGAAAGCCTTTCAACACCTAAGAGTGAAGAAAACGGAGGTACAAAGACAAGAAGATAGCTCGATTAACGACAGGATAATAGTTACATACAATCCGTACTTACAAAATTTATACAAAGAGATCGCTAGAAGAAAACAAGTCACCATCATATACAGAAGATGTCCCACTATTCAGGCCTTGGAAACCCTTGAGATTTACAAAGCAACCAAATTGGGGAATTGTATTAATTTCAAAGATAGTAACGTAATATCTTATGCATGGTGCTATACTCGAGATGAGCATTCGCATTGGTAGTTATATGTTATTCCTTGGAAGATAGACCACATCATTATTATGAAAGACTTATGTCTAGTAAACTATTTCAAAATCTTTGATCATTACTACATACTGGAGAAAATTCATTTTTGTATTCAAAACAAGTTGTATATTCTTAACATTCCATTTTTGCAAATGACAAAGAACCTGAGGAATATCTGACTATATTCATTCTGTACTGGAAATCTAAATGTTGTGGAAGATATATTTAATCTTATATGTAGCGGTATTTATTAGTGAAAATTGTTTCTAAGAATTCTCAATATAGTCATGTAATCAATTTATAATAGATCAAATTCATTCCTTTCCAGTAATGATAAATTAATGTGACAAAAATGTTGGCATTAAAATTTTAAAGTTTTAAAAAACTTCAAAGATTTAAAAACCGAAAGATTTAATATCCCTAGCATAGACTAGGTCTGGTTTCATTTGGATTGTTAAATATCTTTCTAGACAGTGTTGAATAGGTTACTTCAATTATGATCACTCAGTACTTTAATAGTTCATTTTACTTAGTTCTGTTTATATTTTAGTTGAATTGTATCATTAATAGATGCATTTAAAATTTAGTCTAAAAATTGAAAATATTACATAGTAATATTACATTAAAATGTATTTTTAATTTTAAAAATGCAATCTGTTTAAAAAATAATAAAGATTGATTTGAAAGTACTATTTCCTTAGTATGATCCTGATGAAGGCTTAAATGAAGCTGAGAATTCTTGCAATTTTGTGTGTTTTGAATCCTGATAAAGTCCTTGAAAACTCAGACTGTTATTGCTAACCAGGTGTGAAGTCAGTTCCTAACTTTTATTGTTGTAATACTTCTTATTTGTAATTAATTATTAATAAATTGTGTTATTGTTTTGTAAAGTAAATTTTCTGTTCTGTATCATGCACTTTTTTCTCAAAATTGCACTGTTTAGACTATTGAATGTAATTTTTTTATACAAGTATAGCCTTGTGGAATTTCTCCAAAAGCTATACTTATTTCATTAAAGTTGTAAAAACTTTAATCATAAACTAAAATTTTCATTCACTTAGATGGAAATAAAGAAAATGTATTTATGATGCAGCAGCCTGATATGGGAGCTATATTATTAAGAAAACAACTTCATTGGGAATTACAGTCGAAATATAATTTAACAGTTGCTATTACTGATGGAATTCATTTGGTTTATCATGTGGTAAGTGTTTCTTATTTTTATATTTAAAGATCTTTACCATCAAATGAGACAGTTGGATAAATTAGTTTATTTTGTTTCTGTAAAGTCTAACAAATAAGTACTGAATATTAGCTCTCCAAAAATTATTCAGTTGAAAAACAAAATGGAATAAATTTAATTTTTTCAGATTTAATTATTTAATTTATTTATTAAATTTTCTTTGAAAATTAATTATTTAAGAAAATTTCCTCATGCCCAAATCATTTTCTCAAACCAAACTATCTACAAGGACTGTTCAATATGAAATAACCATAGTAACTCAGAACCTTTACACAGCAGCAAAAAAAACTTCAGCAACTGATGTTTTTGTTCATTTTAAAAGACCATTCTTAGGTTTCAAACTTTAAATTGAATGATTTAGAAATGCATTGGAAATAACATAGAACAGAAAACATAAGAATAAAATAACAAACACACTAACCTCCCTCCTGGGCGAAATTTAAGGTTACCGAATAATACCAGTTAGCAATCCTAGTTAGCAATCAGTTTTCTTTGAAAATGAGGTTGTAGAGGAAGTATGATCACAACACAGTTTCAAAGTTCTTACTGAGTAAATGGTATGTAGAATCCATTTACATCCAGCAATGCTTGCAATTTATGATTTCAAGGTTTGGAACCAGTCAATATTTTAACTAAAAGTCAATTTTTTTGTTTGTCATTATTTTTGCAAAATGTCATTAAGAATCTCTCTTGGAAAGATGTTACTGTATACTGTACTTATTCTGTTTTAATGTTCATTCTTTTAGACTTTTTGAAAAGCCGAGAAATGAAGCGTGCATTAAATTCAACATATAAATGAGGAGCTTGAAAGCAAAACATGTTAAGTGACATTAGTATCATTTTCAGTATTATCACATGTTAAATCTGTTAACTGTAATTTGAACAGATTTCACTATGGTTAATTGATTTTATTTCATTTGAGTGTCACTCATCTATTGAAATTTTGCTGATTTTAATAGTGAAATTATTTAAATGTTATAAATTTTTAATTCACAGTAATGAGACAATAAAGATAGATTTCATTTTTTTAATGAAATATTACATTTCATAATAACAAATAATTATTTTTTATGAAAACAGTAGTTTGCTCAATAATATGCTCATATAATTTATATGTAATATGTGGACTAAATAAATTTTATTTAATGCACAGATGTGACATGTTTTTTGTTAAATGCATATGTAGTGATATCAGAATTTACTCCCTTGTTTCATGACTTAAAATGCTCCAAGTTCAACCAATTGGAGGAAAGAATTTTAAAAAAGAAAAGTTTGTTAGAAAGACAGTTAAGAAAAGTGGGAAGGAGAGTTGAAAGAAAACGAAAGAAATGGTTTGGGACAAATGGGATTTTTTGTTGACAAAGATGGAGGAATAGGAAGATTCCATTTTTTGTGATGGGATTGAGCTTCCATAGTGCATAGTCATACTTTACCAGAAGTCACTTAATTAAAGATTAATGTTATATTGGTGTGGTCTTTGTGGGACAATGAACCTAGAGGGAGGGAATCCACTGTGAGAGGTTGGATACCTACAGCATTCCACTGTTTCCATTTCTTTTAATAGCAATATGAAATTAATGGTCACTTCTTGGTCAGTAATTTCTTGACACCTGTCACTTTTTTAACAATTTCCTTAATAAAAGTCTGTTTTGACCTTGTGATTGAAAATTGCAGATAGTAAATTAAAGCATTCAGTGAGTTCCATTACTGATGAGGAACTTAGCAAAGCAGAGAATCTCTGCCCAGTACATACAGTAGACCTTGGATATGCCACCAAAGATAGAAAATTAGAAAAGTTAGAATGAAGGGAGTAATTGACAGAGTGATATTAGACATTCAAAAAGACTGTGCAAATTGCTTACAAGTTGCAATCACCAAATTGATAGAAAAGTTGGCACTGAAATACAAATTGACCAAGGGACTGTCATATCTAAATCCAGCCTATGCAAGGAATAGAGAGAGAGAGAACACAAAAAGTTTGATTCTTTCTGGCTTAGTCTGTCATATCACTGTGGTGAAGTAAAGAATTTGAAACATTTGTGAAGATATTTTTAATAATGTCTGATAATAATTCTCATATGGAGTGTGGATTCTCCATCAACAAAGAATGCTTAATGGAAAACAAAAAGAAGAGACATTTGTAGCTTACAGGAAATTACATGATACAGTCATCTCAGCTATTGGATTGGGGAAATTAGATATATCAAAATAGTTTATTCATGTAACTTGAATTGCAGCCCAGAGATACAAGGAAGCAATGGTAGCTTGTAAACACAAAGAAATGAGGCAAGAGAAAGAGTGAAGTGAGAAGTTGATGGCTGCAGAAATTATGAAAGAGATAAAAAAAAGATGATGATGATGATGATGATTCTTGCAGAAGCTAATAAGATTGGGGACATTAATGTGCATTTGGAAGAACTTCAAAAAAAGGTTTATTTTATTCTAATTAATTATTTTGTGATATTTACGCACTGTGAATCGCATAATTTGGAAACATTGTATTGGGTTTACATTATAAGGTACAGTTATAAAGTTGACAGTCGTTAATTACTTTATCGTAAAAATTGCTAGTTGTTGATTTCATCAACGTATTTAAAAACTCTTTTTCTATTGAAAGCAATGCTAACTACAACAATCTTTCCTCTGATTGAGTGTTCCTTGCAAATGTATGAATTCACCTCATGGTTGAAAAACTGCACTCAACAGATGCACTTGTAGATGATATTATACGATTTAACATCGTTAATTTTTATAAAAATTAACAATGTTAAATCATATAATTCTTTTAGTACTTCTTTGTTCAGATCATCATTAATTATAATATTTTTTTATGTCTAAGAGTGACTTGCAAATATAGCCTGAACATGAATATAAATATTACAATTTACTACATAATTTAGATAAATCAAAAAATTCTCCATAAAATTTACATAAAGAATTAAAACTCACTTCAGAAAATTGTTTTTCATAATATTTAAAATTATTAACATCTAAAAGTGATAAAAATTCTAAAGATTTTGTCTGAAAATTTGTCAATACGATTATAATTAAAAGAAAATTATAATTAAATATAGCTTTGTAAAAAAGTACGTAAAAATAACATAAAATATTCTTTACTTTTTAAATCTTAAAACAATGCAATCAAATAGCTCCCCATGAGTGGCTAATGGATGGAATCATTGGAAGCATTGTATGATATTTTGGTGTGTAGCATCCACCAGCTAAACTGCCAGAGGTTGAGGCTCTGTAAAGTGCGTGCACAAATGCGTATAATCTGGATGCTTTACACGATTCGAATATTTTTGCCGTGGAAGCCGTCCCGTATTCGACGATAATGTGCTTCCCTTAGGAATATGCATATACGAATTTATATTTGTATATACAATAGCAATCTTATCATTATTTTTCATATGTATAGAAATTTGTAATAAAATACATAATGCGGTTATAATAAAATATTAAATTTAAGTAATTGAAAGTACGTTAAAATATGAAAATAATCGCACAATATGTATTTATATTTTAGAAAATAAAAGGGAAGCGGTGCTTCCACAGCTTCTATGGATAGCATGTCACTGCTAGCACTACTACATACATTTTTTGAGTTTTAGCTTTAGTTGGCATTCTTGCTATTAAGTCTTCTGGTTTTTCAGTTCACTGTTGTTTATGTTTTTTGGGACTTGTTAATTTTGATATATAACGAATGAACAATTATTTTTTTAATTTAAAGTTGTATGTTTGTATTGTTTATATGCTTTTTTGATATAGTTAAAATATTACTTTTATAGCTTCAAATAGAAGTAAAAGATGGAAATAATTACCGACCTCAGTTTTCTGAGCAAACATATAATGTTGATGTATCAGAAAATATTAAGTCTGGTACTGAAATTCTTAAACTTCAGGCAACGGATAAAGATCAAGATAAACGTTTTTTTTATAGTATTATCAACAGGTAAGTAACTTTAAGTAGTGTTCATTATTTATCATATATTGATTTTATACAAGACATTTTAATGTTTACGTGGCAAAATGCAATAAACTTTTCTCAAAGTAATATACATATAGTAAAATCTTAATGCATCATTTTTTAGTGTAATGGAAAACAAAAAACGATAAATAGGGAAAAACAGTAGTTTCACACAACCGTTAAAAATAAGAAATAAGAACAATTTAATGGTAATTATTGTTTGGAATAGATGATACAATGCTATAGTATACTTAATACATCAATTTTTGCTGATGAGATCTTTGACATTTGTTATATAAACTTTATACTTGAATTTGAAGTACAGTATTTCATTACCTAGAATGTATTTGCAATCACTGTTACTTGTGTGAGAGCCAAATTTAGTAAAGAAATTTTTGTTCGATTTAGTTTTTTGTTAAAGTTGTTTTGCTAAAATCATCAAAGATAATTAAACTATTTCCCATGGACTTATTTCCTTATTGAAGAAGACATGTCAAATGTGTCACTCGGAATCAGTGAGTGAAAATTTGACTATTGGCCCGATGTACTAAACCTCCTAACGAAGTTGTGGGAAAAACCCAGGAGGAACCCCCTAATAAAAAGGAGGGGGTGATGATAATCTGGAGCAATTGTCATCAACCCTTTGTTTCTAATTGTGTGTGTTCCGAACCACCATTTTAGCTGTCGTCAAGATGCCGAGAAAAAAAGGATTATTCTTTGAACCGAGTTGCTGAGCTTTTCTTGATTTGTGCATCGAAACAACTAGGACTCGAGTGTTTTAAGGTATTTATCATCTTGTGAACTTACTGTGAGCTCTCTCTCTCGGTCAGGGTTGCGTTAGGTTTATCTCTTTATATCCTCTCCCTTTAGCAATTGTGCTAAGCATGTAAAATACTCTTTACCGGTGTGCTAAGCTTCTGAAATGATCATAAAACTTGTAAATAATATTTTATAAATTATCGTAGAACTTGTAAATAACATCTATCAATAAATGAGTATTTTCGTTAAATGTTAATTTGTGGAGTGTACTTCTTTTGGTCGTTTCCATCTGCCTCCATTCCGAGTCTGGAAGCTCGTGAATGCAACCGCTTGCATGATAAATAACATAATGGCCATCGAGATTTCTGTGTCCAGAAGACACGGTGGTGTCAGTCTTGACAAGGTGCCAAGGAGGTGCCAACCCTGTGGTCACACTTGTGCTATGCATATAAAAGAAAGATTTTGCTTTTATCAGCACTTCATATTGTCAGTAAAGTTTGGCATAACTTCATATTTGCTATATTATTATTATTTTCTTTTTCCTCCTTTCTCCTCCACATTCCTAGACAGCAAGAGTCTCTCACACAACTCTGTATAAGAATAAACATACATTTCAGTCCTATGGAAATGAAAAAGATAAATAGTTATACAATATTTTCTTTCTGATATTTGTTTATTGGTTAAGTATACTTCTAATAATATAGCAAGGTCTGAAAATGATGGCTTGATTTTACAATACAAAGTTGGATATCCAGGCAATGCTAAGAAAGTAAGTCACTGTGAGCAGCATTAATTTTCTAAACATATCTAAGATTATTGGCTGCAATTTGAAAAAATTGTAGACCTATAAATTCCCACTGTCGTTCATCTGTCTGTCTTTTCTTAATCTCAAGAATGTAGTTAGATAGATGTAAGACAAGACCAGATATGGAAACCTTAGGAGCAGGGGGCCCCAATTAACTATATACAAACTTGTGATGAAAACCAGAAGTCACATTATTTCAATTCAAAACTTTTTCCCTGAAAGCAGTTAATAGATGACTGGTATGACTCTGTTGTGAAAGGAAAAGAACAATATACAATGACAAGCCACTACTAATAATTTGAGGTGGAGAGCATATGTTTTAATCTAAATAAATTAAAAATATGATTACAATTGCAGTCTGGCATTGTGATGATGTAACAATAAATAATTACTTGTCATATATTATATTTAGTCTCCAAGCTACTAAATCATTGTTTCAAATTAAAAAACTGTTAATGTGGGAAAATATTGATCAGCATCAGGACTGTTGAAGTAAAAGAATTGAGCTTGTATGGGACTAGACTGGGTCTCATACAAGCTGAATTTTTTCGCCTCTTAGTGGGGGCCTGTAGCCTTTTGTTTTTTCAACAAATGAAATGTGTAGAATGTTTATTTATTAATAAAAACCAGTCTTAAAGTTTTTATTTTCTGTTAGTAAAAATAAAGTTAATTTTGCAGGAGTAGGAATCACTGCAACTTCTAAGTTTTCTCTAAACTTGAAGAAAATCTCCAGCTTTCTACCACAGTCTGATCATTGGCAAACTGTGATTTTTCAATGAATAATATGATAAAACATAGACTGATGGAGGAGGGAAAAATAGTGCTATTTATGTGAGGCCTGTGTTCCAGTACCAAATAAGGGATAATAATGGATGAGATAGTGGAAAATATGATCAAAAGTGGGGTAGTTAAACCATCTAGCTTTCCATGGTCTGTGCTTGTGTTATTAGTCTCTAAGAAGCCCAAGCCTACAGATTAGTTGTGGATTACTGACAATTAAATAAATTTACCAAGGTAGATCTGTATCCATTACCCATATCCAGGAATCGTTGAGTTTGCTGGGAAAATTGCGATATTTTTCCTCCATGGATACTTTAAGCGGATTTTAACAGTTGCCTTTGAGCCCTGAATCAAAAGAAAAAATGGGGTTTAGTACTCCCTCGGGGCACTATCAGTACAATCGTATGCCGATGGGTGTTACCTGTGCCCCAGCGACATTCCAAAAATGTGTGGATTTAATATTAAGCAGCCTGAAAAACAAAATTTGCCTCATCTACATGGACAACATTTTGGTATTTAGTGTAGACTTCAAAACACACTTGAAACAGTTGGAAAAGGTTCTTCAGCGTCTGGCGACAGCAGGACTGAAGCTGAAGCCCAGAAAATGCCAGCTGTTGAGCGGCAAATAAAGTTTTTAGGGCATGAAGTGTCGGAAGATGGTATCTGATCTGATCCTTCTAAGATAGAGTGCGTTAGAAATTTCCCCCACCTCAGAATGAGTGAGATGTTAGAGCATTTCTGGGATTGACAGGGTACTATAGATATCACATTTTGCAATATGCAAAAATTAAATATATTAATGATTTTGTCTAATGTCCAATGATCAGCCACATAGAATGCATTAATGAATTGAAGTCGCATGAGTCACCTGTGACTCATAATGCCCAGCAGCTGCCTAAAAGTTTATCTACTAATGCCGTTAATGTGTTAAACAATAAAGAATAATTGTAAGAAAGCCGACTTCCAGGGACAAACAGTTAATTGTGCATCAGGAAAAGCCTAGGGACTGATCATAAGTGGTTGGTGATGCTGGAGACAAGGATGACAAGTATGTAACAAAAATCATTTATTTTAATGTAAAACAACTTATATAGTATTAAAATACAGTTCATTCTAGAACAACGGGTGTTGGAGGAGGCTGCGGATGTTGATTGTAGAGCAGTGATGCATTGGGGGGATTCCGGTGGTTGATGTAGGAGGATGAACTGAGTTGCTGGCACGGGTCACTGTTGAACACACATTTGGCTGGAGAACTCTCTCTGACTTTGAGATTCAGGGTTTTTATAGGATTTTCCCTTGAATCTCACCTTTTTGATTGGTCTTGTATTCCTTTCCTTGCCTCCTGATTGGTCTCCCTTTGGTTTCTAGATAAAACCGAGACTTGATCGGTCACGAGAAAGGTCCATTTTTGTGGCATCTGTCCGATACCTTTTTATTGACTCTGAGTGAATTTTGTTGATAGATCCATAAGCTCTGCACGCATAATTCAGCCCGTTGTTTCTATTTTCTGTCAATTTTTAAATTTTAACGAGTGCACGTGATGTTTTTCTAACTGTTTAATCTTTCCCATTTTTTGATTCTAACTTAGATCAACTGTTTATGATTGCTCGTGTCAGAGTTTTATCTTATTCGGCCAACATTTCACTTGATACATTACATCAGTCGTCTTCGTGTTTGTTTTAACAACTACAGTTTTTTCCTCTCTTCCTTCTTACATAACTAACATAACCTTTGATCTGACTTGAAAAAGTGTTTTTGCTTCCAATTAATTTGAAATTAAATTTTCGTTTCGGCCCATTCTGGAACCTCACATAATCTTTTCTTCTTTTGCAGTAGAAATTTTAATAAACATACAAATTTTTTGGCCTGATTGAAGTCTGATATTAGATTTAAACCACACAATAATACAATAATACAATAATAGTTTGGTATCATTAGGTTATCATCAGTTTCAGTTTACATCAATTTGTTTCACAAAAAATTTGTCTTGGTTTTCGTCAGTTGCCTCGGATATTGTCAGTGTGCCTACGTGATCTCGCTTCTAATTTTGTGAAAACAAAGGACAATTCACATGTTTTCATGCTCAGTGTGGAGTTGTTTCTTATTGTGTGAGCATTACCCTGTATGTCTAGCCAAACAATTCCATTGCTTTTCTTTCCTTTTAGCTTTATCATGGAATCAAAAAGTTTTCAGAACCAGCAGCCCATCGAATGTCATGTTAAATGTTCATTTATTCTTTACATTAGTTTTTTATATTCATTTTACATTAATTTCTTATTGTTTTTAGTATTGAACACTATATTTATTCTGTATAAAATGTGTTTTGGTGTATATTTTGGAGTGTCTAGAATGAATGAATTGGATTTACATTGGTTCATATGGAAATAATTGCCTCGGTTTTTGTTGGTTTCACCAATTGTTTACAGATGGATTATCGACGAAAACCAAGGTATCACTGTTTAAATTGCTGACATTTTATTTGGAATGCCAAAGAGTTCCATGACAAATTTAACAATTTCAAAATTTCAGGATGCTTCAGCTTCTGTCTACTGATTTTTACGAATTTAAAATTTCATCAATTATCATCTCATGGGTTTCTGGCTCCATTATTTGCATTAAATGTTAATTTCAGGTAGCCAATCATTATAATTGAGGCAGCATGTATGCATGGGATCACAAAAAAGGAATACAGGGGTTGGTTAAAGTTCATTCAAATCAAACAAAAGAGACAAAAAAGGCAATCTACTACTGAAGTAAAAAATGAGGAAATGAAAAAGCATTATATAGTGTAGGGCAAAATGATAGCAGAAATGATAATACTGTTGGCAAAAAATATAACATTCAGATAGTGGTTAAAAAATTACTTTTGATCATACAGATAATTAGAATAGACAAAGAGAAGGTGGAAGAAGTGAAAAAGCAGGGAATATATGCAGTTGTATTAAGCAAATGAAGTAAAGAATTTTTCTACCTAGGATTAACTTATAGATCAGCAAATCACCGGGTTAAAGAGCAGTTGGAATCTATCACCTCAATACCCCAGGAACAGCACAATTTTAACGCAATGGACCATAGGGAAAAAAGTAAAAGTATGTTGGAAACAACTCGGTACTTAGAAGCAGGTATGATATTAAGAATATAATGATTCTGGAGCAGTGTTTCATTTACATATTAAAAAAAGCATCTTAACATCATTAATGTGCAGAACTCGATAAAACTGAACAGATGGAATGGAGTACTGCAAACATTAAATTGAAAGGATAATTAAATGTTTGCAAGACAAAAATGAAGAAGGCAGTATGATGTAGAAAAGAATGAAAAGTTAATACAGTAAAACTTCTCTAACTCAAAGCTCTAAGGGGTAGGAAAAAACTTTGAGTTATGGATGATTCAAGTTAGGAACAATAGAGTAAAAAATGTTGATTCTAAATAGATTTGTATTTTTGCCTCTCTTGTATTATATTAATATAAAGAATCTTTGATAGTTTTTTTTTCATTTTAAGCATCCCATGTTATGTCTTTCGGTAAAATGTTCAATGTAACTAATGGAATCAAACAGTTTTGCATGTACTGTACATCTTGTTGAGATAAAGTGAGAGGACCTGTCTCTTTGCACTGGAGCATTGTCTGAAAATTGGTGTTGGAGAGTAGATACAACTATCTGAAAATTTAATTAAAATCAGATAATTAGGATCACTTTGGATAGAATAAATATTAAAATTCAAGTCAGGGAAGTTGAAAGTAACATAAATCAGTGTTGGAGGACCATGAAAAACTTCAACTTGGAGAAAATTTGAGTTAGGAAATTCAAGTTGGAGACATTAAATTCCTATGCTGTTCCATTGAGACCTATTAAGTACTTCATTTTCTTTGAGTTAAAAAAAATATTTGAGTTGCAGACATTAGAGTTAGGGGAGTTTTACTGTACATTTAGCAGTGGAGAAGCAAGGTTAATACTACATGTGCATGGAGTTTTTACAAATTTAGAATAAAAATGTGTATTTTTAAATAGCATTTTATCCTCAAAAATGGTTGGAAATTTCAAATTTAGTTAGAACAGTGACTGATATTTTTCAGGAAGATGAAGCTGTCCTAATAAAGGATGAAATGTTCCTTTGTGGATGTTTGACTATCAATTAGTCTGAAAACATTTGTCTGTTTATTAAAATTTCTCCTGGAAAAGAAGAAAAGGTTATTCTTTATTGTTTTAATATCATTATTATTAGTAAAATGTGGCATCATATTTAAATATATCTACGAATTCTGCTTGTTAAGGCTACCAAATATTTAAATTTTTTTTATATTTAAAATGTATTAAGTAACACCTTCCACATTATTTCCAGTAGAAACAGTTTAATATAAGTTAACTGTGGAATCTATTAGTCGGCATCACTCAATATTATAAAACAGAAACCGCGCACCGGGTCGTATATAACAAAATATGACCTACTTGAACCTTTAACCGGTGCGTACAAAGTTTAATCATCCAAAACAAATGTTTTTTTAACCCCTTCTGGGTTCTTCTTTGTATTTGAGTTTGATCCAGCTGATTTACCTGAAGAAGAACCCAGAAGGGGTTAGGAAAACGTTTTTTTTTTTTGGATGATTAAACTTTGTACGCGCCGGTTAACGGTTCAAGTAGATCATATTTTGTTGTAGAATCTAAATAGATTCCAATTTAGTCATTTGATTTCTGAATATTAAAACTGAATCAGGCCACTTAATGTAGCCAAAAACTTTCATTTTGTTAAGTTTTATTAAACTGCTTTTGCTGGAAATAGTGTGGAAGATGTTATGTATTATTCATATGTTCCAGGTCATCACATAGAGAATTATATTTAAAATGTTTTCAGCTCCTTTTGTGCTGTCTTCACAAACTACTTTATACTAGATATTTCTAAGAGTAACATACAAAACCAAACTTAATGTTGAGAAGGTTACAGCTTCCTTGTTAATCTTGTATTTTGGACAACCACGGTGCACTGTATCATGATGTCAGGTCCAATGGCATTGTGTGATGTAAAAATAGAAGAGATTTAAACATCCTGTATCTTTTTTGTTTTGTTCTTTGTTTTTCACAGTACAAATACTGTGTAAGATGTATTGAGTTTGGAGTGTTAGTCAGATCTGTTCCTTATTTGTTAATTTTGTGTGTTCTGTTCTTGTAAAAGCATTCAAGTTACAAGGTATACAAGGTACTTTATATATAAGTAAATTCTCACATAAAATTTAGTTTTCAGTAATTAAGATGGATGTTAAAATACCATAACAATGACATAAGACAACAATCTTACAGGAGTTTTTGATGAAATTGTTTGAATTTTACTAAGATTACTACAGTCTGTTAGAAATATTAATGTAATTTAGATCAGTGTTCTTCAACCTTTTTACACCTATGGACTGGTAAAAATAGCCACATGCCACATGCAGTATGTAAAATATGAATAATATTTCACATATTGGGCACAGCTGCACTTCTATGGGAAACAGTCCAATCACTCTCCTTAATGTGCGTGTGTTGCTTACGTTAATTATTACATTGTTAAAATATGCAAGGATAAAATGTTATTTACCTGACTCAGGAAATATCACAGATAATGTATCTCATAATTAAACATTGTCCTGAACATCCTCTATTTTTCCTTTTTATATTTTAAGTTGACTTAAACTAGGTCAAAACTGAGGTTATGGTATATTTGTATGATTTGTTTGAATTCCAATTAAAAAAAGAAAGTTTGTAATCAGTTTTTAGGCTAAAATGCATAATAATTAGGGCAAAAAATTCCTCATATTAAACCACATTTAAGAAATCATATAATCTTAAGACAGAAATAAAAACCATTGTAGATAATATTTTATTTATTAAGATTCTAAAATTACAATTTTTGTTAGTATGAGATCAGTCTAGGAAATTTTTCACATACCAGCAGGAAATTTCTGCAAACTGGTGCCAATCCATGGACCCAAGGTTGAAGAACACTGATATAGACCAATCTTTCATAATTTAAATCAAAGTTTTACAATTAAATATATTATTAAAATATTTTATTTAACAAATTTATTAATTGTATAGTGCCAGTGTTGAGAGCCAGAAGAAATTTCACATAGATTCAACACAAGGAATAGTTTCAATAGCAGGTTCACTCGATCACGAGCTCTGTCGGAAGCATATATTAACTGTTATGGTAAATGATTACGGTACCCCTGCAAAAAGAGACTTTGCTCGAGTAATTATAAATGTATTTGATCATAACGACTACACTCCAGAATTTTTATTGCCAAGGTACGAAGCTTTTATTCTTGAAACGTCGGCTTTAGGAGCAACAGTTATAGAAGTAAAAGCAATTGACAGAGATAGAGGAAAGAATGCACAGTTATCTTATTCAATTACTTCAGGTAATATTTATTTTGAAAATTTCATTTTATTTTTATTTTGTGTACAAAAATGAAACATTAATGATAATTTGAGTTTATATTTAAGTTTAGATAGTTAAAGTTCAGAATGTAACAAAATGAACTTGTTAACCATGAAATTGAATGTTCTCAAAAAAAACACAATAGTCAGTTTATAATTAACAAATTTCTGTTAAATTTAATTAACACTAACATGTTAAGTGATAGAATAATAAATGCAGGAAAAGATTAGTTCTAAATAAAATTAATTATTATATAAAACAACAAAAACTAAGTTTATCAACTGTTATTGGACAAAAAATGCTTCCTAACTTCTAACTTATAAATGTACCTGACAGTCTCAATATTTCTCAAACCAACTACACTTGGTATCGACTGAGAATACACCTCAGCTCTCCTTTTGCAATCTTTTAAGCATTGAGTATGCGGTCACATTTCTAACATTGTTGTGTGCTCATCTACATACTTAGTTGCTAACAATTATTTATGCTCATCAATATATTTATTTGCTACAATTGTTTTACAATTGTGTCTTACCAACAATTTTCCCAGACAATATTTGACAAAATATATTAATATATTAAGTTGACTGAATCATTCTGTGACATGACAATTTAATTCCCACTTTTATTTTAACAAATTATACAACTGTTTTCAACTGAGACCTGACATAAGTGACAACAAATATGGAACAAAACTATCAGTTTTTTAAGTGGAGATTAATTTTGAATGGAGAGTGTGGTTTTTTTTGTCCTTTCAACAAACACAACAAACAAACTCCTCAAAATAAACTCAAACAAAATACGGTATAACCTCCAAATAGTGGACACTGTTGGGACCGAGAAGTTTGTCTGCTATTTAGAGGTGTCTGCTGATTGGAGATACATGCTGGTGACCATATTGTATTGTGAGAATAGAGCATACATGAGAACAAAGAAACAATATACAAAAAAAGGCTTTAATTCACTCTATGGAATACAGGTTACTTTTCAGGATGCCAGCCAATCTCTCTCCCTGAAATGGGTCTACAATAAGAGGTAAACTACAATTTATACAGACTTTTCCCGACTATAACTGTGCAATACAATCTTTATCTGAATCAATTACTTTATTCAGAGAATACAAATAACTTATGACTAGATACTTAAGACTAAATATAACTAGATTATGAATATAATTAGGTGAAAAAAAACAAAGTATAAGGAAATCAGATAGAAAAGAGGTACTCAGAAAGATCGGTGGTGATGTTTCTGTTGTGGTGGGTTGAGGGGACAAAATCAAAACACTTTCCTGGGATGATGGATAGACTTCTTCAAAATTCCTCCTATATTTGGCTCGAAGGGTCAGTAATATCTTCTTGTACTCTCACTATCAATGATCCTCTCTCTCACAGCCTTTGTCTTCTTCATGCAATGCTAAAATGCACTGGGGAGCTCTATTTCCATGTCCGTCCTGGTTGGAACCCTCACCCAGAATGTCCACGTGCTATCCTTATTGCCCTCAGGATCACATTCTGTTCCATTGTTTTAAAGGGATTACCCATCACCACACCAAGAAAGGAAGGTTCGAACAAGAAAATTCTAAAAGGAAAAGACAATAACAGAGAGATAGGGGGAAGAAAATATACAAAATTTAAAGAAAAATATAAAATATATAAAAATTATGGCGTTCAGCCACAATATTTTAACTTGGTCATTATAAAGTGAAGAATATGATGGATTACGAAAACATCAAATTTACATTAGGAATGTGAAAAGACCAAAAAGTATAGGTAGAATATATAATTAAAATAATTATACAGTATATTATTTATCTTTTCAGCTGTAAAAATCACATTTTCATTGAATTCTAAATATTAAATGGATTGTATACTTTAATTAAATGGAACAAAAATTACAACAAAATGTAATTACTTAATTATTAAGTCATCAAAAACAACCTGAGTGGAAGTAACAAAAAAGAAAAATGAAAGTATTATTATGAACAGAAGGGTGGACAAAGGTCTGTTTAGGCCATGGAAGTTTGAATGTCCAGTTATGAAGGTGATTTTCTAGCCACTTCAATGGGTAAGAAATGTATTTGGTATTCTTACATCTGTAATGTCATTTATGGTCTAAGCGACTAATAAAAATTGATGTGATTTGTCTGCTTTGTAGTTATTAAGTAGGTGTAATTTTTCGAAAATTTTTGCTGTTCTCAATAAATGATTTATTAAAAATTGCCACCAGAAAGCTGTTAAGGTCATAAATGATGTCATAAATGTGAGGAGATCAAAAATCTTTCTACACTTTGAAGTGGTCAGCAAATCACCTTTGTAACATGATCTTTGAACTTTCGTCAAATAAAGGTTGTCTTAATCTTTAAACCATTTCTTTTTCATTATTGCTATGCTCAGTTCTTGTCAAATGAATGAATAACTTTGGAAAAGTTTATGGTTTCTTGGTACCAAAAGCTTAATTTTAACAATAAAATAGAAGTTTAATAACATTAATATGTATGATGATAAATGGTGATTAACAACTCAACCAGATTAGTCTTCTCTAATGGATAAGGAGTATTTTTTGGCTTTTTACAATATGCCCTCCTCTCCCTATTCCTATTTTAAGCCAGTTTTTATTCGATGCCTACAGTCAAAATTCATCATCTAAAAAAGTATTTGAACCAGTTCTTTATTTTAGCTTTAAAATATTTTGTACTTAATTAATTCTTTCGGAATATTGAAGTCTGGACTTTATGTTTTCATAAGGTAGGTTATGGATGATGGTGTCCATTATTTAGAGTGTCAACTGTTTAGAGGTAAATATTATAGAAGCTGTATTTGAAGGGTCTGGAGATTGTAAAAATGTCCGTTACATAGAGGTGTCTGTATTCAGGCAAGTCCATTAATACAGTTTCACTGTATAGTGACCCCAGAACAAAATAATGTTTGGGCTCAGTTTTTCATAGTTGGATTAACAATTACACATATCTAATATTTATTTGATAGACAGTAAAACCTCACTTATATGGTCATCTTTGGGGGTATACAATTTCTGGCTACATAAGTGAGGTGGTCAGCCAAGTGAGATTATGAAAAAATTGACATACAAAACTGTAATTAGAATACTATACTGAATCTTTCTAAAAGTTTAATACAGATTATAAAGGTAAACAAAAAATAAAGTAAAAACTTTATATAATACTGTATATTGCAAATAAAAATACTGTAAATCATAATAAAAGCAAACTTATTATTAAAGGGCAGATGTTTAGGTGCCAAAAAAGTTAAAAAAAATTACATTTCAGAAAACACAATTAGTTTTATTCAAATAAAAATCTATTGTAGTACACAATACTTATAATTTCAATGTGTTTTGTTGTAAAGTCCATTTGCTTGTCTCTTAACAAATGTTTGTGTGTGGAGAAAGATCTTTCTACTTCTACAGAAACAAATAGTGTGTTTTAATTCTTTGGTTCATATCTTTGCAATGAACAAATTCTTGAATATCTGGGTTTTTCTGAATTGACTGTTCAGGTTTTTTTTTTTTTTTTAAATTTTCTGAAAGGTGTAGAGTTTCTTTAACTATTTCCCACTGATATTTCATAGTATTTGCAGTTTCTTCTAAACTTTTTATTGTTTCTACTCGCAACTTAAAAAGTGTTAAATTAGTATTTAACACTTTTTGGAAAATTGTCTGGTAGACAGAAGGCAAGTAATTCTTCCTAATAGTACTTTCGTCTGGCAATTTCTTTCGAATATATTTTTCAAGATAATTTTTAAATATAGTCTGATTGAGTTTCCATAACAGAATTCCTGTGCTGATAAATGTTTCAGCAGTATCAAGAAAAAATTGATTCTTTGGAGAACTGACTGCATTTTACAAGGCTTGTCTAATAAACTGTTGCTGTCTCGACGAAGTTTCTCTGAAGAATTTGTTCTTTTGATGTTTTGTACTTTTACTGGATCCTATACTTTTGATATTTTTCAACAACATTTATTGTCAGATGTCACATTGAATAACTTTTACATTGGAAATAATTTTTAAATTCTTGCAAAATCTAACAATGTTTGCCTGAAGTCAATCTTTTTGCCATTTTTGTCTTGGAAGGTTTATTATCTGGTCATTGAAAGGACAAAATGTTGAATGCAATAATGTGCAAAATCATTCGTGGTTTGCAAAGCAATGTTGGATACACGGACAGGTAAATTAAGAATTTGTTCAATAAATAGGACTTTGCACAAGGGAGAAATTTTAAACTCTGTTGTCTGTAAAGGAAGACAACTCAAGGTATCAGCAATTGCTAATTCCTTTCTTGAGTGCTATTTGTGTTTGAAGTTATACAATGCCAGAACTTAGGATCATACTAGCATGCATGGTGATAGTATTAATGAGGTTAGTGTTTTACTAGTAAAAAGTCATAATAAGGGACAATGATCTGTGTAAATTATAAAGTTTCTTCCAAACAAGAAATGGAGAAACCACTTAACACTACTCACCAGACTCAGTGCTTATTTGTCAATGTACACATAATTGCATTTGGCCTTAGTCCATGTTCGTGATAAAGGCAGGTGCCTCCCAATCATCTGGCATACAAAGGCTCATATACTAACAGAGGATGTGTATCACATGTAAGAATTATCATGTTTAAATTCTAGCAGGTGTTTATTGACAGGCAAATTTGTATTTTCATCAAACTTGAATAAATCTTCCATTCCTTCTCAAAAATCATTTATAATCTTTAATAATTTATAATAACTTGCAAAAACTTGTCAGATTCCATGTTGTTCAGGAGACAGATCACAGCATTTCAACACACTTAAATTGTTTGAAAACTCATTTGAACTGTTGAATGGCACAAACACACTATTTGGGATAATAGATTATAGATCTCTTTTTGCTCAGAGAGCACTAAAAGGAAACAAATGTACTATTAGGTGGCAACAGTTTTTTAAACTCATAAGCATTTCATGTGAGGTAATTCATTTAGAAACAGCATCCTTGTCAAGTAGGCAATATAGTGGTTCTGTCACTGTCCATCGGTTCTGTCAGATAATAGTATGGAGACTTTTTGTTTCCATACTATTATTATCTGATGATGCTCAACCTGACACTCCTCCATCTTGGAGCTCTTGCACCTCATGCCACTTTTCTTTATCTTTGAAAGATCCACCTATGTCCAGAGAGGGAGCTACCCATGGGTAGCCTGTTATCAGGGACATTCTGTGAATTGGTAATCCAAAAGCTGAAAAAAACAGTCTCTCCTGCCTTTAATAGTGAAATTATACTGTCTGAAATTTGTTTGCAAGTAGGAATGGAGCCTCATGGATAGCTATAACCTTTATCGGTGAGGATATCCCATCTTTATCCACTTGCTAGCCTAAGAAATTTATACTTGGCACTGCAAACAAACATCTTTCTTTATTTATAAGGAGATTGTACTTAGACAGACATGAAAGAACAGTGTGCCAATGTGTAACCAGGTCATCTGAAGAGAAAGCACAAACTAGGATGTCATTGAACTTATGGGATAATACTCAGAAAGTTGGATAACAAGCTATCAGTAAGATTCTGGAATAATTCTGGTATACTAAACTATAATTATTTTACTATAAAAATATCTCAGTGAGTAATGATTGATTGTAGGTCAGCTTGAGCGTCATCAAATGGTAGTTGAAGAGTTAAGTTGATTTTTGGAAACATAGAAAGGGATGTAGAAAGGAGGTGCAGAACTGCTGGTATTAGATTTGGGTAGTCACATAGGGCTTTATTAATTGTTATCTTGCTATTACTGCAGGGATGTAAAGTACATCACCAGATGGTTTAATGATTTGCACTACAGGTGTTCACCAAGTTAGATTTTCAGTTGGGTCTATGACACTATTACATTGGAAAGCATCAAATGCTACATGAGTTTTTGGGTGTGAAAGGACTCAGGACTTACAAGTGACTTACTTGGCTCTGATTCTCTTAAGATGTTTTAAGTGACATCCATAAAATTATCACATCTTGAAAAAATTGAATTGTACACATCCTCAATTCAATTGTTTGTGGCTCTTCATTTCATTTATTCTATACCATGACCACCTTCAGTTCTCTGTGGCATTCAGTGGGCCCTTCAGCCCATATTGAGACAAAAATATGGCGTACAGCCACAATATAATAATTATATAAATTTGATACTTTTCTGTTTTAGTGTAATAATTGTGATTAATAGTGTAATTGGTGTAATAATTGTAATTAATTTTGTTACACAGAATAAATATTTAATACATAACAATGCCAGTTATTTTTATTAAAATGCAACTGAATTATAATAATAATCACTTATATAATAGAGGTCTCCATTCCAAACACTCATAGCATGAAAAATGCACATGCTGAAAATGAAAAAATCAACAAGTACATTCCACTCATCCAAGAAATAAGACAGCTCCAAATGGATAGGGTATTTATTGTGTCTGTGGTCCTCTCTTCCACTGGCATCATACCACCTATACTACACAAAAATCTACAAATATTAGCACTTCTTCTGGAACCTGTTACTGGTGTGCTTCGTGAAAAATACAGACTTATCACAAACGCTTTCAAACTTTTGAACAGTTCTTCTGTCAGGTGAAATCTGATGGAATGCTTCAAAATGGAACATGAATATTCAAAAAAACAAATTGAACGCCTGTTTTATGAAATCCGTTGTGACGGGCATGTGTATTCGTGTGTGGATGGTGATAATTGAGAGTTGGCATCTATGAGAGTCTGCCAGGCTACTGATAGATTAAGCTCCTCCTTCCAGTTGATGCAGGTGGTCTTGTGGCTAGCTCTGTGAATGGCTATGGCTTTCAGCTATTTAAGATGCTCCTGGTGGGGTGTACTGATGTGGATCTCTGGATCTGTGCCTTGTCAAACTCTTCCTTGATGTCTGACAATCTGTAGAGGACCTTGACCTCTCCAGATTGTAACGGACTTCCAGTGTTTACCCCATCCTGCTTAAAGACAACAAATGGGATAAGGATCTGATATATATTGGTTCCACCAAATGCTCTTTAAGTACCTGAATAAGAGAACACCGAGCAGACCTTCAGCATGGGCAACTCACTACTGCCCTTGCTGTGCATGCATTGGATTCAGACATCAAAACAGAGTTTGATAAGGCAGAGATCTTCATTAGTACACCCCATCAAGAGCATCTTAAATAGCTGGAAGCCATAGCCATTCACAAAGCTAGCCACAGGACCACCTGCATCAACTGGAAGGAGGAGCTTAATCTATCGGTAGTCTGGCAGACTCTCATAGATGTTGACCCTTAATTATCACCATCCACACAGGAATGCACATGCCCGTTGCAACGGATTTCATAAAACAGGCATTCAATTTGTTTTTGTGAATATTCATGTTCCATTTTGAAACATTCCATCAGATTTCACCTGAAGAAGAACTGTTCAAAAGTTTGAAAGCGTTTGTGATAAGTCTGTATTTTTCACGAAGCACACCATTAACAGGTTCCAGAAGAAGTGCTGATTTCACCTTGGTTATTAGGTGATGTTGAACTTTGTATCTAGAAATATTAAGCATTAATAAAAACATATGCATGGCACTACAGAAAACTGCAATATTGAACACACATCACCTTAATGTAACACTTGTTCGGGTAATTATGCCTTGATGTTAGTCTGGCATAGCACTTGGAATGAGTATCAGCTGAGAATGACATTCGTAAAAAAAAAAAAATAAAATAATAATAATAAAACTCCTCTCCCGTGGTGACCACGGGAGAGGAGTTTTATTATTGGTTGTGGGAGAGCCCAGTAATTTTACTGATCCATAGGGCAATGCAGGCTGGAGCACAAGCTCCTGGTAGGGACACCAGGACCACATGCCAGTAAGGTCTATGGGGAGAAATGAAGCTAAGAGTGACCACACCCACATTCTGTGGAGATATTTATCACAGTAGTAACCAGATGTAAGTATGATACCGGCTCGGATGTTGCCTCGGACGTTAACAAGGTCCGCATTTGTGGATTAGGCAGAGTCTCATATTTGAAAAATATGCCACAGTCTCCTTTGGTTACAGGTGGCGAAAGCAGAGCTGGCCAAAGCATGGCTACTGCAATGCCCTCAACAGATGTGAGGAACCAAGCTGGAGTTGGTGTTTCTGTGGCAATGCATCCACAGATCACAAAGGCTGGAAAACCACGCCAACAGATGAAATCAACAATAGAAATGAACGAATTTATCATCCATACTTACTACACCATCACAAAACTCGAAACAAACATGACAGCATACAGACAACAACTACACCATAGATTCACACAACAATATCCTCATCTCACTGTCACTGAACAAAGGGTTGTTGATCAAAAAAGAACAATTATACACAACAACCTTATTCTACAAACAACACTTGAACTTACCAAACAACAGGTTGCTGATCAAATACATCAACAGACAGAAACATCTAACATTAATGAAGATCACGTAACCTGTCAGGATAATCCAGCAACAAGCATTGATTACAGTACACACACAACAACTATTGATACTACAGACACTTCCTCATCCACCACTGATAACACAGCCATAGATTTAGTTAATACATGCTCACACTTATATTTCAGGAAACACTCACTAAATATACAGGCACAGATCCCACACAAAGACCACGAATACCAAAAATCAACACATCAAAGGTAGTAGGAAAAAGCACTATGTAAACACTCTCTTACAACCACACTACATTCATTCAATTTCTACACTCTCAGACATTCATACATTAGTTTATGCTGGGGCAGTCACAGTAGTGACACACCATAGACTGTGAATACAATCGCAGACAGATATACACAAAACACAGTTCTAACGCAAGTGTGCCTGGCAGAGAAGACTAGTAACACAAATAAACGACATTAGACAGAAATTAGGCAGGCTGACACAATACACTAAAAACAACATAACACCGAAATTAAAGAAACAACTCAAAAACATTTTCAAGAAAATCAAAACACACACAAAACATGAACATCACAACATACACATTACAGAATACATCGACACACTAAAACAAAAACTCGCAGCCAAAGCACGTAGACTCAAACAATACAAAACATGTTCACTACAAAAACAACAAAATAAATTATTCACAAACAATGAAAAACGCTTCTACAGACAAATCAGTACCAAAACAACCACTAATACACAGCACAGTGGCACACCAACAGAAGAAGAACTCACAACTTACTGGTCTTCTCTTTGGTCCAGTGCTGTTACACACAATGCTGATGCTGGCTGGATTCAGAAGGAGAACAAAAACTTGCATAACATACCAACTATGCCCTGTTCTGAAATAAACATACAAGACATCCACTACTCTGTTAACAGAACACACAACTGGAAGACACCTGGTGTAGACAACATTCACAATTTCTGGTACAAAAAGTTTACATCACTACACCAGGAATTAGCTAAACGCCTAACACACATCATCATCAATCCACAAGACATGCCAAAATTTCTTACTCGGGGCATCACTTACATGAAACCTAAAAACAACAATACCACAGACCCCACACAATACAGACCAATTACATGTCTTCCAACAAATTATTGACATCCTGTATCGCAAATAAAATATACAAACATGTCGAAGAACACGACATTCTTACAGAACAACAAAAAGGTTGCTCGTAGAAATCACAGGGGATGCAAAGAACAGTTACTCATAGATTCAGTCATTCTACGGCAAGCACACAAACAACACAGAAACATACACATGGCATATATAGACTACAGAAAAGCATTCGACAGTGTACCACACAGTTGACTGCTACATATTCTACACATGTACAAAATACATCCATCACTCATTACATTCTTTCAAAACACTATGCAGCACTGGAGAACATCACTACATCTCAGGGTTAGTAACACTTCCATACAAACAAACCAAATATTCATTAGGAGAGGAATTTTTCAAGGAGATTCCTTGAGTCCTCTCTGGTTCTGCTTAGCCCTGAACCCATTATACAGCATGTTAAACAACACACAATATGGCTACAATATCAGACATAAAAAACAACACAGTTTACACTGTCACATCTCATGTACATGGATGACATAAAACTTTATGCATCCACACAAAAACAACTTTATCAACTCCTACAAATCACACATTCATACACCAAGGACATACAAATGGAGTTTGGCCTAGACAAATGCAAAACACTTCACATAGAAAAAGGAATCCAGAAGAAAGAAGATTTTGCATTTGGAAACGGAGACATTATTGAATTCATGGAAGAGGGCGAGTTCTATAAGTATTTTGGATTCCAACAGGCCAAACTAACAGAACATAAACAAATAAAGCAAAGCTTAATTAAATAATACCAAAGTAGGTTAAATACTATTCTCATAACAGAGTTAAATGCAAAACACACAGTTAAAGCAATAAACACGTATGTCATCCCAGTACTCACATATTCTTTTGGAGTTATACGTTCGACTAACACAGATCTCGAGCAACTCCAAAGGAAAACAAGAACAACACTTACTAAGCAAAAACATCACCACTCTAAATCTGCCCCAGAAAGATTAACCCTTCCACGTAACTATGGCGGATGTGGCCTGATTAACATAGTTAACCTTCACTACAAACAAATACAGACACAGTGAGAGTTATCTACAGAAAACAAGAAACATTACAGTAACATAAAGCAGTAACTCTAGCAGACTCAAATAACACGCCATTTAACTTACACTCATGTCTTACGTACACAACAGAACATATAAAAAGCATAGACACCATTAAGCAATCGTGCGCTCAAAAGGCACTCCATAGCAGGCATTTCTATGACCTGGCTCAGGATTTTGTTGACAAAACTGCGTCAAACAGCTGGTTAGCTCTTTGGGGAGACGGAAGGATTCATGATTGCCATACAGGATCAGGTCATAAATAGTAAAAACTACAGAAAACACATACTGAAAGATACAACACTCGCAAATGACACATGCAGAAAATGTCACATCATGCCAGAAACTATACAACACATTACTTGCTGTGCAAGCTCTTGGCACAGACAGATTATTTACATAGACATAATCAAGTAGCAAATATAATACACCAAGAGCTTGCAAACAAGCACAAATTATTAGACATCCACAAAGCATACTACAAATACATTCTACAGACAGTATTGGAAAACAGGGCCATAATCACAGATAAAACAGTTTACCACAATAGACCAGACATCACACTCATTGACAAACACAATAAAATAACATACATTATAGACATATCTGTTCAAAACACACACAATATACAAAACAAATGCACTGAAAAAATTAGCAAGTACACAGAACTCACCCAGGAAATAAGGCATCTGTGGAGGATGGATAGGGTGCTTATTTTACCTGTTGTTCTCTCCTGTACAGGTGTGATACCACACACACTACACAAAAGCCTGGGCACATTACAATTGACTAGAAATACATACATCACACTACAGAAGGCCACAATATTGAATACATGTGATATTGTTAGGAAATTTCTGAATACAGACACTGACACTGATGTAATTATTTAATTTTAGTTTTGTTTTGGTTGCTATGTCTTGACTTTGGTCTGGCATAGTACACAGCCACTGGTATTAACTGTGTGTATTTCACTTAACCCAACATAATAATAGAATTAAAAATTATATGGAGCTAAAATCGATGCAATAAGAAATTAGATCAAAATACAGAAGAAGTATTTTTATCACTTGCAAATTTAAGGAAACTGTGATAGCAGATGACATTCTTTATTGCAGTGTTTCCCATTGCAGTGTGGTACGCGTACCCTCAGAGGTACGGGAAGAGTTTAGTGGGGGTACACGCTGCACCATGCTTCGGCTGTTCCTGGTGCAAGAAGCAGTTTACTTGTTTTTGATTACGAACATAGAAAAATAATGAAAAACTTCGTTACTTCTTAGCGGTTTTGCCGGGTTCTGTGATTATGTGTATTTATTCACCCTATGGCCAAGACAACAGTGTCACACAAAAACCTCCAGTATCTACACATTGAATTGTTACAATGTGCGCGTGTGTATTTTTAGCTTTTGTATGATTTTTCTAACAAGAAAGGTTTGTTATGTGATTTAGTATTAATAAAAAGCTAAAAATGCTGAATAAACCAATTTTTCTGTAGCTAGTTACTACAACTGACAATTCTTAGCAGAGACTTGACAGTGCTTCTAGAAAGACGAAAATGAGACCTAAAGTCCATATCGCTATATCTAGGAACAATATTTTCCACATAGTCTTCTATTTTGGCTTTTTCGATTTTTCAATTGCAGCAGCATATAGAAATGGAATATCTTCATTATCTTTGGTTTTTGATTTAAAGTATATGCAATTTTTTTGACGAGGGGTACTCAGCATTAAGAAAATTATACAAAGGGTACACAGATGTCAAAAGTTTGGGAAACACTGCTCTATTGGTAAAAAAAATGATTTAATGGATTTAGTTTGAGGGCTGATCAGAACTATTCTGGACAGTATTTTTTATGGAGAAACTAATAATAATAGCAATGTAACAACCATGAAGAATATTTCACTATATATCTTTGTACCATAAGCCAGAGAAGTGGGTGACAGCATATCAGTTGTCAGTGAAATGTTGTACATATACAGTACAGTTCAGGTGTGTATTTCTCTCTATTGTATTGTGCATTAGCTGTGTTAAATGAGCAATGTGTTTATGTCAAATTTTCTGGAAACTTGGTAAGATGGTCACCAAAACATACAAAATGTTTCAACAAGTATTTGGAGAAACAGTACTCAGTCAAAATATTTGAGTTGTATTCGCATTTCAAAACTAACCATATTTCAATCGATGATGATTTACACACAGACTGATGAATGGCATGAATCAATGAAACTGTTGATCAGACTGTCTACAGAACTGTTCTGCAGTATCTTTGAGATGTAGTTCATCAGAAATGTCCTTACACATGGTCTTCTGATAACTGGCTTCTATGGTAACTGTTCAACATGGCTCTTGGCTCTGAGTGTCATGGAATTTTGGCCAAGCACAACATCCTCATAGTTTCTCCACTCATCTTACTTGCCAGATTTGTCACTTTGTAACTTCTTCCTTTTTCCCAGGCACAAAACCACCCTTAAGGAGAAAAAATATCAATACATTACAGAGATACAACTAAATGCAGCACAACAGCTGTGGATCATTCTTAAACAGGCCTATCAGACATGCATGTGTAAATACCCCTGTAGAACGAGGTCTGCAGGGCTAGACAAGAAAAAAAATGAACAAGTCGGCTTAACAAGTATTTGTCATTTAAATTAATTCAGTTTTAATACAATAGTGATAATTAAATACAACGTGGACTATCACAAAATTGACAAGGGGCACGTGATATACGAGTATATAATCAATTGCCACACACATTTACACGCTTCCTCTCTTTCCTCCTTAGGGTTTCAGGAAGTTTAATGAAAAGTGAAAAAATAGGGCGACGAATGGCGCATAACAAAGAGAAAAAGAAAATTACAAACTAATATTACTCATGACAATTTACACCGCGTACAGATAACTGAAACAAAAAACTAATCTGGTTGGATGAGTCCTCCACCGGTCGTTTATCTCTTGACTAAGTTGTATTCCACTGTTGCGTTGTCCTCAGTTGGATGCAAACGGATTTTCCTATCTCGTCTTCCTTCCGTTCTCGGACCTCCTGCACTCGGCGCCTCAATCTCGTGTCCACACGTGGCCAGAACACCGCGACCAAAAACCAAAAAGTTTCCTAAAACGTGAAGTTCTTCAATTTATATTTCCCGCTCTCCAGAAGTCTGGAGAGTGATCCATTTACTGTCCCACTCTGGACTGATCAGGAGGTTCTTCCTGTACCCTATGGTGACATCATCACAAAAATCCACGCGACATGGTACAAACCAAGAAAACCTGATATATACAAAAAGGAAATGGAGAAAATAAAATAATAATAATAATACATAGTCGCATAGCACTACACATGTAATCTCAAGTCAAACTTTGAAGGAGGTAATTCCCAGTATCAGATGATTGCTTTTGCTTTTCCTTTATTGTAGGAAAGCAAAAGCAATCCTCTATTTCTGGAGTTATAATAAATTTTATTTCAAATATTTTTGATTAGCCCTTGTATTTTAACCATACAAATATTATATCATGGATATAATATTTGTATGGTTAAACAATTAAAATATCATGGATATTTAAATTGTTTTAAATATATAGCCAAACCTTGGGTGTTGAACTTAATTCGTTCCTAAATATAGTTTGAAAACTGATTTATTCTAAAACTGAAACAAATTTTCTCATAAGAAATAATGTAAGATGGATTAATCTATTCCCAATTCCCAAAACAAAAGTTTTTAAAAATATTTTTAGCTCTGAACACACTGAATGAACCCTTATGTTCAGTAACATTTAAAATTCATGAAATGAATGTTTTTGCACTTGAAGCAGGCCTCACTCGAGTTCTGCTTCAAGTGCAAAAACAAGAAGGAATTCCAAGTGCAAGAAGGAATTCCAAACTTAGAATGCATTGTATGGAATGATTTCAAATGTTAAATTTTAAAATAAAATTGGAACATGGTTATTATCAGTATTTATTGATGCATGAGCATGCCATCTATGTATAAATACATAAGATGTCCCATGTAAGTCTATTAATTGCGGGACTGGTATAACCATAAATAATACACACTCACGGAGCATTGGCGTCCTCTTGTTTCTCGCATACGTAGCACCAGGCATACGATAATGCATTGCCATCCTTAAAGTTGAAACATTCATCTGCCAGGCCAGCCTTTTATATTTCAAGGGCCTCGAAGGTCTTGATGTGATTCATGTGAAAGGCTCTTTTTATCGTCCTGGCATTGGACAGGTCCATGTGAACTTCTGGATCGGTGGCATAATGTCCCAGTGAGGGACGACAGGTTTAGGCAAGACATGGTGTATGTCGGCTTCACCAAACATTCCACCCAACAGAGAGTCCGTGAGCACAAATACAACATAGACCATGCTCGATACACCATCGCCTTATCCACCTATGCCACCAACTCAGAAGTTCACATGGACCTGTCCAATGCCAGGCCGATAAAAAGAGCCTTTCACACGAATCACATCAAGACCCCCGAGGCCCTTTGTAAGGAACTGAGTCCGAACGTTATTTTTATTTTATTATTATTTCTGTTTTATTATCTTTTGTTTGAGGTTTATGTTTATTTAGGACGAAGGTTCCCCACCACTCTCTTGTTAGTAATGAAAAATGAAGATAAAACAACTCACGGAGAAATAAGCGCCATAGGAAAAATCTTGCGCCCTTGCGCTGCCCGGCAGAAGTAACAGTCCGCAAGAAAAAAAAAATAGAGGGGGGAGTCCCCACAATCACTAGTAGAGAAATACTTGATAAACTGTCTTAAACATCCCAGAAAATTATGATAAATATTTTGTAAACGGTTTATAAGCTTCGTTGGAAACTTAAAGCTGCCAGAAAAGAAAATTAATGTTAGCAACTAAGTATGTAAATAAGGGGAGTAACCCAGCTCAAGTGTGACGTCACCTCACAGTATAAAACCCGTACGTTAACCGAAGAAGGAGAGGTGAATTCCAAATCGAGGCGACTGTGAGAGCAAGGTTAATTCGAAAGTGAAGTATTTTCTGATAGAAGTCCAGATTGATAATTGGACGATCCAAGGTGTTAAAGAGGAGTTCGATTGACGATTTGACGATATCGAAAGGATTGAGGAAGTAGTTTCTTCGTACAGTGAGGTGACGGATAGACGTTTAATTAGTAAGAGATTTTGTTCATAGTTTCTAAGTATTTGATTTGTCGAATTTCAAAGGGGAAATTACTATTAAGTTAAGCTAAGTAGCTGAGTTTATTGTCGGGTTGACTTGTTGATTTTCGTTAATAAATTTGGTTTGGATTATTGATATTTGTACGTAGTACATTCTAGTTGCTAATTAAATATATTTGAACTTTTGATCTGACTTGATATTTATCGTTATTATTACTAATTTTTCGGTGCATGCTTAAAAGCCCAGGCCTGGCAAACTAATCTCGAATCCACGTAAAGTACCCGTTAGGTTAACGGAAGTTTCACCGACCGTAATTATAGTCGGTTTCCTAAGATACTAAAATTAAGTACTTTACACCTTGAAATATAGAAAGCTGGCCTGGCAGGTGAATGTGTCAACTTTAAGGACGGCAATGCATTATCGTATGCCTCACACTACGTATGCGAGAAACAGGAGGTTACTAATGCTTTGTGAGTGTGTATTATTTATGGTTATACCAGTCCTGCAATTAATAGACTTACATGGGACACCCTATATATTTATACATAGATGGCACGCTCATTCAACTGATAAATACGGATAATCATGTTCCAATTTTACTTTAAAATTTAACATTTGAAATCATTCTATACAAGGTATTCTAAGTTTGGAATTCCTTCTCAATTTATTTTTGAAGCAGATCTCGAGTGAGGCTGAAAACGTTCGCTTCACAAATTTTAAACGTTACCGGACAAAAAGGTTGTCAAGTGTGTTCATTGACACCAGTAATTAAGTTAAAAGATATTGTTATTTTTAGCTGTATTTCATGCATAAAAATGCCTATAAAGGGAATATGATATTATATATAATATTATTTTATCTATAACTATATTTATGCTGTTCATATATTAAAAGCAAAATGTTTTGTCACCACCAACCAAACCAAAATTGAAACTAACACTTTACACAGAAGTTCTATAAATAGACAACTCAACTCTGACTGCCTGCATGAAATTTAACAAAATCAATCAATACAGATAACAAGTACTTCATCCACACTTTCTGAATCAATTGATTTGATTTCAATTTGAATTAATTAATTTTAACTTAATTTTAGTTTTAGTTTCAGTTTCAGTGTAAAGGCCCCAGTTTTAATTATTATTTTATTATTTTTAAATTTAATTATCATTTTAGTTTAATTAACTGGCTACCTAGTATTAATAAATGTTAAATATTAATATTATAATATATAATAATATATTAATAAATTTTTTCATTTAATTTGACTTAAGCATATTTACACACAAATTCCTGAATACAATTTATATTACCTGAGTGTTAATCAACACTCAAGTAATATAAATGTTTGTAATATAAATGACATGGTTTTTATTAATTAATTTGATTTAAATTTAACTGTGGTGTATATGAAAAATGGAAATAGTATCTTCTCCGCGTGTTCATTAAAATGCAATTTAAATAGCGATATCGTCGATGATTCACTATATGACACGAGGCAATCTCGGTGCCATTAACTTCTGAATTGGTAGTCCTATCATTGATTGTCACGTTGTCAAGTTTCTTTAACACAGCAAGTATAAGGAGTTCAAGCTACTCAGCTGTGCCAAGTAGCTTGATCAGAAACTGAGTTATTGTATGGCAACTGGGAAAATATGGCATTCAAAATTTTGTTTGTAAATTAAATTGTTCAAAAAGCAAGGTGTTTGAAACTCAAAGTTTGACTGTATATATATATATTTAAGTCCACTAATCCAATTTTTAATTAAACCAAAATGATCTACTGGATTATAGGGATATTTTAAGAGTAATTTTAATAATTAAACAAATAGTAATTTGACAAAAAGTAAGCAGTTAGGCTGTCATCTCTTGATAAATATAATAATTATAAATAAATTAATTTTCAATTTTAATTTATAATGTTATGGAAGAAAAGAATCAACTTGGAGCAGGACTTAAACCTACAACTCCTGCTTACTGTGCAGATGTGTTTCCAGTTACACTACCTAAATTTCCATTCGAATTTGAGATCCGGATAGTGTAATTGGCAATACGTCTGTACGGTAAGCAGGAATTGTAGGTTTGAGTCCTGCTGCAGGCTGATTCTTTTCTTCCATAACATTCTAAAATAAAATTAAAAAATTAATTAATTGAATTATTTATTTAATTTTATTATTAAATTTATTAAGGGTGTAACTGGTGTAACTGCATACCTGTAATCAAATTGCTTTGTTTAAGTATTAAAATTAGCCTTATAATAGACTGAACATCTGGTAGATTGTTTTGCTGAAATTTAATAATTACTTCAATAATATACTTTAATAATTACTTCAATATTTTGAATTATGTACACATTTTTTTCTATTTATAGGAAATATCGGAAATTTCTTTACTATAGATTCAGTTTTTGGAATCGTAAAAGTTTCTAAACAGTTAAATAGAAATAGTATGCCTGAATTCTTCCTTACCATTAGAGTGACAGATCATGGTAATCCACCCCTGAATAACAGCGTTACAGTTCACATAGTTGTCACAGTAGCAAATAATGCACCACCTAAATTTGATCATCAAGAATATATGACGGAGATATATGAAAATGAGAAACCTGGAACATCCGTTGCAGTATTGGTAGCTGCAAGTCAATCATCTGTTTTTTATGAAATAATATCTGGAAATATAAATGAACATTTCTCTATTAATCCAACTTCTGGTGTTATATATACAAATTTTATGCTTGATTATGAATTGAGAAAATTGTATAATTTAACAATACAAGCAACAAATTTAGTAAACGGCAACAGTACTGCAATACTTCTAATTCATGTGTTGGACAGAAATGACAACCAACCAGTTTTTCATCATTCAGAATATAAAGGAAAAATTCAAGAGTCATTAAAAGCAGGAAGTATAGTTTGGACTAATGAAAGCTATCCCTTGGTTGTTTTTGCAAGTGATAATGATTCTGGCCTAAATTCCATGCTATCCTACAGAATAAATGAAAAATTTGATAATGAATATTTTAAAATTGACCACAACACTGGTAAGAATTTTTATTTATTTTTATTTAAAGAAAGGAATAACAATTTTATATTAGTAATTAGAAACAAATTGAACTTAAGTTATGTAGAAATCATCAAGTAATCCAGCACAAATTATCATCTATACAAGTTCAAAAGCATACAAATGTTTTAAGCTATATTGAATAGCTATCTTCAGCTACTATGATTTTCTAAAATAGAACTAATGTTTTAAATTTAAAAAATTCAAATGCAAGTTTGGAAGGCATGTATGAAGTCAAATAAAGATTGTAAACTATTTACAACAATTTAAAAAATGCTCACCATGCAGTTGCAAGTGTGTCATGGTCCCTGAAATTATTTGATTTATTTCTTCTGTTGGCCCTATAAATTTCTAACTTTTCTAAAATTTTAATTTGTGTTTTATCTCACACTTGATGGATCAGATGTGCATTGTTGAACTGGACAGATACTAGTGCTAAGGTGGCCAAAGCCTTGTCCAATTGCCTTTTATCAATGGTGGTTTGATGTTCTTACTTTCTTACACTTAATGACCAGGTAGTTGTTTCAATATACTCCTTGGGTCTTTTATTTTAATAGTATAGACATCTGGAAGTAGATTTTTATCCACAGTCTCTTTGTTATTTCTGAGCAAATGTTTCTGATGTATAGTATTAGAGACCTTTGCTATTTTTTTTAGAAGTGCTACTACATTCATTATAAGTGGTCACTTTGTACAGAGTTTGTTCTCTTGCTGGTTGATTAAAAAGTTAATTACAAAGATGTACTTTGTAATTAACTTTTTGATAATTCTTGTGTTGTTACAATACACAATAACATGTTGTATTGCTATGGTTTGGATATATTTTAACACTTGTTCTATGTTTGGTTGATGAGAATTGTGTATATGATCTAAAAGTCACAAGCTTATAAGAGTAGGATTGTATGATTGTGCTGGATAAACAAAGGGTTTTACCATGGGTTTTTGGAATTGTGAAGTTTCCCATAACACACGCGTGATAAGGAACTGATACTGCAACAAATAAATTGGTTAATCGATAACTTTACTACTTGAACTGTTCAAATGATTATATACTAAGCTTGACAACTAAATCCTTTACTCCTTTGTTCACTAAGAGGTAAGTTTGTCGAATTTCAAGTACATAACTTTGAACTGACCATGCAGAAATAACTTATAGACTATGTACACAATATGCATCTAAATCTATTAGGAGGGGAAATATTTGATGTGAGAGTAAAGAAAGAAGATGAAACATGAGGGGCAGACAAATATTACAGAATAGATAACACTTGTTGCAATCACCATGTTTTACACCCACTTGAAACAAAATATCATTCATAGACAACATGTCTGGTTAATATCCACATCTGGTTTGTATCATTTTGATTTGTTAAGTCCAATACTGTCTGGTGGGGAAGGATTGAATCAGTTCCTGTCTCCCTTGGAAGTTCTCAACCTTCTCTTGATCATAATCCTTTCTCCTCACACTTGTCCCTTTACCATTGATTTGTACTCGCCATTAGGGCTCCACCCCAGACAAAGGGAAAAAAAGAGTCTCACTCTTGTTCTTACTTCTTTTTATATACAGTGGGTGATCAGTTTGTTAAAAGTACGACGTGAAAGAAAAACATGTACAAGTGTTGATCAATTAAAATAAATTTAATTTCGCGTTGGAATGAATAGTACAAATTCTTTATGGATTCCCGCTGTTCCTCGGTGTTCGTATCATAACCGTAAATCCGCGAGTAGAGTCCCATTACAAATCTTACTTAACTAACGCGCGTGAATTTTAACCAAACTTAAACTAATAGGAGGGGATAGAAGAAAAAAAAGGGAAGTAAGAAGGATTATAGGATAGATGGGTACCCAATTCCTTGGCTGTTGTTGGACGCAGATCCTTGTCTCGATCTGTAATGCTCGTATGCTCGTACAATGACGGTTTCTTCCAGTTTCCGGTTTCTCTCGTACTATGATGGTTTCTTCCAGTGATCGGATTCTCTTCTCGATCTGTTCCTTTTGGCCCTGTTCTGCAGAGCTCGCCAATTTCTCACCCTCGAGGTTTGCGGCCACACGTCTTTCCACGTTCGTGTCTGGCCAAAGAATGTCCGGTGGAACGTTCCCTTTTTCTCCAGGCTCATCGCCGTCTATTGTCTTCCCCCACCTCCTGGTGGGCTACGGGTAGGTCCGAGTTCTTGGAAGTTCGAGACAATAAGACAAAGAAAGTTGGAAAGAAGGATAGATTGATAGAAATAGAATATAAATTAAACTAAAAAACTATACATAAATAAAGGCGTACAGCCACAAAACTATACATAAAATAAGGCGTACAGCCACAAGTTAATGAACATAATCCGTTCCAAGACTGTTCTCTATCCAAATTGTTTGTTAATTGATTATTGATTTACCATAGGTTTTTATGGGAATTTGATTAATTCATTCTGGAAACTCCAAAAAATAAAAAATATAAATAAACATAGTAAGAAAGTATATACGTAATGATAAAAATACATATATACACAGTCTTGCATTTTTATTAGATGTTTTTTCCATTTGTGGGGGTTAAATAATCTGTCCAATGTTGATTGCTTTTCTCTCTTCTTCAGGATTTTTTAAGTAATTAATAGCATTGTAATTGTAGAGATCTCCAAGCCTATTAACCTCATTCTGGTTTGGATGCTATTTGGATGCCTGTTGTTCTGACATCCTCCCACTTCCTCAAAACATCTTTAATTGCTTGAGACTTCTTGATATATCTTTCATAGCTAAGATTGTGTTTACTGTAGACCTGTTCAAGCCATACTGCCTAGCAACATCTGACATCTTCTGCCCATTCTCTATCTTGGCTATTATATCTTGCTTGGTTTCTACAGTGAGCACAGTTCTTGACACTCCACTCTTTTTATGCTCCATAATATTATCATTTTCTTTTTTAAATAATAAATTCAGAAAAGCACTTACAAAAATTCAGAGAATGGAAATTAACTAGTGCACAAAAAATTATTTAAATACAAGACCCGGATGAAATTTGAAATTTGGTATTAAAATGTTAATGAATATCGGATGGGACAGTTAAACTCTTGCCTTTCGTAAATAAAAGCTGACACGAAACTTAACGAGTACCCACCCAACAGTCTTGCGAAGACTATAAAAAATTATTTGTCAGAAAGGTAAACAAAAAGCTGGAATTACAAAGGAGAGTTTCAAAATTCAGAGGAATACTATTCGATCAGTATTGGGTTGAGCAATGATGTCGATGTCTCCAGAGCCCCAAAAAGTTTCGAATTGTCACCTGGAGACAAGGGAAGACCAATCGGTATTCACTATTTTATGTCACTTCTTTTTCTGTGTTCGTTATCTGAACATAAAAATCTTTCATGAAAGTGTTTGTTATCTGATTTGTTCGTTAACCAAACTGTTTGTCACCTGATCACCCACTGTATTCCCATGGGATCTGGTCTCCTCCTCTATGTATGTTGCTCTCCTGGGCCAACCCAGTTGTCAGTCCTAGATTGCAAAAAGGTGGTAATGACAGGACAAAACAGAAAGATGGAACAATTGAATGTGCAGGGAAGGGTAAGAAAAGATGAGGTAAGAAAGGGAAGATTTTCAAGAAGTGAAGGAAAGAATGAGAAACAAGAAATATTTAGTGCAGTAGCATTACAGAACACCAAGATATAGTTTTTTTTATGTTGAGTGGGATGTCTGGAAATGAAGTGTTGTAGATAGTACACTATCTTTATTTGACATCACACATGCCTTCCAATAAACCCTCAATAGAATTTTTCAAATTCAGAATGTTAGTTCTATTTTAGAACATCATAGTTCATGAAGGTGGCTACTCAATATAGCTTAAAATGTTTGTATGTTTTGAACTTGTATAGATGATAATTTGTGTTGGATTACTTTGTGATTTATGTATAACTTATCTATACATATATCCAGTTTTTAATCATTTCAATTGAACATAAACTTACTAAAATGTAAGAGTTAGTGTTATATCAAAAGTATTTTAATGGAAGGTTCAAAGATGTTTCTAGTATACTAAAAGTATTGATGTCTTTGTGTTAGTTTATATGAATTTTTTTACTAGTTGATATATTTTGTTACTTTACCTGATAATGTGAAAATACTCTGCTGTTCTTGCATTAACACTGTACAGTCTGAGATAAGATTATGTTAAATTCATCTACTGGAAATCTTTTGTTGCTCTACATTTTCATTGTAAACAAAAGAGAGAAATGCCACAATTATACTGTAATTTTGTGGAATGACTGGCATGCCAGTTTATCTTGGGGGGAATGCTGGCATACTGATTAAAGTGAGGCTATACATCTCTCTCTAGTGGGCACATTAAAAAAATGAATCAGTTACATCACATAAAAATGAATGAGTTTTTATTCTAAAACTGTGAAATTGTCATCATTACATCAAAAACTACAATTATATGATTAATTTCTTCATTTTGTCTTCTTTCTAATATTGAAGTGAACTCACTCAGCAAAATTAAATCAGAAACAACCAAACACCTTAAGTTGCTGAGAAGAATTTAATAAATAACAAACGTTTTCAGCCAAACCTGTTGGCCATCATCAGGTTAAACATATTCGAATGCAAACACAAAATGGAACAAAAAATTTAAATACAAACAAAATAAAATAACGGATAAATTATACATATAAGAAAGTAAAAAATAAATATAAATAACAAAAAATATAAAAAAATATGTATAGGTTAAATAAGTAAATATTAATAAATTACATGAAACTCTAATAAATGCAAGACATGCATTTATCAATAAATTATATGAAATTCTGACAAATATAAGATATGCAGTGATAACAAAATCAAGGCATTAAATTAAGAGCTATCAAACTTCTTAATTAAATATTTCCATGCCGAAGGCAACCCTTCAGCATCCCTGGCATTAATGCAGGCATTATGTAATTTGCTCTTAAATATTTCAATTTTTTCGGCGCATAACGCTAAAGTCGGTGAATGTACAGGTTTAATAATGCCTGCTTCACCCCACTTGACTACAGAGCCTTCAACCTGCGCCATCTGAGATAGAATTGTGGCATTAGATCTTTTGCTGATGTTGTACTTGTGCTCCTTCAATCTAATCCCTAAGCTTCTATTAGTGACTCCAATGTAGTTTTTGTTAATGCCTAGTTCTTGGTTTTCATAAGGAATTTTGTACACTCCAGCCATTCTTTCCTTATCAATGTTGTCTTTGTCGTTCCTTAATAATTTGTACAGGTTTGGAGCCCTCTTGAAAATTAATTTGGTATTTTTGCGGGCTGAGATTTCCTTCATGATAGCTTCTTTCTTTCTGTCATACGTGAACTTTGTGAATTTGCGGACATCCCCTCTTTGAGCTTTTGTTTTGTGAATCTTGTAGTTTTTGATTAGTGCGGTTATCATATCCGCCCTGTACCCTAGAGTTCTAGCGATATGCGATATCCTGCAGATTTCTTTTTGTCTATCAACCACACTACTGCAGTAGAGAAAAGCCCTGTGAACAAGAGCACGGAAAGCAGCCATTTTGTATTGATAAGGATCATTCGAACGCGACGGAATGTACAAAGGGCTATGCGTTGGTTTTACGTACACTTTAGTGGTCAAATGTCCTTCCTTGAATTCAATGTCAATGTCTAAAAAATGTATCCGTGAGGAACACGTCTGTTCAATCTTTAGCATGAGGCCGTCATCGTTGTTGTTGATTCTATTAATAAATTCCTCGATTTTCTGGTCATTTTTCCATATTACAAGGACATCGTCCACGTATCTTTTAAAATACATAATGTCATTCATGAAACCACAAATAACACTCTTTTTTTTTTTTTTTTTTTTTTTTTTAAGGAAAATCATCATTTCCCCTTACGGGGATCAGAATACCCCTCTGTTCCGCATTAGCACTGCAGAGGGCTTCCCGTCCTTTATTAGCATTAATCTTTATGCCATACAACAAATAAAACAAGTAAACAAAACAAAGGTATATACAATGTCTACATTGGTGCGTTTCCAGTTGAACAAACACCGAGAGGTGGCCTCACACCACCAGAGCCACATGGGAGGCCTATCCCAGTGACTTAGGTCCGTTTAAAAATGGCGTTAATAAGCCTTGAGAATTCCGGGTAAGTAGATTTAGTCCGAGTAACGTTGTAGAGGTCAAAGGTATGACTTGGCTTTTCATGATAAAAGACACATTCCAGCTCCTGCCGCAGAGCGGCGAATTTGTGGCAATTAAAGATAAGGTGTAGAACGGTTTGCTGATCTTCCCCGCAATCGCACTCGTCAGTAGGGCTCCTATTAATCCTATGAAGGTAGGAGTTACAGAAAGCGTGCCCAGAGAGCACTTGAGTAAGGGTGAAGCCTGTGGGCATCCACCATAGGTCTTCCAGCCTTTCCTTGATGTTCGGCAGGATGTTATGAGTATGCCTGCCTTTGGTGGACTCTGTCCACCTAAGCTGCCACCTATTCCTCATTCCCTCTGCTATTTGCCTTTTTATATAAGTGGCTGGTAACACTGTGTAGTCTGTGTTATTCTTGTTAATTGCTGCCTTAGCAAGCTCATCCGCCCTTTCGTTGCCTATCAGGCCAACGTGGGCTCTGACCCACCTGAATTTGATGGTTCCACGTCCTCCACAGCTTTTAATAATATTCTTGATTTCCATCGCAAGATGGTTGCTGTCTTTAAATTGCTTTAATGCATCTATAGCACTCCTGCTATCTGAACACATGGTTACATCCTCGTCACTCATCTTATCGCTATAATACTTGACTGCCATTTTAAGAGCCAACAGCTCGGCCTGAAATACACTGCATCTTCCGTCAAGCTTATATTGTCGGTTGGTCAGTTCTTTCCCATGTTTGAACACCACGAAGGCTGCCCCGACTCCTTCATCCGTCTTGGATCCATCTGTATACACTTCTATATTCTCGTGTCCGTTCTCTGTTGATTCCATTATAGTTATCCGATCTGGTGGGCTGGGAAGGTCGGTGAGAGCCGGCCTGAAACCATAGGTGCCGGCATCAAACCTGAGATCCCCAACACTGATGGCATCCCCTTTCCTGACCCGATAGCGTTGGGCCTTTTCATGTAGCACAAGGTCAATTGGTAAGATTCCACATATCACCAGGAGAGCCTCTGTAGAGACAGTCCGGAAGGCTTTGGCCATACGTAAAGCAGCATGCCTCTGGGCGGCCAATAAGGTCCGTTTGTTCCTTACCTTGTCTGCTGCTATATGCCATGCATTCGCAGCGTAAGTGATCTTGGGAATAAAGACAGCATTGTAAAGTTCTTTGATGGCTGCTGAGTCTAACCCCCAGTCAGCTTTGGCCACCCTGGCAAGGTGATTGAAGAGTAAGTCGCTTCTGGTCTTGACCATAGTGATGTGATCTGCCC
The DNA here is from genome assembly GCF_030686945.1 of Centruroides vittatus. NCBI lineage: Eukaryota > Metazoa > Arthropoda > Arachnida > Scorpiones > Buthidae > Centruroides > Centruroides vittatus. Next base: position 539,042 of record NW_027122517.1, on the reverse strand, counting down.
AATTCAGGTTCTTGTCCAGAACCACCCCTAAGTATTTCATGGATTGAACTATTTTGATCGAGTCGTTATTCATTTTTATAGTCGGGACTCTCTTATAAAGGTCCGTTTCTCCCGGCCTATGAAACACTATGCCTTGCGTCTTCTTTGAGTTGAATTCAAGCTTGTAATTATGCCCGACTTCCGTAACTTTTTCAAGCAGGGTTGTTCCAACTATCTCTATCTCCCTTCTGGAATTGGCACCAAATAGAAGCACCGTATCGTCAGCATAGGCGTATTCTGTCACTCCTTTGTCAACCCTCAAGAACCCGTCATACAAGACGTTCCAGAAGAAGGGGCCTGAGTTCGACCCCTGTGGGCATCCTCTATTGACCTTCCGAGTAATCTGGACATTGCCGTGTGTGTAACTGACGTTCCGGTTATTGAAGTAATTCCTCACAAGATTGTAGAGGTTTTTCGGACAGCGCCATTGCCTTAGATGCAAGAAGATCTGCGCCCACCAGGCGTGGTCAAACGCCCCTCTAATGTCCAAGCTTAGGAGGCAACAATACTTGTATGCTTTGATAGTGTCTTTGACATCGGTAACGACTGAACAGATGACATCTTCAGTAGATTTGCCCGGTAGGAATCCGTATTGTTTCGGGCTAAACGCCTTTTCATGCAGGACTTGGTAAGTTAGCCTTTGGACGATAAGGTAGTCCAAAACCTTTCCCATCACGGGAAGGAGGCTGATTGGCCTGTAACTGCCCGCCTCGTCTCTCGCCTTTCCTTCTCCTTTAGGTATTATAGTCAGTTTTCCCTGTTTCCAGCGTTCTGGAAAAACGCCATGTTCAAGACATGCGTTGTAAAGCGTGACCAAGGTGTCTGGTATCATCGTCCAAATCTTCTGAACAATCTCACTAGTCAGGTTATCCACGCCAGGGGCCTTGCCCCTCTTTAAGTGACGCACTCCATCTTCCACTTCTGCAAAGGAGAACGGAGGCCCATCCTCTGCCTGATAACTCTCTTCGATGGTTTCCCTGACCTTCCTATGCTCTGGACGGTCAGAGTCAGGGTCATCGACCGGAAAAAACCGGTCCATGAGGGCATTGATAGTGCTCTCAGTATCCATCGTAAACTCGCCGTTGGCATTGAGGCTCCGAAGAATGTTTGTTGTTTTAAGCTTTCCTGTGCAACTTTTATATAAATAACTCCATGGCCTGTTGGAACTAGAAGTACAAAAGTCCTTCCAGGAGGCAAGCTTTGTGCTCAAGATAGCCGCCTTATATTTCTTCTCGTGTTCTCGATAAAGAGTATATTTCCTTTGCCGTTCATTCTGGTCCCTTGCCCTTTGATAACGCCGCCTGAGGCAATTGTTCTCAGACCTTAAAGCCGAAAGCTCAGGGGTCCACCAGGGGACGGCCCTGTCCCGTTTTTTCTTCCTTGGAATTGTCTCACAACAAATATCCTCGAGGACATTAATAAAAGTACTGATTTTATATTCTGCAACTGTACTGTCCTGAATCTCATCCAGCCTAAGGGCCTCAACCGTTTCCCTAAGCTTTGATTCAAGGGTGGCCCAGTCGGCCCTTTTAACATCGTATTTCAGGACACCTTCTTCAGTCTCTCCCGTAATTCCGATCTTGTAAAAGATATAAGAATGATCACTAAGACTAGCGTGTGCCGACACTCTCCAGTCCGTAACATGCCCAAGCGACCTGCCGTTACAGCAAGTGATATCCACCCAGCTTTGCCCTATGGCGGCATCAAACGTGGGGAGGGAACTGGGGTCATTAATAACGTACAGCCCTTTGGCGCTGACAAACTGTAAGAATTCGTCGGCCCGGTCATCGTTATCGGGGTCGCCCCACAGTTGGGAGTGGGCGTTAATGTCCCCACCTATTATGATCTTCTCTCCTCGAAACTGCCCAACGATATTGTCCAATGGGGCAAGAATCTCCTCAAGATCTACGGTTATTTGGCAGTAGATGCTGACCAGAACATACTGGTTGGAACCAGTGCCTATAGTGGCGCAGGCCACCCTACGAGTGCTAAGGTTCCCGTGATAGAAAACTGGGATCCTGGCGTTCCTAACCACTATGGCGGCTAGTGGAGAGGGCTCGTGCAAAAGCACGTATTGCTTCCGAACACAACCTATTGAACCCCTAATACAGTAGGGTTCCTGAATAATAGCAACATCCACTCGCTCCATCGTTTTACATAAAGCTGCCATGGCTCCTTTAGACTTTTGTAGATTAACTTGTAAAACAGTCATTTCATTTTCTTGATTAATGACGGGACTATTGTCCATAATCGATCTTTGTCATTATCATTTTTCTGATTCTCATTATTGATGGGCAGCTCTTGTCGCATGAATTATGGTTATAGTTACTTCCCTTTTCTTTCTTGCAGTTAACACACTCCTTAATGGTCTTTTTGTTTGGACACTCACGATATGTATGGTCTTGGCCGCACTGACTACATACCCGTTTTCCTTCCGGGCAATCCTTGGCGAAATGCCCGAGACGACAACATTTAAAACATTGTATTACAGACACGAAGTCGTCGACTCCACATCTGATCCACTGTATGTTCACTTTCTTGAATTTTTTAAGAATATTCCTGTAAACTGGGGTAACTTCTAGTACCCAGTTTGTTCTGGGCTTGTCTCTCCCTCCCAGAGGGAACTTTGCTATGACTTCTGCTTTATATTTCTTGACATCGTTATGAACTGCGGCTATTCCTTCATTTTGGTGGTAAATGCTTTCTATTACTTCTTCCTTGGTGTAATCCTTGGGGACGCCATATATTATCACCCGTGGCTTCCTCTTGGTGGGCTCTGATGTTTTAAGCCCAACCCCTTCTATTTCCTTCCTTAGTTTGACTTTCTCCTCTGCGCTACCCACTTCAATAGCCACTCCGCCTTTCTTCAACTTTCTCACGGCCTGAATACCTACCCCAAGACTTTTGGGGTCAATCTTCTTCTTCAGCTTCTTCTTCGTCTCTTCGGGGTCATCCCCCTCTGCTTCTGGTTCCACGAAAATGACTTCTTTAGTAGACACCGCTTTCTTACTCGTCACAACTTGTGAATAGAGCGGTCTGGTTGGCTGCATAATGCTTTCTATTTTATCGTTAAGTTCTTTAATCTGGACTTGCAGATCTTCTCTCTCTCCCTTCCGAAATAAATCTATGATATCTCCTACCACACCCATTATATAGTCGTAATGTTCTCTCGTTCCCATGCAAGATCGCCCATTTTTAGTCAGGTACTTTCCTAACTCCCGCTGGAGTCTTTCAGCGGCTGCAAACCTGTTCCCATCGGGACCCAACTCCAACTCCCCTTCCTCCTTGCCAGCAGAGGAACTTTCCTCACTACAACTGTCTTCAGGGTTTGGCCTATTAGCCATAAAAGAGCCTTAAAAAGGCAAAAGAGATGCCTGCTTTTAGCTTCACTCTAACGAGCTACTGACAGGACGCACCTCGAGAAGGTAGCAGACTTTCCCAAAAGTCAGTCCGTGTGAACTACAGGTAAGCAAAAAGGCACGCAAACAAACGCTCCAAAAAAAAAAAATCGCAAAATCACCTACGACACGTAAACGACTTCAAAAACATAATGGCATCGCAGCCACAAATAACACTCTTTTCTAACCTTCTCAATACAAGTTCACACAACAATCCTGACATAGGACTTCCCATTGGGACTCCCCTTTTTTTGTTTGTAATGACGGCCATTAAAGGCGAAAAAAGATTCATAGCAGACAAGGTCAGCTAGTTCTATCAAATCATTATTGTAATTTGCCAAATCTGGGCTCTTGCTGTGCATGAAATCCAAAAGCGCTACCTTGCATGACTCAATTTTTATAGAGGGGTATAAGCTCTCGTAGTCCATTACAGTTCCAACCTCATTATCCATTAAAATTAGATCCTGTATCTCATTAACCACTTCCCTGGGATCCTGTGCCACATATATGTTATTCTCGAGCTGAGAGGTGAGAAACTTGTGTAATCTCTTTTCAAGAAAAAAGGTTGGTCCTCTGCATCTTTCAACTATGGGTCTTACTTCCTTGCCCTCTTTATGGGTTTTGGCAAACGCAAATAATCTCGGCATACCTGGCCTAGGATTCCGACAATTTTTGAGAAAAGGTAATAAATTAGTGATTTTAGCTTTTTCAAGTTTTTTAACTCTTCTGTCGACGCTATCGATAATCTTCTCGTCAACACGCTCGCATTCGGTTTTCTTAATATAATCATCCAAAGCGTTATTATACGTTTGTCTTTTCATGATGACTAATGCTTTGCTCTTGTCTGCTCTAGTAGTGACCAAATCGTTTTTTCTAAGCCAGCATTTAGTAAGTTTGATGTATTTACCGGCATCACATCCCAAGACCAGATGGACTTGGAAAAAAGATGTGATGCCGGTAAATACATCAAACTTACTAAATGCTGGCTTAGAAAAAACGATTTGGTCACTACTAGAGCAGACAAGAGCAAAGCATTAGTCATCATGAAAAGACAAACGTATAATAACGCTTTGGAGGATTATATTAAGAAAACCGAATGCGAGCGTGTTGACGAGAAGATTATCGATAGCGTCGACAGAAGAGTTAAGAAACTTGAAAAAGCTAAAATCACTAATTTATTACCTTTTCTCAAAAATTGTCGGAATCCTAGGCCAGGTATGCCGAGATTATTTGCGTTTGCCAAAACCCATAAAGAGGGCAAGGAAGTAAGACCCATAGTTGAAAGATGCAGAGGACCAACCTTTTTTCTTGAAAAGAGATTACACAAGTTTCTCACCTCTCAGCTCGAGAATAACATATATGTGGCACAGGATCCCAGGGAAGTGGTTAATGAGATACAGGATCTAATTTTAATGGATAATGAGGTTGGAACTGTAATGGACTACGAGAGCTTATACTCCTCTATAAAAATTGAGTCATGCAAGGTAGCACTTTTGGATTTCATGCACAGCAAGAGCCCAGATTTGGCAAATTACAATAATGATTTGATAGAACTAGCTGACCTTGTCTGCTATGAATCTTTTTTCGCCTTTAATGGCCGTCATTACAAACAAAAAAAGGGGAGTCCCAATGGGAAGTCCTATGTCAGGATTGTTGTGTGAACTTGTATTGAGAAGGTTAGAAAAGAGTGTTATTTGTGGCTTCATGAATGACATTATGTATTTTAAAAGATACGTGGACGATGTCCTTGTAATATGGAAAAATGACCAGAAAATCGAGGAATTTATTAATAGAATCAACAACAACGATGACGGCCTCATGCTAAAGATTGAACAGACGTGTTCCTCACGGATACATTTTTTAGACATTGACATTGAATTCAAGGAAGGACATTTGACCACTAAAGTGTACGTAAAACCAACGCATAGCCCTTTGTACATTCCGTCGCGTTCGAATGATCCTTATCAATACAAAATGGCTGCTTTCCGTGCTCTTGTTCACAGGGCTTTTCTCTACTGCAGTAGTGTGGTTGATAGACAAAAAGAAATCTGCAGGATATCGCATATCGCTAGAACTCTAGGGTACAGGGCGGATATGATAACCGCACTAATCAAAAACTACAAGATTCACAAAACAAAAGCTCAAAGAGGGGATGTCCGCAAATTCACAAAGTTCACGTATGACAGAAAGAAAGAAGCTATCATGAAGGAAATCTCAGCCCGCAAAAATACCAAATTAATTTTCAAGAGGGCTCCAAACCTGTACAAATTATTAAGGAACGACAAAGACAACATTGATAAAGAAAGAATGGCTGGAGTGTACAAAATTCCTTATGAAAACCAAGAACTAGGCATTAACAAAAACTACATTGGAGTCACTAATAGAAGCTTAGGGATTAGATTGAAGGAGCACAAGTACAACATCAGCAAAAGATCTAATGCCACAATTCTATCTCAGATGGCGCAGGTTGAAGGCTCTGTAGTCAAGTGGGGTGAAGCAGGCATTATTAAACCTGTACATTCACCGACTTTAGCGTTATGCGCCGAAAAAATTGAAATATTTAAGAGCAAATTACATAATGCCTGCATTAATGCCAGGGATGCTGAAGGGTTGCCTTCGGCATGGAAATATTTAATTAAGAAGTTTGATAGCTCTTAATTTAATGCCTTGATTTTGTTATCACTGCATATCTTATATTTGTCAGAATTTCATATAATTTATTGATAAATGCATGTCTTGCATTTATTAGAGTTTCATGTAATTTATTAATATTTACTTATTTAACCTATACATATTTTTTTATATTTTTTGTTATTTATATTTATTTTTTACTTTCTTATATGTATAATTTATCCGTTATTTTATTTTGTTTGTATTTAAATTTTTTGTTCCATTTTGTGTTTGCATTCGAATATGTTTAACCTGATGATGGCCAACAGGTTTGGCTGAAAACGTTTGTTATTTATTAAATTCTTCTCAGCAACTTAAGGTGTTTGGTTGTTTCTGATTCTTTCTAATGATGTAAAATACTCTTGGAATTCTCAAAGTGCTTTTTTAATGTGTATTTTATTGTTATTTGATTAACATGTTTATTTTTTCATTTTTTAAATTTAAGAAACTCTGTAAATTATTTCTACTTACATCAATTAACATCCTCTTTGTATGAAATTTGAGAGGAAGATGTTATTTCTAAGGTCAGGGTAGATAGTCAGTGTAGCCCACACTGACTAACTTCTACTACTACTACTATTACTATTACTATTAATGTCAATAAGTCATTAATTGTTTTATTATCTTGTAATGAAAATACTCTTCCCGATTATAAGTCAGTCAAATTGCAATGTTATTAAAAACAAACTTCACTTGTGACTACCGGTACATATAAAGTCTAATCCAGCAACTTCAACCTTTAAATTTCCGGTACAAATGACGAAAATTAACAGAAAAAACTAACGTTTTCGAATCTCCATCGAGATCTTCTTCAGGTTCGTTAATGGAATGTCATGAGAATAGAACTCTTTTGAAGTTCAAAAAATCAAACATCTCCAGCGTGCGATGACGATGCAAAACATAAGATTGATATAATAGACCTGAGTCTACTAACGTAACGTCGCAAAATATCAATGCAGGAAATAAAACCATGTCTACCATCGTGGATTGACCTCCGAGATGTATAGCCACGCGTACGATAAAACGTTGCTGTCATAATTGGGGAAATGCATTAATTACAAAGATAGCAACGTTTTATCGTACGCGTGGCGATACATCTCAGAGGTCAATCCACGATGGTAGACATGGTTTTATTTCCTGCATTGATATTTTGCGACGTTACGTTAGTAGACTCAGGTCTATTATATCAATCTTATGTTTTGCATCGTCATCGCACGCTGGAGATGTTCGATTTTTTGAACTTCAAAAGAGTTCTATTCTCATGACATTCCATTAACGAACCTGAAGAAGATCTCGATGGAGATTCGAAAACGTTAGTTTTTTCTGTTAATTTTCGTCGTTTGTACCGGAAATTTAAAGGTTGAAGTTGCTGGATTAGGCAATGTTATTATTTTATTGTACTCAGAAGAATGTTTTCTTCAATGTCTAATTAACAACTAGTTTTGTTACATCTAATCAATTTTATCTTTAGTTGCAGTCAGTGCCAATCAGAGGAAGGGACAAGATGGGCAGCTGCCCCGGGCCTCGCAATATTAGGAGCCTCAATTTGGAAACTTAATATGTTAGACAAAAATATAAAAGAAGGCAAAGCAATTTGCTAAATTTTAACATTTATAAAATTAAATTCTAAATTTCTGTAGGAGTCAGAGAGGATTGAGAGATATGAGCCAGTCCCTGATTGGCTAGAAGTATATCACCCTGACCAACCCCAGGCTGGAGGGGATGTTCTTCTGTCCAATCATTACACACATCCAACTCAAAAGTTACCTCTTCCTCCATCTCTGAATCCCTCTCCCAGCAAAAAGGGTATAAAAGCAGAGAACGAGGCCTGTTTGGTCAGTTCTGTGCTAACAGTGTTTTATTATACTAAGAGCTGCTGCAAACAACAGCTTTGCAAGAATAAAACTCTAGTAAATGTGCTCTAGCACACCTAATAACATCAAAGGCCCCATCCCTTTGTTTGTGCCCACACAATTATTTTTTTGCTAGCACCCCAGGCCTCATTTTTTCTCCAAAAGGCCCTAGTTGCAGTTTAACCAGCATGCCAGTAACACCAGGGTTTCTGGCTTGCTGGTCTCCCCTGTTTTTAAGTGGCATGCAGGTCATTCCACGAAAACACGGTAGAAATTTTCAATAAGAAATGATATACAGGAGTTAATACATTTAAATAGCTGTTCCTCAAGAGAACATGAAAATACAAGCTGTTCTTCAAGTACAGTCCCGACCAAAATGGTTGACTATTAGTCGATCGGTCGCGCAGCTCTGGAAATTGATCATTTGTTACGCCAGGACGTTCTATCTCTTAGCAAAGGCGTTTCAGGTGGACTGATCCGATTTGAGCCGTAATAGGGGTTAGGAAATCGAGCCGGAGGGACTTAAGCGTGCAGTCAAGCGCGCTGCAGGTTGACAAGACTAATCGCTCATCGCTTGCCTAACACTGCGTGTGTAACATTGGCCGTTTTTCTTTTAAAATTGTAAATTTTCCGCCACTGATTGTCAGAAATATGATTTTATCTGTTATCTTTATACTTTTCTTTCTGTATAATGTTTTATTTACGTTTATTTTCCTGTAATTTGAGACGATACAGCTTTAAAATAAACAGATCAGGTCTCACTTGCCAATAGATTATCTCAACTTTCACCGATTGTCGTTGGTTCCTTTGTAATCGGAGAGGAATAGGACTCTGTGACAATTTCCACTGTTAAGTGTTAATTGTTTTTGCGGTAATCTGAGTAGAGGGGAGAAGTTACTTAATAAACCGCCAAGTGTTTTATTACTGTTTAAACAACTGCTCCCCGGTTGTTATTTTTAGTAATTGAAGAGGGGTAGATCGTGTCAAGGTCAGTGAAAGTTTATTACTTTCGCAACAGAGTGTCATCTGAGCTGCCACCCACTCCCCCACCCTAAATGACAACAACGCGCTAAGTGTATTATTACTATGTAAACAACTGCTCCCCAGTTCTTATTTTTAGTAATTGAAGAGGGGTAGATCGTGTCAAGGTCAGTGAAAGTTTATTACTTTCGCAACAGAGTGTCATCTGAGCTGCCACCCACTCCCCACCCTAAATGACAACAACGCGCTAAGTGTATTATTACTATGTAAACAACTGCTCCTTTCCCTGTCAGAAGTGAATCAAATGTCAAGGTTACTGTTTAATAGTATTGAACAGAATGTTGTCTTTGATATTTAACTATCATTTTGTCAGAACTCTTTATTTTGAATACTTTTCTTATAATTTATTTCCGCTTCGGTTATAAAATTGTTTTTATCATGTTTTAAATCTGCGCGTTTTATAATACACTTGTATAAAGTTATGAATTAAAATTGCAATGCACATTTTGTTGTTTTATAAAATATTTATTGATTATACAGAGTTTATGTTTGCAAAAATGTTTGCATATCTCTTCTTTGTCATTATATATATATATTAATAAAATATATTGCCAGTTTATAAACAGATCTTTTTGTATTCAATTATATTTTCATTTTATCGATTATATATTCATATTATATTCGAATTGAACTTTTATACTTTGTAAATATTCACATATCACATTATATTCCTTACTTCCTCAGCAGATTTACCAATAATAATACACAAACACCTAATTACTTGCTGAGCTTGCTGATTTCTTTATTTTCTAACGTTTTCAACCTAATTTTTATAGGTCATCTTCAGGAAAAATTTATTACATTTCCAAATTCGAATATAAAGCTTTCGAATGCTCGCGACACTTAAAACTTTTCGAATCTTTACAAATTTTAACGGTTTAAATAATAACGGATTAAACATTAAACCAACTACAAACACATTAAAATCATTACTAATCAACAAACAAAAATAAATAAATAAATAAATAAATATTGTATCAAAAGTAGATTAAACTAGTTAATGCTGCCATGTCCTTTCTACGGGTTTTTTAATCCCATTTCTTTTTCTATTATGTATTTCCATGCCGTTGGAAGATTATTTGCGTCTTTTGCATTTAAACATTTGTTTTCCACCTTACTCTTATATATTTCTACTTTTTCCATCCCTAACGCAATCGTAGGTGAATGGACTGCCTTTACTATTCTCGCTTCATCCCATTTTACGTTCGCTCCTTCCTCTTGTCCCATGATCGCCAAAATGGTGTTATTGTGCCCTTTTTTTACATCATATTTGTGTTCTTTTATACGTGTTGCCAAATTACGTCTAGTTACTCCAATATATTCTTTTGTTACCGCTAATTGCTCGTTCTCAAATGGAATCTTATAAACCCCCGCCTTATCCTGCATTCTCATTGCGTCCTTATCATTTCTAAGTAATCTGTATATGCTTGGTGCTCTTTTATAAATCATTTTTGTGCCTTTATATCTACATAACTCTTCTATCACTCCTTCCATTTTTCTGTCGTACGTGAACTTGCTGATCCGATCCTCTCTATTAAATCCTCTGTGTCTATGCTGTTTGTAACTCTTAATTAACCCTCCTATTACGTTCTCTTTATAACCCAACTGTTTTGCCACTTTTTTAATTCTGTCAATCTCCTTAATTTGATCTCGTACATCTGTGCAATATACGTACGCCCTTTTAATAAGCGCTTTAAACGCTGCCATCTTATATTTGAACGGATCATTCTCAACGGATCAAGAACACCACTCTCAACGTACCTGCCATTCTTAAAAAGATCGCATAATCCTAACCCCCGAATGCCACGAATATTTGCGTTCGCGAAAACACATAAGGAGGGCAAGGAGATTCGGCCGGTAGTTGAAAAATGCAATGCACCAACCTTTATACTGGAGAAGAGATTAAAAAAGTACATATATGAGGAGATGGTGGAAAATATGTATGTAGCGAATGATCCGAATAAGGTAGTAAAGGAGTTGCAGGAGTTGGCTTTAATGAACGATGAGGTGGGGACGGTAATGGATTATGAAAGCATGTACCCGTCCGTGAATCTAACATCATGCTTCAATGCCCTTACTGAATTTTTGATAGAGCATAATCCAGGGTTGGCGGCGCATGTTGAGGACTTGAATGGACTTGCGGATTTGATGTGCTATCAATCATTTTTTGGATTTGATGGGGTGACATACAAGCAAAAGAAAGGTGTCCCGATGGGAAGTCCCATGTCGGGACTCCTATGCGAGTTAGTAGTACGTCAACTAGAAAAAGATATCCTAAGATCATTTGAGGAGTACATTGTAATGTACAAAAGATATGTGGATGACGTATTGATAATTTGGAAAGATGAACGAAAGATTGGAGATTTTTTAATTGCTATGAATGACAATCCGCATGGGTTACAGCTAAAAATGGAACAAAAAAGCCGTACGCAGCTCCATTTTCTGGACATAAATATAAAATTTAGAAGGGGAGATATACAAACTTCAGTATATTTAAAACCAACGCTTGCGCCCCTATATATACCGGCGTGGTCTAATGATCCGTTCAAATATAAGATGGCAGCGTTTAAAGCGCTTATTAAAAGGGCGTACGTATATTGCACAGATGTACGAGATCAAATTAAGGAGATTGACAGAATTAAAAAAGTGGCAAAACAGTTGGGTTATAAAGAGAGCGTAATAGGAGGGTTAATTAAGAGTTACAAACAGCATAGACACAGAGGATTTAATAGAGAGGATCGGATCAGCAAGTTCACGTACGACAGAAAAATGGAAGGAGTGATAGAAGAGTTATGTAGATATAAAGGCACAAAAATGATTTATAAAAGAGCACCAAGCATATACAGATTACTTAGAAATGATAAGGACGCAATGAGAATGCAGGATAAGGCGGGGGTTTATAAGATTCCATTTGAGAACGAGCAATTAGCGGTAACAAAAGAATATATTGGAGTAACTAGACGTAATTTGGCAACACGTATAAAAGAACACAAATATGATGTAAAAAAAGGGCACAATAACACCATTTTGGCGATCATGGGACAAGAGGAAGGAGCGAACGTAAAATGGGATGAAGCGAGAATAGTAAAGGCAGTCCATTCACCTACGATTGCGTTAGGGATGGAAAAAGTAGAAATATATAAGAGTAAGGTGGAAAACAAATGTTTAAATGCAAAAGACGCAAATAATCTTCCAACGGCATGGAAATACATAATAGAAAAAGAAATGGGATTAAAAAACCCGTAGAAAGGACATGGCAGCATTAACTAGTTTAATCTATTTTTGATACAATATTTATTTATTTATTTATTTATTTTGTTTGTTGATTAGTAATGATTTTAATGTGTTTGTAGTTGGTTTAATGTTTAATCCGTTATTATTTAAACCGTTAAAATTTGTAAAGATTCGAAAAGTTTTAAGTGTCGCGAGCATTCGAAAGCTTTATATTCGAATTTGGAAATGTAATAAATTTTTCCTGAAGATGACCTATAAAAATTAGGTTGAAAACGTTAGAAAATAAAGAAATCAGCAAGCTCAGCAAGTAATTAGGTGTTTGTGTATTATTATCACATTATATTTCAATTGTTTAATTCTATACTACTTGTAATTATGTAAAAAATATTTTTAAAACATTATTTTCTTTTTATGTTTTTAATTATTTTTTAAGCTTTTTTGACCTAATCTACGAACGGCAGCTTCATACGCATCACATAGAATTTCTATGGGAAAGCCATCATTGCACACGTAAAGTTGCCTCTAAAGTTGTTTATCCGGGAAAGATGCCATTCAGGAACCATTTTCGACATATTCAAACAAAATAAATATACACACTTTTTAAAATTTCTAATGAATATTTATTTCAATAATCAAAAGCTATACATTTTTCCACATCCTTCCTCATCAGTTTTTCCTTCTGAATTTTTCTTCTAAACTTGCCTTTTTTCCTTCGATACATTATGCAAATGAGTGCTCATTTGCATAATGTGTTGCATTTATCAGAAAATTCGAGGTGAAGACCTGCAGTAATTAGAAGGAGACATACACAGTAAATAATGACAAATTTTTTTCTCTATATTATTTATGTCTGTTACCCTGAAATTAAATACAATTGCCGAGGGAAGCGATAGTATATAAAGCCTTTGCTGAAGTGCGGGATTAATACTTTCGCCATGCCGAAGCCTATAGTAAACGAAATTCGTCAACTGGTGATCAGCCATCAAGAGGATGGGAAGTCAATATCTGAAATAGCCGAATGCCTGCGTATTTCTCCAAGAAGCGTGTCGCGCATCTTAAAATTGTACAGAGAAACTGAGTCAGTGTCGCCTGGACACTCATCTGGCTGACCGCGCCTGACAACCCCCGCTCAAGACGAGCGACTCAAGGCGAAAGCCAGGCGGATCCGTTCGCCACGGCGTCAACCCTCAAGTCCCGAGTGAACCTGAACGTGTCAATAAATACAGTAAAGCGGAGGTTAGTAACATTTGTAGTATAATTTGTAGTATAATATTCCAACCTTGCAATGAAATATATTTCTATCGATAAGATGAACCGACAGACATTTCTATTAACATTCTCTTGCATATACAGAAATGTAAGAAGCAGGATAATACATATTTTTATTTTATTCATAGGTTGCGAGAAGCAAACCTCTTCGGCAGAATAGCTGCCAAGAAACAAGCCTTAAGCATAGGCAATCAAATGGACAGGGTTGGGTTCGCCCAACAATTTTCACAATGGACCACGGCAGATTGGTCAAAAGTAATATTTTCCGATGAGAAGGTATTCTGCTCGTGCAGCAGTGGGCCAATTTTGGTGCGTCGCCCATCAGGTGCTCGACATGATCCGAAATACGTGTGGCGCACCCAAAGAAGCGGGCGTTTTTCGTTAGGTGAGTGTTTTTAATGTGTTTTCGTGTATATATGTCATTATCTCTTTGAACATGACAACTTATCTGCTTTTTCTGTTTACAGGTGTCTGGGGATGGATGAGCGATGCGGGTCCCGGGGAGTTGGTTCGCATAGACGGACATCTCACCGCCGTGCAGTATGTCGAGATCTTAGATCAAGTATTACTGCCGACGGTGAGGGCCGTCTACGGTAATGACCGTTTTTTTTTTGTTCACGACCGCTCCCCGGTGCATACATCACGCATCGTTAGGCGGTGGATAGACGAACATCCACAAGTAGTGGATATGGGATGGCCGGGGAGAGGGGCGGACCTCAACCCAATTGAACATCTTTGGGCGAAACTCACCAAGGGCTCCATTCAGGCAGCCAATCCCAACGAACTTTGGGACATCGCCTCTGTTCGTTGGGAGAGGCTTCGCAAGGGCACGTTTTGTCACACTCTTGTGGAAAGCATGCCTGAGCGAGTGAATGAGGTCGTTGAAAGAGTTGGATTGTGGTCGAGGTTCTAAACCTCTCCCCTCCATCTGCGTTTTTTTTTCCTTTTTTTTTTTCTTAGCGGGAGCTAACACAGATTTGTTTTGTTACGTGTAATTGCTATGTTCTGTTAGCAATTAAGCAACATTTTGATTCGTTATGTTCTGTTAACGAAATGTTTGTAAATAAAGTTAATAAATGTATTTACTCATTTCTAATTTGTGTTTTTCTAATTCTAATAAGTCCCAAAAACACTTAGCGCGTTGTTGTCATTTAGGGTGGGGAGTGGGTGGCAGCTCAGATGACACTCTGTTGCGAAAGTAATAAACTTTCACTGACCTTGACACACGATCTACCCCTCTTCAATTACTAAAAATAAGAACTGGGGAGCAGTTGTTTACATAGTAATAATACACTTAGCGCGTTGTTGTCATTTAGGGTGGGGGAGTGGGTGGCAGCTCAGATGACACTCTGTTGCGAAAGTAATAAACTTTCACTGACCTTGACACGATCTACCCCTCTTCAATTACTAAAAATAACAACCGGGGAGCAGTTGTTTAAACAGTAATAAAACACTTGGCGGTTTATTAAGTAACTTCTCCCCTCTACTCAGATTACCGCAAAAACAATTAACACTTAACAGTGGAAATTGTCACAGAGTCCTATTCCTCTCCGATTACAAAGGAACCAACGACAATCGGTGAAAGTTGAGATAATCTATTGGCAAGTGAGACCTGATCTGTTTATTTTAAAGCTGTATCGTCTCAAATTACAGGAAAATAAACGTAAATAAAACATTATACAGAAAGAAAAGTATAAAGATAACAGATAAAATCATATTTCTGACAATCAGTGGCGGAAAATTTACAATTTTAAAAGAAAAACGGCCAATGTTACACACGCAGTGTTAGGCAAGCGATGAGCGATTAGTCTTGTCAACCTGCAGCGCGCTTGACTGCACGCTTAAGTCCCTCCGGCTCGATTTCCTAACCCCTATTACGGCTCAAATCGGATCAGTCCACCTGAAACGCCTTTGCTAAGAGATAGAACGTCCTGGCGTAACAAATGATCAATTTCCAGAGCTGCGCGACTGATCGACTAATAGTCAACCATTTTGGTCGGGACTGTACCTTGAACATGATCTCATCAGGAAGATGATATGATAGTTTTTTGTTCCAGTGATTTTTATTTGCTAAAAAAATTATTTTATACTTGGAGACACTAGACATCTAATCAAATCTAAATTAAATATATTTTCACTGATCTAACATTTTTGGTCTTCTTAATTTAGCAGAGCCCTTTATAAATCAGAAAGTGTTTTGTCTGTGATTGAAGTTTAAAGCAACTGTATGACCATTAAAGATGATTATTGCAAATATATAGAAATTAGCAATGCTGATGTTGTGACAAAGCTGGAATTTTAAAATTTGATCAATTGACTGAGATTACATGGCCAAGTTTTGCCATGTAAAGTCTATAGGCTGATTTAGGTTGTAAGTTTAAATTAACCACACAACTGCTAAAGATGAGATTTTGCAAATATAGTCTGTTCTGAAATAGTAAAGCCATAGTGAACGACATTAGTAATTGAAGAAGAAGCACATTGCAAAACTGATCCAGTAGTGGCTGTCACTACTCAGTACTGGCAGTGTTTTAATGCCACTACTCAGTAGCACTGCTTCAATAGTAGCATTGAAACACAAAGTGTTTTTAATGTAAACTGAAGTTGTAAACTGTAATGTAAAGTTTTTTTAATGTAATGTAAAAATGTAAAAATGCTTCAAAATTAACCTGTAATCAGTCACCACTCGGCCCAATTGGCCTAACTGGCTCCAATTTTCCGTCATTTTGCCACATGAACAGTCATTTCTTTCCTTTCAAATTAGTTTGTAAAGAACATTACAGAATGATACAAGAGAAATTGATTATTGTTTTAATATAATTCACCTATACACACCGGGGTGAAACCATTTAAATCTCCTGCAAACCCTGTAATCGGTGCTGTCAAAGTTCGTACGCGAACGTTTTCGACCCCCTCACTAGGTCCTTCTTCAAGCAAAATTTTTTTTTTTTTTGACCGTTACATCGAAGAATATCCTCTTTCCGGATAAAAATTCAAATTGTCAAAATTCCGAATCTAACGAACCGCGTGCTATCCAACATTCCAAAGTTTACGTAATATGATCGCGTGCTTATCTTCATGATGTAAATTATCTAAACGCAATCCGATCGCATCTTTTATCGATGCGACTTCCCTGTAAGGGTCTCTTTAATCATTTGGCCTCCATTGCTTCGAGTCGCTGTCTTGAATTAGTGCCTGCCATGCTAAAGACAACTTCATCTTGTCCTTCAAATTGATTGGTTGGGTGTACTCGAAGGCTTTACAAATCTCCATTTGCTCTAACCATCTAAGGTTAGGTTAGGGTTAGGTAAGGTTAAGGTTAGGTTATGGTTAGAGCAAATCTCCATTTGCTCTAACCATAACCTAAGGTGGTCTGTGTGCCGAGTGTACACTCGGCACATAGACCACCTTAGATGGTTAGAGCAAATGGAGATTTGTAAAGCCTTCGAGTACACCCAACCAATCAATTTGAAGGACAAGATGAAGTTGTCTTTAGCATGGCAGGCACTAATTCAAGACAGCGACTCGAAGCAATGGAGGCCAAATGATTAAAGAGACCCTTACAGGGAAGTCGCATCGATAAAAGATGCGATCGGATTGCGTTTAGATAATTTACATCATGAAGATAAGCACGCGATCATATTACGTAAACTTTGGAATGTTGGATAGCACGCGGTTCGTTAGATTCGGAATTTTGACAATTTGAATTTTTATCCGGAAAGAGGATATTCTTCGATGTAACGGTCAAAAAAAAAAAAAATTTTGCTTGAAGAAGGACCTAGTGAGGGGGTCGAAAACGTTCGCGTACGAACTTTGACAGCACTGGTTACAAGGTTTGCAGGAGATTTAAATGATTATTGTTTTATTATGATGTTGTGTAATAATAATTTTATCAAAACAGTAATAAAATAAAAATAGAATTGAATTTTGTAGTAGTATATTAGGGGTAAATTTTTACAAAATATAGTTTTGGAATACAAGATAAATTAAACGTTTTATCATAGGAAGAGGAAAATAGTTCTTTTTATAACGTCTTAATTTTTTTCAAGAGCCTGGATAAATCTCCTAATTGTGCATTACATAAATGAGGGTTCGGTTAGTACCAGGTCTGGATTTTATGCAGGCAATAAGTAACAAAAATTGTTAATGAATCAAAATATTTGAAAAATAAGTACTGCTGACCCTTGATAATCCGACACGCTCGGTAGTCCGACGCACCTCCCGTCAAGGTAACCGTAGTCCCCATCTTGTTACATGTCTGCTTGCACAGAAGGATGTTGTGACACGAATCTCTCCACCCAATTCTTACACGATGACACACATTTCTTGTGTTTTCTGTGAGCAGTTCTGTACGTACTGTATTATTTATGTTTATACATACTGTATGTACATTTATTGTACACTTATTGGCTTCCATATTTCTTTTAATAAACATGTTTTAGTTAACCGAAAATGGGTGTTTCATTTCCATATTAACCTAGGCAGCATTTTACTCATAAAATGTAGGAATATTGTAGGCTACTGCTAGCAAAACAATGCCAAATATGCGATCACTTACGGTTCTCCGGACACTTTTGGTAATCTGACACCTCTTTGGTACCTGTTGGATTATCAAGGGTCAGCTGTACTACACAAATAAACATCTTTAAGCCCGACACCAGATACTCAACCAAGTTATTGCCTTAAACATTCGGGCTATGAATTTGCTATAATTAATG
Organism: Centruroides vittatus; assembly: GCF_030686945.1. Classification (NCBI taxonomy): domain Eukaryota; kingdom Metazoa; phylum Arthropoda; class Arachnida; order Scorpiones; family Buthidae; genus Centruroides; species Centruroides vittatus. The sequence continues at coordinate 520,820 of NW_027122517.1, read as the reverse complement.
ATTAAATATCTAGAAGAAAAGAACTGGTCTGGGGCAGAGCCAGTTCTTTTCTTCCAGATAATTCTAAAATTATTTAATAAATTATCAAAATTATAATTATTAATTTAGATAAGAGATGGCATCTAACATCTAGCTCTAGTACCAAATTACTTGGTATTTAATCATTAATTATAGCAGATTTATAGCACAATTGTTTAAGATGATTGTTCGGTTAAGTAATATGAATGAAAAAAATCTATTTATTATTCTAAGCCAGAATATGTACAATAAATTAATAAAGTTAGAGAAAATTCAAAAATATAATAAAACATATTTTATCAAATCAAAAACAAATATGGACAAAGAAGTTTCCTGACACTTGGGACAATTATAAGATAGTTATAAATTAATAATTTTTATTTCCACAAAACTAACAAGAAAATTTGAAATTGGACTATATCTAAGATTCACAAAGAATTCTTACAACTTAAATTCACCTAACCATCACCAAGAATTTCTACGTTGTCAAGAGACTTGAATGCCTTTTCTTAAATCTCATTCGATCCTTAGAGCCACTTTGCTTGATTTTTAGCTTCACCTCCTAATTGTGCAGTTGGTGACATTACATGAATACATCCACTTGACCCTATTTACATACTTAATTCACTGACATTTGTTTAAATTCTAGTAATATTTATTATTTTGTGTCATCTTCCTTACAACAATTTTTCTTTAATTTTTGTTGTAACTTTTGGTGACAATTTGGGGTGGGAGACCATTTTTTTAACTTTCAGTGGAAGTAATCATAATCTTATTTCATCCAAAATTGTCGATTACCCGTAATGATCCTTCTGCAGGAAGGATCATTACAGGTAAATTAAATAAAACAACAATTTTCTAATCTGTGAAACTGAGTTGCAGTATCCTTAAAGCCAGTTTAATAAGTCCTGTTAATAATACGTACTAGTGGATGAAATAAGATTATAATAAATTGAGGCATATTAATCCAGTGGAAATCTTTCTCTGAGATGATGTTTCTGGGTTCAATGATGTAATTGGTTGCCACCAGCAGTTGTCATAGCAAGGTGAGTTTTAGTTTTTAGAATTTTGCCTGGGTGAAGTGTGGTAGTCTATTTTTAAGGAAATGAAATACCCTAAAATAAATAGAAATAACAAACTAAAAACAAGTAAAATGGCAAAGCTGTATTTGGGACAAGACTATGTCTTGGAGACTCACTACTAATCAGGATCACTTTGACGCTCAAGGTGAGTCTTGTTCTCATTCTCCAATCTTCTTTGATATTGCTAGTTTTGAGCGTAATTGTTCAAACTTTGCCAGCCGCGGCCACGATGCATTTTCAGTGAAATTAACCTATCCAATGTAGAAATTTCTCTCCGTTGGGTGTCGCCCCGGGTTAAATTTTTGTCGATGCCTAAAGAAAATTTTCCATTTTTGAAAAAAATAATTGTGGCTATTGTATTGTGAAGATTCGTGACGAGGTGTAACGGTTTACACGAACAGACCGACACAAAATAATAATCGAAACACGTTACTTTTAACAAAGGTACGATTTTATTCTCGCCAGAAAGAACAGAAACAGGTTCTTTATGGATTCCAACTTTACAAAGAAAAACCTTTTACAGTCGAAAGGGCGCGCTCAAAACGGAACCCGACAAATTATACGCGTGCAGAACTTAAAACTAAAACTTATTCTACTTATAACTAAGGGGAAGAACAAATATATACATGTAGAGATAGAAATAGACGAAGATTGAAATACTTTGGTGTTCTTGGTGAATCTCTCACTCTCCCGTCGTACCCTTTTCTTTTCTTCTGCCGCTAACTTATCACCCCGGTCAAGATCACTTCTTTTTCACACCTTCTCTCTCCGCAGTCCAGTCCAAAAGTGATTCACTTTCCCTCGTCGAGACCCACGGCGCCGTCCCTTCTATTGTTCTATTTGTTGTCTCTTTCTTAGAAACGATAATCCCACCCAAAGGGTAAAAAGGAGTGGTGGGGAAAGTAAAGGAAGATAGATAATACAAAAGAAACAAAGGAATTGCTAACACTAACTTATATTACATATTAAAAACATATAAAATACGCGAATAATATGGCCGACGGCCACAGTATTGTCTAAAATTATTTTTTTATTTTGCACAAACAATATATATATATATATATATATATATTTATTAATAAATGTAAAAAAAAAAAAAGATTATATTTTAGAAGTTAGTTTTAATATAAAATTATAACAACTAGCGCCATCTACTTTCAAAAACATTCCGATGCTGAAATGAGATATCTTAGGTCAACCAATCAAGGTCAGCATGTCGCGACCAGAGATATGTTGAGAATAACATGGGACAGGTAAATGGGTTTTTTCAAAGATTCGTTTGTCAAAATTTAATTTTGCAATGTTCACATTTTCAACTTCCCAACGAGCAATGCATGCACAAATCTCGCACTAGTGCCTGTTTGTAGATAGTGTTGCCATTTTGTAATTTATTTTGACTCATTTCTTGGTCCCCAGAGTATCTACAAGTCTGATTTTTTTTTTTCTTCATACCTATGGCTATTCCTTTCAAACGTCACACAAAATGGTGTGCATCGCTTTCGGACATTTTTGGGTATACAGGCGACACTTTATTTTATTCGTGTGAACCACATGTTGTTTCGTACTAATTAATTGATGCTCTAAAACTTTCTAATTGGAAAGTTTGCTCTATCTGTTTTTGTTTTCGATTTGCTCTTCCTATCTTCCAAATTTTGCCACTAGGGGTGCTGCTGTTGTTTGCATTAGGTCAGGCATAGTTGCTTTACTATACCGTTACCTCACTTGCATAACTGTAGCTCTCTTTATTTGCAAGAATTTTCTGGTTAAAGGGACTTTTCTATGCACCCTGTATATTTTGACAGCTGACATTTCAAGGCTTATTTGTAAAAAAATTTTGTTTAATTCTGTACAGTTGTTTTTTTTCGATGTCCCATCAAATATGGAAAATCCAAAGCATCATTTTCAGCATATTTTGCTTTTTTATTACCAAAAAATCAAAATGCTGTTCAAGCAAGAAAAAATTGTGGTACATGTATGGAGATGTATTGAGAGAAAGACAGTGCCAAAACTGGTTCACAAAATTTCGTTCTGAACAATTTCAATATTAAAGATGCACCACATTCTGGATGGCCAGTTGAAGCCAATGAAAACAAAATAAAGGTACCTATTGAAGCAAACTGTCGAATAACAACACATGAAATCACTAAGAGAGAAAATTTGTCAAGTTGAATCGTTTATAATTACTTGAAATGAATTGACTTTGTTTCAAAGCTCAATACACGGGTTCCACATGTTCTTAAAGAGAGATGCTCTCTTTGGTGGGATTTTAAGGAAATTTTTTTTTTGAGCTTTTACCACACAATTTAACAATTGATTCAAAAGTGTACTGCCATTGAGTAAACAAATTGAGTAATATCATCAAACAGAAAAGGCCAGAATTGATCAAAAAAAAGGTGTAGTGTTTTACCATGATAATGCCAAATTTCACACAAGTTTTGTAACTCATCAGAAACTGTTACAGCTTGGATGGGATGTAGTACCACACCCACCATATTTGCCAGATCTGGAACCCTCGGATTATTACTTGTTCTGGTCTTTACAAAATTTTTTAAACAGTAAAACATTTACTTCAAATGAGGATGTCAAAAATCACTTGGATCAGTATTTTGTAAGCAAAGATCGAAACTTTTATGAATGTGGAATCATGCTACTACCAGAATGATGGCAACAGGTATTTGACCAAAATGGTCAATATATAATTCAATAAAATACTTATATATTATAAGAAAATTGTTTTTTTCCTATGAAAAAAACGAAATTACTTTTCGAACAACCCAATAATATCACACTATTAGGAAAAAAGAATTATGAAAAATTAAAGTAAATTAGATGTAAAGAAAAAAAGGAGTAAAACTAGTAAAAATAATATGATTAAAAATATTTATTTTTATGTATTTCCATAAAAAATGTCATTTAAAGTTGTGTTAAGTCTGTAAGTGAGAAGAAATGATTTTGAAAACTAATTCATTAACACATCTTTTAATTTTATCTCGTAATCTGTAACAAAGTACTGTAATAAACATATTATTTGTTTTTTATATTTAAATCAGTTATGAAAAAGTTATCATCCCAGACAATTTAAATGTTTACTATAAAATAAATTTTTTATTTTTGTATTTATTTTTATGTACAAGGGTAATCCCAAAAGTACAGTCTCCTATTTTTTCAGAAATACAAAGAAACGTTTATTTTCAATAATGTTAATATCATTTTAAAGCTTGAACATTTATCTATTTTTCTACCTAATTGCCATCTCGGTTGATGCATTTTTGTAGGTGCTGTAGCAGATTTTGTATGCCCATGTCATTCCAGCTTGCTGCCATGTTGTGTTAAACCAATTCAAATTCATTGCCAATTGATGGAAGTGTATGGCGAGTCGTGTGTGGATGTGAAAAACGTTTGCAAGTGATGTAGGGAGTTTGCAGCTGATCGTACTGAAATTCACGACAAAGAAAAAAGAGAGAGACTGTCAATTTCTGACAAGATAGTCGCGAAAGTTGAGCAAACCATGCATGAAAATTGGTAGATCACTCTGGATGATCTCTGCATTTTGGTTCTGGGGTTCCCGTTCATAGAATTTTAACAAAAAAGTTGCAATATCAAAAGGTGTGTGCAAGATGGATCCTGCAACATGGTGGCAAGCTGGTATGACATGGGCATACAAAATCTGCTACAGCACCTACAAAAATGCATCGACCAAAATGATGATTATGTAGAAAAATAGATAAATGTTCAAGCTTTAAAATGATGTTAACATTATTGAAAATAAACATTCTTTTGTATTTATAAAAAAATAGGAGACCTTACTTTTGGGATTACCCTTGTATTTTATCACTATTTATTCCTTTTCATTATTTTTAACTTCATTTTTACTTTCCCAGCTCTGTTATATATAAAAGAGGGAAAGTACAATCAGTCAAAAAATGATTTTCCTGAAGATCTTTACATTTTTTGACTTGGGGACCTTGAAAAGTTGAAAAATGCAAAAAAAGTTGGGGTTTTTTTTCTGTATGTATGGATGTTCATGTGGGTGGTTGGCACAATTTTGTTCACTCTCTGACGCTTAATAACTCCCATGCTTTTTGACAAAAATTTCTGAAATTTTGCACAGAGGTTTGTGCATTAGGGGGATTGTTGCTATTAAATTTTAGTGGTTAAAGATTGACGGGGTGGGGAGATAATATCTTCAGTAGGGTTGTGATTTATTTAGGGTTGTCATTTCATTATAATAATAATTATAAAATTTTTTAAAGTATCATAACAGATGGTTTTAAATGTTGCAGGGAAAGTTAAGCAACTCATCTCTGGATTTTTTTTAAAATTCATTCAAAACTGCTGCAAGGTGCTGGAAGTGTTGTGGTATGGTGTACATTTGGATAAGGTGGTATGACAAATCCAGATTTTGTCTCTGGTCATGTTAATGACTAGCTGTTACCCGTGACTTTGCCCATGCCGATTTTGCAAGCAAACACCATCTATATTCAGTATTTCAACAACCATAGTAATTGTTATATAACACCCACCACTGAGAGTGACGAGAATTGCTGAGAATCAAATAAACTGTTTTCAATTTGATCAATTTTCTGGAATGTTTACTATCATTCTATAATCAATCCAATATGCAATAACAAATTCAAATTTAGAAAGGTTTGAACTTTCGGTTAAAAAATCAGGATATATAAAAATATTTATAACAATGTCTGAAATTTTATCAATTTAATATGCCTAAGTACTCAGTGAAGACTAAACATAGTACAAAAAAACAAAAAATTGCATCTAAAATAGTACGGTAGAAGCTGTTCTTCAGGTTAAGCTTTAATCCTCTCCTTCTCCCCCACGGGGGAATTTCCAAAAATCCATTCTTAGTGTGCATTTTCATGATGTACCTTAAATGTGTATTAAATTTCACCCCTTTAGGTTCAGTGGTTTGCTCTGGGCGATGATGAATCAGTCAGTCACTCAGTTAGTCAGTCAGGACAAGTAATTTTATGTATTTAGATGTAGGACATCAGCAAGTGCAAGTACTAGATGTGCAATTAATACTATTTGCAGAAAAAATTGGAGGGATGTTTCTCCAATTTTAACAAGACAATGCACCCATTTATAATGCAAAATTAACTTGGGACTGAATTCTGGCAAATGGTGGTCATGTTATAAACAGGCCCCCATGTTCTTCTGATCTTAATCCTATAGAAAACATGTTTGGAATTTTAGAAAGGAAAGTATATAGGAATGAAAAGCAATATACATCAGTGGTATCATTAAAATTGGCAATAACTGATATTTGGCACAAAATTGCAGGTGAAGAGAGGAGAAATCTTATTAAAACAATGATAGAGTTTACCAAGTAATTAATAAGAAAGATGGACATATTCCTTATTAATAATGAATAAAATCACTAATTATTTAAATATTGAAGTGGCTCAGTGGCTCTATCATTTTGGGACTATTATATTCTATACAAACCAAACAATCACTGTAAATGATTGGGCTATTTTTGCAACTATTAATAATTAGGTACTAAGTAATACAGGTAGCTTAATAAAGAGAGTCTGTTTTTTCTGAGAAGATTTCCTCATTCTTGTGTAAATGCTTAACGCCGGTATAATTGTCCTGTTAATAGTTAATGACCATGTTGACAAATATATAATATACTAAGTAATTTGGTCATAGAGGTAGATGTTAGGTGCCATCTTTTATCTAAATTAATAAATATAATAATTTTCTAAAATTATTTAATAAATACTAAAATTATTATAATTATTAATTTAGATAAAAGATGACACCTAATGTCTACTTCTAATATCAAATTACTTAGTATCTAATTATTAATAGTAGCAAAAAATAGCCTGGTTAATTATGGTGATCTTTTGGTTTATTATTTATATATAGGGCTTAGTGATTTTTATATATATATATATATCCTATACAACATTATTAAAACTCATTTATATTTTTATTTTATTACTGTTTTTCATAAAATTATTATATAATATCAGAATAAATCAATAGTTAATTTAATTCTATAGATTTGTAATGTGCTTTTTACCGTTTTATTAATGTTATTATTTCACAGTGGCTCTATTACTTCAGAACTGTTGCATGTGTAACTTGGGGAAGGATGATGTTATGAAGAAGCCAGAATTTTTAAATTCCATTTAAGGACCAAGGTTAAAATTCAATATATTGAAGTTCCATGTATTTGAGGTGAAAATTTGCCATGTAAAATCTCTGGTCTAATTGCTAGTCATGCGCAACATTTCAGTTGAGTCAATGATTGCTATTTATTTACATTGATCTCTACAACAAATTTTTACTTTGATCTTCATGACAAGCATTTAACACACACAATGTCATTATGACAAAATCAATTTTAGAAAACAAGGACACATGTGCAGCTGTATGTTTAAAACACTCAAATGTAGGCTGCTGGCTCACATGTGGATGTTTTAAACATTTCTTGATGTCATTGATAATGATGTTGGATGTGCAAATCTTCCCTCCAATCTGTGAGTTTTAAATTGATTTAGACAGAACGTGAGATGTGTCACCACATTTGTATTTTTGTGTCAAGCCTAGGCTGCAAAGCATATGCTTGACACAGTAAAACCTATGTTGCAGAGCATAGGTTTTACTGTTAATTTATAATTTATTGAGAATTATTTTATTTTGGTAACTACTAAAAAGAAGTTTTAGACAAATAAACAAATTTGTTATGTCTTTATAATCTGATGTTCACCAGAGGTCAAGAACCACTCAGAAGATAATTTTAAAACAACTTCTTGCTCAAGATAATTTTAATTCATGGATCTTTTATTTATATGCATTTCAGATTAGAGTTGGTACAAATCCTTTCTCAGTATAAGTGTATTTTTTCACAGAGTTGCTTCTCCCAGAATATTACATCCCAGTGTATTGAGGAGGGATTGGTACAAACTTCGATTCAAAACGCATATAAATAAAAGACCCATGAATTAAAATACAGTCAAACCTGTTTTTATGCGCTCTTTTTATGTGTGATTTTTATTTGTGCGATTTTTTTAATGCGAATTTTTAATTTGTGCAGTTTTTTTCTGCGATTTTTTATTTGTGCGGTATAGTTGGCGACTAGTCTCGTGCGATTCGTCATGTCTCACGTTGACTTATTATAGCTAAATAAACTTATTATAGCATAAATGCACTTATTATAGTAATATTATTGCAGGAATATGCGAAAAATGAAATAATTTACTTTTTAAGTCAACAAAACACCACCTGGACAAAAATATGTAAAACAGACGATAGACCAGACGATGCAGTCAAGTGCTGACATCTGTTGTCAATAAATTCTATTTCGTACGGTTTTGAGTTATTTTCTATGTGAGAGTTTTTTTATGTGGTCCCTGTTGACCGCATAAAAAAATATTTTTTTAATTGTGTTGCAAAAACTATTTCTTACAGCCATTCGTAAAGTTTCCTGCGATTTTTTTTTATGCGTTTTTTTTAATGCGCTCCCTATCCACCGCATAAAAACAGGTTTGACTGTAGTCTTCTGAGTGTTTCTTGACCTCTGGTGAATATCAGATTTAGAAGGACATAAGAAATTTGTTGTCTAAACTATTAAATAAGAAATTTAATAGTTACCAGAATAAGTGTTTATATTTAGCAAATATTGATGATTTTAGCTCTATATTGAGAATTCTTTTAATGATAACCTTTTTTTGTTTTTACCATTCATCAGTGCATCTGATATTCTACATGGAATTAATGAGTTTCAATATATTTAAATTTAGGTTTTTTAGTTTTGTTCTATCTGTACTACTGAAAATCTGAAGATGGTTGTTAAAGACAATTAAATAAATTTGTTTTAGTAATTGTTACTTTTATAGTGGATTACTGGTTTTTTGTGTTTGTTTGTTTACATATGAAAGTAAGTTAACAAAAAGCACAATGTATGACTACTGGTGAAATTATTCTGTAATTGGTTGTATGAAAGTAGAGTAGACAAAAGTGTTTTTGAGTAGTTTCTTTCCAAATTTTAAAAAATTCAACCAATGTTTATCTAACTTAGAAACTTTTGGGAGAAGGTGCAAAGAAATTTTCTAATATTAATTATTTTACTGGGGTTTGGATTATAAATGTATTCCCTTGCTTCTTTCTTAATTAGTGAACCAAATGATTTTGGTACAGATATTCTATTTCGAATTTCAATTGTCTAGAACCACAGCAACCCACTAACTGTGCTAGCTAGCATTTGACATATTTTTTATTCTAAAAAAGTGTTTTAGATTTTTTTAAAATGTAATACAGAACTTTTTTAGATATAATACTGAAGAGGAATCACTAAGACAATGTGATTTGAAATTCATTTATACTAGAGGGAGAATGAAAAATATGTCAAATGCTAGCATAGTTACTGGGGTGCTATGGTTTTAGACAATTGAAATTTGAAATAGAATATCTGTACTGAAATCATTTGGTTTATGAATTAAGAAGCAAGTGAACTATTTTAAGCTTTTTGCTCTTACATTGTGGTACACTGCAGAAGTGATTGATTATTTTAATGTTTGAGTTCTTTCTAAATTAAAAAAAAAGACAGACAAATAAACAAAGTAAACACACATAACAGAGTGCAGGTCATTCATCTTACAATTACAAATTTCAATTACAATTATAATATACAAATATAATTCAAATAACTATTCATCAAACCCGATACTATTAATCAATTACATCATCTACTGCCATAAATAATCGGGCTATAAACGATTAAAGATTATAAATAAATTTGGCACTTGAGGTAGGTGTTAGGCACCATCTCTTATTAAAATTAATAATTATAATAATTTAAATAAATTTAGATTAAACTGGAAGAAAAGAATAGGCCCGAAGCGGGACTCGAATTTGCAACTCCCGCTTACCGTGTGGTCGCGTTGCCAGTTACGCTACCTGGACCTTCGGTCTGATCTCCTCTTTCAGTATATATAAGCCAAAGCCATAACCATTTATAGCCCAATTATTTACAGCAGTGGATGATGTAATTGAGAAATATATAATTCAGTTTATAAGGCAATGAAGAATCTGATAGGAGAGTATTTGGATGATATTTGTTTTTCCTTTTGTATAGAATATTCTGGACATAAAAAATTTACAGATTTCTTTTTAATTTTTATTGAGGCAGAGCATTAATGAAGCCTTGTCAATGTGGGTTATAGCATTGAGTTTGTTCTCAAAATTTGATTGAACTGTCACTTTGCATAATTTGAGATGAGGAAATTAAATATTCCAGGCTTACTGTGATAATATTGTGAGAAATTTTGGACCAGGGGTTAATCCCTTCTGACCACTTACTCGGCAACAGTCTGCAAAGACTGTCCATGTTTTCATTCCAGATGGCTTTTTATCGAGTGGCAAGGGAGGTGAGCAAGTCAACAGGTGGTTTGGAGTGACAGGAGACAGGTTTAACAAATAAACAAAGCATTTATTAAGGTCTAAAGTTACTATACAAAAGGTCTAGAAACCTAACTCAGTTAAATGCGATTAAATACTAAATATAGATACAAAGGACCACTCTAGGCTAAGCCTATTCCCGTTGCTGAGAGAGAGAGAGAGAGTTCACAATTGGCTAACAAAATACCTCTATGAGGAAATGAATGGAATGCGTTGATCAGTTCGTAAGAATTGTAGTCCTAGACGATATGGTGATATGGTGAGCTGTATGAAGTTCAAAGCTGTGATCTGTCTTCTACCAGAGTCTTCTCATTTTGTTGAGTCAGGAGATGAATGTATCACTTTGACAAGTATAACTTTCTTTCGATCGCCCCGAGCTTCCAGCGACTCGAGCTTTTATTCGCTTGTCTTGGGAAAGTGATCACATGATCGTCCATGTTGACAATGATAACATATTTTCTGACACCTATGTGTAAACTTTCCCATCAGATTGCTAACAATCGGGGTGACCTCCGATCTTAAACTATTCAATAGTTTTTCTATCGGCGGATGTTTACAATCTTTCGAAAAAAACTCGCGTTACATTTTTTTCTTGGATATTGTGGGTTTCACAATATATTCTAGGCTTACTGTTTTGAGGAAATTTAAAAACATTAAAAATTGGGGTCCATGACATTTTTGATATACAAGGCTATTAACATAAGCATGCACACTTTTAAAAATTCTTTTTATGGTGATGTTAATGCCACAGTAGATTGCCCTCAAACAATGTTATTGATTTTCTAGTGCTTTGACTCAATTTGTAGTTTGTGTTCAGACAGAAAATGAATTGTGGCTAGTAATTTAATTTTTTTAATTAAAAAAAGAAAAATTAAATTACGAGGGCAATCCAGAAAGTAACTTATGTTTTAGAATTAAAATAAACCCAAGTGAAAAGAAACATTTATTGTTATATACATTTGAAAGTCACATTCGTAAACTATTTTTCAACATAGTTGTCATTCAAACTGGTGCACTTGTCATAACAATGCACCAGTTTATTAATTCCATTGTCATAGAATTTTGCTGCCTGAGACTTCAACCACTCATTCATGTCTACCTGCAGTTCTGTGTCATTGTTGAAGTGCTGTTTTGCAAGCCACAACTTTGTGTGTGGAAACAAATGGTAGTCACTCAGTGCAAGATCTGGCAGATGATCAAAGATATCCTATCCAAGAGCTGTCAAGTATGATTGGCCATGTGTGGGCAGGTGTTGTCACAAAAAAACAAAATCATGGAACTCAATTTTCTTCGATATTTGTTTTGAATTGCTCTTCTCGACTTTTTTAATTTTTCACAATATCTCTCAGAGTTTATTGTTGAACCATGTTTGAGAAAATCCACCAGAAGCATGCCCTTCCTGTCCCAAAAAACAGTCTCCACGATGTTTCTTGCTGACGTTTGCAAACATTTCTTTGGTTTTGTGGGAGAACTTGTGTGTCCCCAATCCAGTCTGGTTTTTGTCTATCACTTCACATGTTTTATCCAAGTCTCGTTCCCAGTTACATCACAGTTGAGAAGTGAGTCACCATCTTTGTGGTAGGCTTCTGAAAATGTCAATGATCCTGACATGTTCCGGTTTTTTGATCATCTGACACGATTTTCAGTATTCATCTAGCACAAAACTTATGGTAGCCTAGCTTGTGCATTACAACCTCATGCAACAAACTATGTGAAATTTGTGGAAACTGAAATGAGAGCTCTGTAATTGTGAAGCAGTGATTTTTCACGAATCTTTCCATTGATTTTTGTCACCAGTTCATCAGTCAAAATGCTCAGTCAGCCACTTTGCTGTTCATCATAAACATTAGTGCAGTCATTTTTAAACATAATGCACCCACCATTGCCTCATTCTGCCTTCACTCACTATGTTGTTTCCATACACCTCACAAAGCTGCTGATGAATTTCAATTGGTTTCTGGTTTTTTCCAACAGAAACTTAATCACTGACCACACTTTACAACTCATGGAATTTTCAGTTGCAGCAACATTTTAAAAATTTACAGTGGACAAAGCAGAAGCAACACAAACACACGCTAACACAGCTGAATGCGAAATGAGTGAGGGGACACTCTGACACCAAAATGGTGGCTTTAGCCCAATCCCATGCCCCTAGTGGCCAAAACATAAGTTACTTTCCGGATTGCCCATGCATGAAAAAAAAAGTACTTATCTTTCTTCAGATAATATTAATATAATTATTATTAATATACATTTGTAATAATAATAATAAAAAATTATGTTTTTGATTTGTTATAGTTATATTTTATATATTGTTCATTTCAAAGATAGATTATATTATCAGTGGAAGTGTATTGATGATAAAAAATTATTTTTTATAGGTGCTATTAGAACCAAACTTCCTTTAGATTATGAGGAAATAAATGAATTTATTTTTACCGTCCAAGTAGTTGACCATGGTTGGCCTCAATTAAGTGCCGAAGTGCCTGCCATTGTTCATGTTTCAGTAATCAATATTAATGACCGTCCACCAATTTTTGAAAAATCCATATATTCAACTGTTTTGTTATTGCCTACTTACGAAGGTGTTTTGATAAAATCCGTCCATGCATTTGATCCCGATTCTGATATCATAAAGTACTCTATTGTGTCAGGTAACTGGGGTCAGAAATTTTCAATTAATGAAATCTCAGGAGATATTTATGTAAAAAATTATGTTGGATTAAATAAAGAATATAATATAGTTATTTCAGCTAATGATGGTAAATTTGAAGCAAAGTCCAAAGTTATTATTATTGTTGAAGATATTCAACCAAGTTCCAAACACTTCAGTCAAGAAATATATAGAGTATCAGTTTTAGAAAATATAACTGATAGTCATGTTTTAACTGCTGTGAATATAATTGGTACTCAGTTAGATGAACATGTATTTTTTAAAATTTTGAATCCTACAGATAAGTTTGACATTGGAAAAACATCCGGAGTTATACGAACTACGGGACTTTCTCTTGATAGAGAAACATGTAATAGTTATCCACTTGTAATTGAAGCCAGAAGTAAACATTCAGAAGAAATGTGGGTTGCTCACACAATTGTTAACATCACTATACTTGATGTAAATGATAATAAGCCAATATTTATAAATACTCCTTACTATGCTACAGTGCAGTTAGAAGCATTACCTGGAAACTTAATATTAAAGGTAAAAAAATTTTTTAAAGTATTTAAAATAGTTTTTGAAATATATTGAAAATAATTTTTATATAATATACAATACAGTTATATGTTGCTTTGGAGTGCTTTGCCTATATGGCACTATTCAATTCATGTTTATTACTTTTGGTTCTTGCTTTGCTCTCAAGGCAGTATTCAGGAGGTTTTATATTTATCATTTTTACTTTTGCATCATCTTTAGGACTGGTAATATTTTACATGTAATACATGATAGTGTAAATATGTTCTTAAACTTTTAAATGCTTTGGCAATTTGAAAAAAGAAGGCTGTGACTTGCTTTACTGCAATTCACACTATTGCCTTAATGTCTAGTGGCATGGAACCAAGCTTATTGTATTGGATTCTGCACGTATTTTCCATTAAAATTTAGTATTATTGCAAAGTAAATTTTTAACTTTTTTTTATTCTAATGTGCTGAAAGATGAAGTTAGCATTGATGATTTCAAAAATCTCTCTCTTCCCTTGCTTGCTCCCATTTTAGGATTCCACAAAAAAAAGAAATCTGACATTGGTAAAATGTTCCCATTTTTAAATCCAACAGCACAAACCTATTTTAAGGAGATTCTAGCACAATCGGATAACTGAATGCTGGATTAATAATAGTTAACCCATATAACTTTATTATTTGATATTTTCAAAATGATATTCAGACTTCTGTTAATCTTACAAATTTGGAATTTTTAAAATACATTTTAACTTTTATTACACTAAATATCTTATTGTTTATATTTTCCTTTATTTATCATAATTATATTACAATTGATAATGATTGAAGTCCAATTCTAAGTACCAAAACTGTGGGCCCATCATTGGTGAAGCCAGGAAGCAGTCACTAGTAGATTGTTGCCAATTTTTAATGTTAACATTGAGATTGAAATTTTTGCAAATTGTGTTTAATAATTTAAATTGAAGTTTTTGGTATTCAAAACTGTTTTTCAGCTGTAGAAACATTCATTTTATGACTGCAATTGTTTTCGACATTTACGACCTTATGGCATGTGTGCACAATTTCTCTACACACTGGAATATAACTATATCTACTCTTCAAACCTAATAACTGGAATGATTCCTTGTTTAGAGTTGCGAACGTTTTCGATGCCCCTCCTGAGCTCTTCCTCAGGCTCTACTGAATTGGCCGTTACCATTCAAATGAACTTTAGATATGAATTTCCTCCGAATAATATCATGTGCAAATGTTCAGTAATAAGCTAGTTGTATTGCACATGTTCCTTATAAACTGATTTCTGTAATCTTCTGTTTTAAATGCTGCTATCTAGCAATATCTGCCATACTATTGATAGGGCCATTTCTTCCTTATAATTCATATATGTACTATTTGTTCCCATTTTAAATACTTCTATGGCTTCTAGTCATTTTAGTTGTTGTGGGTTGGAGTTAGATATAATGATCTTTGCCACACCCAGGTCTGCTTTTATGTCCTATTCTGACATGTATGTTGCTAAGGCTGTAGTGTTTCTTCCGTACTGTATGTCTGAATTGTGTTCTTTCAGTCTTACTCTTAATGAACGTTTCGTGGAACCGATATATGCCATTTGTCTGCCACACTGGTTGTCTTCTAGCATTACTAAGTATACTCCTGGTAGCCTTTCGGGGTTTGGTGGGTCCTTGCCATTACTTAGTATCCTGAAGATTGTTTGACATCTTCTGTATGCAATATTTATTTCCTCTCTTTTGGCTATCATGTTATAGATTGATTTCAGTTTTGGATTATATGTGATGGGTATCCTCTCTTTTTCTTCCTCATGTATATTCATCAGTGACCTAGTCTGATTATTGGAGGCTTCTTAGGAAAACTCATGTCTTTTAGACAAAATTTCGATGAGAGTGTTGT
Source organism: Centruroides vittatus (assembly GCF_030686945.1). Taxonomy (NCBI): domain Eukaryota; kingdom Metazoa; phylum Arthropoda; class Arachnida; order Scorpiones; family Buthidae; genus Centruroides; species Centruroides vittatus. Next base: position 505,205 of record NW_027122517.1, on the reverse strand, counting down.
TGTATTCATGGGCTACTGCAATATTTTTTATATATTGGAGTTCCGTTGCAAGAGCTTTTTGTGTCGACGAGTGCGTGTAAGCTCTTCTCACTAAAGCTCTGAATGCTGTGATTTTGTAAGGGAAAGGATTGCACGAATCTCTTGGGATATATGTGGGAACTGCACTAGGTTTGCGGTATACAGATGTAAGTATGTTAGATCCTTTGAAGTTAATATCAATGTCTATGAAATGCACCTTTGAAGTGTCATGTTGCTCCACTTCCAAAGATAGCCCATATGGATTGTTGTTCATGGCTTCTAGGAAGAGTTTTAGGTCAGGTTCCACTTTCCAAAATATGATGATGTCATCTATATATCATTTATACAACAAGATAGTGGGTAAGAAACATGGTAGAATGTTGTTTTCTAGCTTTCTGATTACCATTTCACACAGATCTCCTGACACCGGACTTTTCATCGGGACTCCTTTACCTTGCATGTAAGAGATTCCATTAAATTGGAAAAGAGAGCTATAGCATAACAAATGTGCTAGTTCAAGAATCTGGGGTGCATTGTGGCATCCTGAACTATAGAAAACAAGTAGTCTCTGAGTTCACAAAAACACAGTGGTAGTTCTATTGATGGATATAACGATCTGAAGTCTAAGACCATAGCATAAGCAGGATGTGCAATCTTCTTCATTTGCTCTATTAGTTCTGCTGGGTTCGATGTATATGGCCCACTTAATATGTTACAATTCAGTATTTTAATTCAATGGGGTGATATACACACAGACTAGAGGTGTCCCCATGGACAGTCCGGTGTCTAGCGACCTGTATGAATTGGTTATCAGACAACTGGAGAGCAGAACTCTTCTGAGCTTCCTCTATGACATCGTCCTATACAAAAGATATGTCGATGATGATGATATTTTTTGGAGGACAACACTGAACCTGACCTGATTTGTCGACGAAATGAACAACAATCTGTATGGGCTGTTCCTGGAGATAGAACAACACAGCCACAACAGGGTCCATTTTTTGGACTTGGATATCAGAATTGAGGGATCTAATATTTACATGTCGGTATATCGTAAACTGTGTAATATATCCACATATATACCAATAAGCTCTTGTGATCCCTTTCAGTACAAGATGGCAGCCTTTTGGGCCTTAGTTAGAAGAGCCTTTCTCGCATTCATCTATGCCAGTGGTTCCCAATCAGTGTTCCGTTAGCATCTCCCAAGTGTTCTGCAGATTTAGTCGCAAATCGGAAAGTGTACAATCGTATTCAAGCCACCGAATATCAAAAAATTAAAATCATAAAATTTTCATAAACTTAAATATATATGTACGACTCATACTTATGGAGTGTACTACTGTTTCAAATAAGATAAAGACAATGATAAATACTGAATGAAATATGTAAAAAACATCAGGCACAAGTTTCCCATTAAAGTTATTTAGGTATACAGTCAAACCTGTTTTTATGCGTTCTTTTTATGTGCGATTTTTATTTGTGCGATTTTTTTAATGCGAATTTTTAATTTGTGCGGTATAGTTGGCGACTAGTCTCGTGCGATTCGTCATGTCTTACGTTGACTTATTATAGCTAAATAAACTTATTATAGCATAAATGCACTTATTATAGTAATATTATTGCATGAATATGCGAAAAATGAAATAATTTACTTTTTAAGTCAACAAAACACCACCTGGACAAAAATATGTAAAACAGACGATAGACCAGACGATGCAGTCAAGTGCTGACATCTGTTGTCAATAAATTCTATTTCGTACGGTTTTGAGTTATTTTCTATGTGAGACTTTTTTTTATGCGGTCCCTGTTGACCGCATAAAAAAAAGTTTTTGCAACACAATTAAAAAATTTATTATTTACAGCCATTCGTGAAGTTTCGTGAGATTTTTTTTATGCGTTTTTTTTAATGCGGTCCTTATCCCCCGCATAAAAGCAGGTTTGACTGTATTTTTTCCTGTCTTACAATTGGCATTAATAATATGAGTCGAGATTTTGAATTATAACTGCTCAATTCTAATAAAATAACTGATGACAAGCTTATGTATTTCATATTAACTTAAGTAAGTGTTCCGCTAAAGAAAATTGCTCACAAAAGTGTTCCACATCCTAGAAAAGGTTGGGAACCACTGATCTATGCAACTGGCACTCACAGAAGAGTTAAACCACATAGAACAGATAGCCAAAGCACATGGTTGCCACAATATTATACAAATTATCTCTGAATCCCACAGACAGGTGCAGGCACCTTCCAATATTTCAATAGTAACGCAGAGTGATAACCAGAAGATGGATATTGAAATATTCATTCATGTTCAACCCCCTCTTGAAGTCTTTGTACACTGCTATCGCAAGGAAACATAATGTCAGCATTGCCTACAGGAGATGCTTTACTCTTTTCAACATAATTGCGCAACGGAAAACACCCATCCAATGTGGAGAGATTACCAGGCATCTATAGGGTCCCTGTTAGGGACAACCAATTTGGTAGAGATATGGTGTACATAGGATCAACAAAACATTCTATGGGGGTCAGGTTAAAGGAACATAACTCTGATCTACAACACAATTGATATACCACCTCACTCTCCACATATGCCGACCCCGAAATTGTGGCAGACTTCACAAGAGCAAAATTAATAGTCACCACCCCACACCTTGAGCACCTCAAATGGAGGAGATGGAGGTTTTTAAAGCATACAACACATCCACTTGCATTAATTCAAGGGACGAGATTGGTCTTTCAATGGCCTGGCAGGCTTTACTACACATGGAGAGATAACATTCTACTCTTAATTTTTAAGGAGACTATGGGAACATATTCTCATATGTTGTGGATAATACATCTTATACACATGCACATATATTTTGGAATTCTGTTGTCATTGACAACTGTTTTGGACGTTGATGGTTAAGTTAGAACATTAAATAATAAACAAATATCAAGCAATGGGATCGGTTATTGCATACGTTAAAAACAATAATCTTTAAAAAATTGTAAATTTTCTAAAAATAAACGAGTTTTAAAAAACAACTCTTTTTTATCCGATTTCGAAATGAGCGAAGAACTGAGATGGACACCTTAAAAATTAACAAATATTTCTTACTTTATTGTTCATTATCCATACGTTATTATCCAAATTATCCAAATGCATTTCACAAAATCGTTTGCCTCTTCAGTGGATATTACACCTTTACAACACTGTTACATTTATATTCTATCAAACTATCCCAGCATGCATCTACAGATAAACCAGTATTCAAATTGATGACATTTGCATAACTTTTGATGCAATAATGTTCAACGATGCGTCTCGTTACAATATTTTCTATTTTATACAATATTTTAATATTATTTCTATTTATGATACAATTCTTATTTTTACAATGTTGATGCCACGGAAATTCGGTTCTTTTTAGTCGAATTGCCGCTTCATGCTCTTTAATACGTTGTTCAAGCTGTCTTCCTGTTTCGCCGACATAGATTTTACATTCTGGACATGTACATATTAATTTGTAGACGATTCCCGCTATTTTCAAAGGGTCCCTTGAATGTCCTACCATTCCTCTATTCACCACATAAATACTTTTGCTTAATCTATTTTTCTGTTCACCCACTAAGTTGACAGAACAATTTTTAAAGTTATTTTTATATTTTTCAAAAAATTTTTTAATATATGGAATTTTAATGTATAGATTATTACTTTTCTCTTTCTTTACATTATATCTACTGATGGTATAACAATTGTACCACTTACGTATTAATTGTTACGGATAATCGTTAAGCAAATATTTTTTAAACAGGTTTTCAGTTTCAAGTTCTATATGCTTCTGCAATGTTGTTCTATTAAAAATTTTTCTTAGTTGCATCAGAAAAACGTTTCTTTTTATACGTAAAGAACAGTACGATTTATAGTTGATTACTTTATCATTATTACAACTCTTTGTATACTTACGAAATAGTAGTGTTTTTTCTTGTCGTGTGATTGTAACATCTAAATAGTTAATTTCATTATTTCTCTCCTCTTCGTAGGTGAATCTAATATCATTGTTTAAACTGTTTGCATAAGTTTCAATGTTTTTGGCTGTGGTAATATTGGAATCATACAGGATCAATATGTCGTTTACATACCTGGCATAAAAGGAAATACCTTGGGACTGGAAAATCTTTTGATCTAGTGATGTCATGCATATATCTGCAATCTTCGGGCCTATAACGGACCCCATTGCTATCCCATCTTTTTGTTGCCCATTGCCATCCTTCCAGGGACCTTTTGAAAATAGCGGGAGTCGTCTACAAATTAATATGTACATGTCCAGAATGTAAAATCTATGTCTGCGAAACAGGAAGACAGCTTGAACAACGTATTAAAGAGCATGAAGCGGCAATTCGACTAAAAAGAACCGAATTTCCGTGGCATCAACATTGTAAAAATAAGAATTGTATCATAAATAGAAATAATATTAAAATATTGTATAAAATAGAAAATATTGTAACGAGACGCATCGTTGAACATTATTGCATCAAAAGTTATGCAAATGTCATCAATTTGAATACTGGTTTATCTGTAGATGCATGCTGGGATAGTTTGATAGAATATAAATGTAACAGTGTTGTAAAGGTGTAATATCCACTGAAGAGGCAAACGATTTTGTGAAATGCATTTGGATAATTTGGATAATAACGTATGGATAATGAACAATAAAGTAAGAAATATTTGTTAATTTTTAAGGTGTCCATCTCAGTTCTTCGCTCATTTCGAAATCGGATAAAAAAGAGTTGTTTTTTAAAACTCGTTTATTTTTAGAAAATTTACAATTTTTTAAAGATTATTGTTTTTAAAGTTAGAACATATTTAAACACGTCACGTGAACGGATACACAGACGAACTGGACATTCGAAATTTCCATTGTTTGATTTTGTTCAAATAATTTCATATTTGGATTCATTTACAAAGGCCAGCTGATTTACCTGAGGAAGAACCCAGAAGGGGTTAAGAAAACATTTGATTTATAAGATTAAACATACTTGAACCTTTAACCAGTGTGTAATGAGTCTAATTTTTTGTTATATATACCCCGGTGTGTGGTTCTGATTTAATAAATAAAATATAAATAATCTAATGTAAATATAGCAAACAAAAATTATTTTAAGATATGAGAAATCATATTTAGATTAATATACTGTATTAGTTTTTGAGACTAATATTTATGCAATTTTCAACTATCCTACTGAGGATATTTGAGATATTTGAAAAAATATTTGAAAATATTGTACATCATATTGACAAAGAAAAAACAAAATTGCAGATTTTAATATGAAAGATGATTATGCTAGATCACTGGTTCTCAAACTTATTTCGACCACCGCCCACTTTGAGATTAAAAAAATCCTAGTGCCCCCATATTTTTTAACTTGCCTTTTTACAATACCATCTGTTGCGTATCTTAAAAACAGTTGCAAATATAATGTTTAAACATGCATTATTATATGGATAGGATAGATAGGGTGTGATCTATATCCTATTTCTGAGATCAAAGAATGTTTCAATGAGAGGAAATAAAACTCATACTTAATCATATTTAGAAGTATTTTTATTAACATTAAAAGAAGGCTTTGAATTTAAAACTTATCTAATGTGAAGGATGAATCTGATGTATTTTGACCAGTTTGTTAATATCAGGGTCGAATTCACTCAAAATCAGCCGTAAGTCGCTGCGTTCAGTAACTTGCAGCCGATTTCTGTTTTTAGTTAGCAACGTTGCTACAGCACTAAATCCATGTTCACACAAATACGACGATGGAAATGCTATCAGAAATCGTTGAACAACTGACCATAACTCGGGGTACAGTTGAGAGATTTGCTTCTGCAGCCAAAATTCTTGGTAGCCATTCTTGAACTTTCATTTTTAGCATATTTATGCAATAATGTTACTATAATAAGTTCATTCATACCATAATATAAGTCAACGTGTTAGAAATATTCAGGTTGTAATCTTCAATAAAAATTAAAAAATATATAGATTGTCAGCATTTTATATATATTATAGTCAGATTTTTATAGATAGAATTTGTCTGCCATCGCCTCTCTAGATTTCCTTAATGCCTCCTAATTTGCTTTGAGCCTTCTACTGCCCCCCTGAAAGCCTCCAGTACCCACAAGGGGGCGTTATCGCCCACTTTGAGAAACGCTGTGATAGATCATAACTATGAATATGAATGAAATGTAATTGGTTTTGATTGATTAAAACTTAATTGGTAGACAATAGGATTGTAAACCATGAATATGAAAGAGTAATTATTTATTTTAAATTTTGGGAAATATTATGAGTATATTTCATTTGAAATATTTATATGTATAAATTAGTTTATATTTTATCATATATTGAAAAGTCTCTTTAATTTTTATGCTTTCAGGTAAAAGCTATTGATTTAGATTTGAATGCGAATGGTAAAGTTCATTATGAATTGGTTCAAGGAGATTATAATCTCTTCCGGTTGGATAGTGATACTGGAGAAATATTTTTGCATGCATCTCTAGATGGACAACAGAAAGAGTATGAACTAATTATTTCTGCTGTGGATGGAGGTAGTAAACACATCTATAACTATTTACTACTAATGAAATAAGATTGTATAAATGATTAAAAATTAGTTTCTAGAAACTAATTTTTCTAATAAAGTAAAGAATTTATTAGTTTCAATATATTTTTGGAATTTGGGGATGGTATACTTCATCATGTATTAATACCAATTAAACGTATTGGTATTATAAAAATTTACAATGGAGTTGGTTACTTTGTCTGCAAAAAGGTATAGATGAAAAATATTGAAAAAAAATAAAAAAATTGTTCAAGTTAAAGCATTCAATTGTTACCAACATTTTTAAAAGGACAAAACACTAAGACTTTTAAAAATTAATAATAAGTAAATTTATTTAAATCTTTAAAACATTTAAAACAATGTTGAGAAAACAAATTTTCTCAAATGCATTTTTCCTTTAATCTAGGCTTTATTTTCGATTGCAAAATTTATATGATAGGTTGATAATTTCAAAATTTTATTCTTGTTATGACAAGAATAAAATTTTGGGCGATTTTGGATAAGATCTTATTCTAGTTATTAATTATAGTTATATATATATATATATATAATATATGTAGTATATACAAGCAATGATTGGAGACAATAAGAAAAATGAAAATATATAACAATACTTCCAAACCTAAAATCCAGTGAGAAGAACAAAAACATTTATTGAAGAACAAATATTTTCAACCTTTACAAAGGCCATTTTCAGGTTCTACTGGTAGAACACAAATAAATAAAAAAATAAACAGAATTTATATAACATTCCTTGTGTAAAAACTTCCCATGGACAGGATCACAGTAATAAGTTATGAAATAAAAATTAATACAAAAGAAAAAACAACACACACAGAAAAGATTAATGCTTATAAATAACAGAAAGTCGGAATAAAATATACTTCAAAACAACTGAAATGCCAATATATAATGATAAGGTAATTGATAATAATATATATAAGATAGTGAGAAATATATATATATATATATATATATATATGATCAATGGGATGATTTTCACACCAAATACTGTATAATAAAATGGAAAAAACACTGAGATTGACATTATATGTAAGTTTTCTGATTGCAAGCACTTTCGACAAACCTATAGTTGTTGTCATCAGGCGTATACAGAAATTTACTAAAAATTAAACGGAAATAATCCAATGAAGAACAGAACACTTAAAATTTAAATTAGAACTTTTATCAAAACCATTACGAACACACAACAAATATTCAAATGTGTTCAAAATTGAACGAGCAGTAAGCTCTGTGATATGCGCATGCGTGGATCCAGGCTCACGCTATACGTATACTGCAGGATGCTAATAGTTTCTTAATCGCTTGTACAGCGTGACCTATGCACTGGGCAGTCGAGAGTAGGAGTGTTGCATGTATCTTAGGTGGTAGTAAGAAGAGATTTCCGTATAAAAACGAGTTTCCAATTTTTACAGCTCTTGAGCATAATTGATTGGAATCATAGTGGGTTGTAACCCTGCTCTGTGGTGTGCCTACCTCTCACAACATCCTCTTGGTGCGCCTTGTGGAGCACCAAGAGGATGTTGGTGTGCCTTAATTAAACAATAGCGCTTTTGTAAATAGATTTTCTGATTGAAACGAAAATAATTATGCTCAGTGAAGGTGAGCGTATCACATATATCAAGAACCTGTTGGATGTCAAAGCATTCTAGTAGTGGACCTGATAAACCTTGTGTTTACTCCCATTGCAAGATTCTCCAGTGGAACAGCATAGACCCCCAACTTCTTGAGAGTAGAAAACTTGTCTCTATCATTGCAAATGAGCTTGCATAGGTTTAGAAGTAGGGACAATGGTAGGACAAGGTTACACTACTTAAAAATACGGCAAATGCATATAGAAACATCATTGCCAACGTATGGCAATGATGTTTGGACCACAGAAAATTTCCTCTTACTGCATAGTGTAGTGCTTGGAAATAGTGATTTTTTTTACCATATTTGAGCACATGCATAAATTTAGCATGTGAAAAACCAGCAGTGCGTTCCGCCAAACTGATGTTGTCTAATTCAATGTTTACCAGTGCGTGCAAAGATGAAAGTTCTTCTGATGAGGGTGGCAATGGTGGCATTAACATATTGTGAAGGCTGAAAGGCCTCTGCTGGGATAATGTATGGTGCTATGTTAGATTTGTAGTGAACCGAGAATTGTGGTCCTCCAGGAGATTTATGTATGTGCAAATCTAAGAACGTTATTGCAGCATCGTTTTCTTTCTTCCAAGTAAAACTGATGGAAGGATATATACTTGAGAGTTGTAGCATAAAGGTGAGAAACATCTCATCTGTGTTTTCCCATGCTATGAGAATATCATCAACGTAATGCAAATACAGCTGTGGGTAGTGGATGGCAAGCGGGGAATTGAACGTTCTGTGCTCAATCTCTCTCATAATGAATTCCACTAGGATAGCAGATAAAGAGGAACCCATAGGGACCCCTTGCTTTTGTAAATAGATTCTCTGATTGAAACGAAAATAATTATGCTCGGTGATGAAGGTGAGCGCATCACATATATCAAGAACCTGTTGGATGTTAAAGCCTTTTTTTAGGAGCAGAGAATTGGCAAATATTATAGCCTAAAAGGTGGGCACTGAATGATATAAAGATATTACATCTAGTCTGTAGAAGGTGTAGGTGTCTGACTGTAGGGCACCAATGCTTGAAGCGATGATGGATTTAGCAATTACAGATGAGTGAGTAACATGGAGAGTCTGGAACTAATGCACAAAGGAATTTAGCAAGTTCTAAAAATTAAGTAGGATGAGACCTTTTGTTCACAAGCGGACATAATGGCCAGTTTGCCTTACGTATTTTTGGTTCAAAGAACAACCTGGGACAGGCAACGTTAGAGGGGGTATCAAGGGACCCAGTTAGGGTTGAGGAAACACCTGGTAAGGCTATGATTCTCCTTGCCTTCTGTAAGATCATTAGTGTAGGGTCCTCACTCATCACTGAGGAATGCGAATGCGTTAGAAATTCATTAGCCCTGAGGAGAAAGTCATTTTCTCTGCACAGCACAAACTGCCTGTCCTTGTCGGAGATTAAAAGTCTCAAGTTGGCTCTGGCAAGGAAGTGCTCTCCTGTTCGGTAGTCCACACAAAGCCATTGGGCTTACCACTATTCCCACTTCCAAACCTATGCAAGCTCATTTGCAATGATAGAGACAAGTTTTCTACTCTCAAGAAGTTGGGGTTTATGCTGTTCTACTGGAGAATCTTGCAATGAGAGTAAACACAAGGTATATCAGGGCCACTACTAGAATGCTTGCCGGCCACCTTGTGGAGCTCCAAGAGGATGTTTTGAGGGGTAGGCACACCACAGAACTTATGAAAAAAGTATTTGAGCAGGGTTACAACCCACTATGATCCCAATCAGTTATGCTCAAGAGCTGTAAAAATTGGAAACTCGTTTTTATATGGGAATCTCTTCTTACTACCACCTTAGATACATGCGACACTCCTACTCTCGACAGCCCAGTGTGTGGGTCACGCTGTACAAGTGATTAAACAACTATTAGCATCCTGCAGTATACGTATAGCGTGAGCCTGAATCCACGCATGTGCATATCACAGAGCTTACTGCTCGTTCAATTTTGAACACATTTGAATATTTGTTACATATTCTTAATGGTTTTGACAAAAGTTCTAATTTAAATTTTAAGTGTTTTGTTCTTCATTGGATTATTTCCGTTTAATTTTTAGTAAATTTCTGTATTTGCATGAAGACAACAACTATAGGTTCGTTGGAAGTGCTTGCGATCAGAAATTGTGTATATAACACCAATTTTTTTCCATTTTATTATATATACATACATACACACACAGTAGAGCATCGATTATCTGAAAAAATTCGGGACTGGGTTGTTCAGATGACTGATTTTTCAGATAATTGATCATGTACAAAAACATATTAACCTATTCCATGTTGAAATTTTTCTCCATTGTGTGTCACTTTGCGTTGAATTTTCGTCAATGTTAACCCTAACAAAAATTTTTTAAAAATAATAATTGAGGTTATTGTATTGTAAAAAATTATTTCTTTATTTTGCCTAATCAAAATGTATATATTGAAAAATGTAAAAAGAAAAAAATTATATTTCAGAAGTTAATCTAGTATCAAAACCATTCCAATTCAGCATGACACATATTCCGACACACAGTCCTCAGACAAACACCACACAAAACAAGCAAAGCTCACTACTAACGATGGGAAAAAATGCCTAGTTTAAATACTGGTGCATTCTTAACTATCCTCTCATGGTCATGCCAGTGCTGTCAGCTAAAACATGCACAGCAACAAAAATACAGGGCTTAAAGTGACTCTCTTTTTTAGCTTTTTTTCATAGCTCCTCTTTTTTTTTAGCTTTTTCTGAGAAAAACGCACTTTTTTAGCTTTTTTCACTTCCCATGTGAAATTTTTTTTTTGTAAATGCGCTTAGGAGCGAAATAGCAACCAGACTTCCCCATATGCCTTATGGACCGTGCGCGACATGTTAAGGCACTGTCGTATACACATGTAGTGTACTACATTTATATAGACTAACAAAACGAGGAGCTTTTCAAAGCTTGATACTCTGCACATGCTGTAGGAATTTGCACATGGGTTCTCCTTGTTTGTATCCTTGTGAAATACCGATCTCCGCAGCGCTTCGATATAATCACGCTGCATTAAGACATAAGTACACTTCTAGTTCGGCGTTAAGAGTGATTTTTATACAGCATTATTTTTAGCATTTGTATTTATTTAAGCGCAGTGGACAAAAGAAAGAAATAGATTTTATTTAATACTAACAGTAGAAACTCATGTTTTAGCAACGGAAAATCGTATAGAACCCAATACTTTCTGAAGTAAGTTGCTAAGCAAACTTTTTCCCAACTGCCTGCTATTCTTTAGCTTAAACGATGACATTTACTCGTTTTTGACTACCGTAGAAAAACCGAAAAAATAAATGTTGAGCAACAATAAATTTGATTTCTACTGTTATTATTAAATAAAACGTTGTAGAACACTCGTTTCAAAGCTTGTATCTTTCTAGCACTCTGTAAAATTAAAGATCGAGCGAATCTCGTGCCAGGAAATACAAGATTTTAAACTAATATCCTAAATATTAATAACTTCTGTAGAGACAATCTTTAGACAAAGACGAAAGTTTGGTTTTAAGTGGGTGCTTATATATTTGGCATGCACTATGGTTTTCTGCATTCTAACAGTGTCCTTCATTTTCCATTTCGACAAGCTATAAAACTCTTCATGCACGTGCGCATTCAAACAGCTGCGGTCAATCCGGCACCAAATTAAAAAATTAATTTGTAAATATTTAGCGTCGAAAAACTGCTATTTTCACTTTAATCTAGCTTTTCGATATGCTTCTAGTCGAACTCAGTCAAAAAATTAATTTAATTATAATTTATTGAAGATTTTAATATTTTAATATTAGAAAGTAATTAGCATAAATTACATGGTGTCATGTCTCATCTTCGCTCCCGTTCAAGTTTGTTGTCCTATACACATGCAGATGTTCGCTTTTACTTCTGCTGGGGTTTTATTTCAACCTCGACCATTTGGTTACGCAAAGTGGGGAGACGAGCATCATGTGATCGCGTACCTGACTTTTTACAAGTTTCCTTACCTCGAAAGAAACTTATATTTTTTCTTGATTTTAATTATTATTAATTAACTTTTCTGATGGATTCTTATATCTTTGTATTATCTAAAGTTGCAGATATAAATGTGTAAAACTTTATTTAAAAAATTGTTTTTTTTATATTTTAAAATTTAAAAATAAATTAAATATCGGAAATACTAAACTATAAGTACAGTGTGTTTTACATTATCATTGCAAACGAATACAGCCAATTATTTTATAAACGTATTTATTATTTCAATTTTTATAAATTATCTAATTTGATGCAACGTAATCAATTAATTACTGTGGCACGTTAACATGGGTGTAGCCAGGAAAGGGCATGGGTGGGCACACCCCCCCAGTTAACCTGGTGCTCCTCTCCAGAAAATTACAGCCCGGCCCCCACGCAGTTAACTTGGTGCCCCTCCCCAGAAAATTACAGCTTCTACTAGGCCCCCCATAACAAGGCGTTAATTAATATGGAGGCGAGACTCGATTCAATTACTTTTTCATTTCAGACGTTAATTACAGTGTTATTTTAATGTAATTTTATACATAATGTATGTTTATTATAATTAATAAATCTATATAGGAATAATATCTGTGTCTAATAAAACAAAGCGATTATAAAAATGAAAAGCGTGCGTTCCATCTCGATCTTTTGTAAGCGAAATTTTATGATTTTAATTTTTAAAAAATGAGATTTTTATTTATAATTTCTGTAATTTGATCTATAAGAGCAAAAAACTAAACTTATCAAATATCAACTCTCTGTAAATAATTTCATCATTTACTTATTAATGTCAGATTTGTTAAATTTCATGGGATTGTATTATTTTTCAACTTGAGGGTAGTAGAAAGCTTTGTATATTTTTTCCCGTGAAAGTAATAGACTCTGTTGGTTTCCCACTGTGAAGGACAACAAACTGCTAAATGTTTAATTACATTGTTTTCATAAACTCTCTTGTCAGTCAGTTGTGGGTCGAATGACTAACAAATTGTTTTATTGTATTCAGGGGAATAGATTTGGAGACTAGTATTACCAGTAATGAATGCTGTAATTTTATTTTTAATCATTTAAAAAATATTGATAAAATTACCAAATAAATGATTGGGTCACAATTACTAGTGGTATTGCTATATAACAGATGTGGGCAAATGAAACTCCGAGAGCAGCATGCGGCTCTTTTTGAATTTAATGTGGCTCTTGCTGAACGAGTTAATTTCTGCTTTTTATTATTATTTTTACAGTTTTATTTCCACAATTTTGTGAAAATATGTTTATTAAAAAAATTCAATACTTGTTCTATATTATATAATAAAATCCAGGTACAGAACTGCAGTACAGAATAAAAATGTACAGAACTGCGGCTCCCATGCATTTTGCAAAACCTACATTTCGGCTCCCACTGAACTTCTGCTTGCCCACCCCTGCTATATAATGAACGTGCAACCCACTGATTCTGTCAGAAGTTGTTTTTTTTTCTTCTTTAATTACATTTTTTTATGAAGAAATCAAAAAATGTACCTTGAAATAAATGGCATTTGAAATTTGGCATGTTATATGGAAACACATTCTGGTAGTTATGTTACTATTCCATTTACTTTGCTGTGTAACGGTGGGAATTCTGTATGGGGCACATGAAAACTTAATGCGGGCCTGTTATGGCTTAATGCATTCTTACTGCTCACTTTTCTGGAGTATAAACTCAGCCTAACTATGTTCATATTTAATCTTATCAGTTTACTTAATAATCAATTTAATATCATATGCAATGTTATTGATACAAAATATGTGTTCATTTGTGTGTTTTTTTAATAACGCCTGTTTTCGTTCATTTTAACACTATTAGCTTTTTTAGCTTTATTTCAGTGTGAACTCTCTTTTCTCACTTTTTTTTATTGCCATGACTGCTTTAAGCCCTGAAAATAATATTGGAGTAGCTCAAGACATAGCCAAATATTGCATCACCACAGCACTAGCGGAAATTTGAATTTGCCGACTGGAATGCTTTTGGTTAACCGATGTTTCAGTTGATTGGTATTCGGATAATTGATGCTCTATTGTATTATGTTCATATCTTGTGAAGTTCATATACAAGGAACATTATTTAAATTCCGTTTTTTTTTATTTGTGTTCTACCAGTAGAACTTGAAGATGATCTCTGTAAAGGTTGAAAATGTTTGTTTGTCATTGAATGTTTTTGTTCTTCTCACTGAATTTTAGGTTTAGAAGTGTTGTTATATTACATGTATCCAGTTCATGATAGGGTTTCTACATAAATGAAAATATAATGAAGATATGTTACCGAGTTCTTCTCATATGATTACCACATCAGGTAGTTTTGAAATGTTACTGTGTAGGTTAAATAAACATCACTAAGCTCGATGAGTATATAATGAAATACCAATGATTGCCTTAAAAATCGGGCTATAAATTAGCTAATTAAATGATTGATATAAAATAATTTGTTACTAGTGGAAGATGTTAGGTGCCATCTCTTATCTAAGTTAATAATTATAATTTAAGTAAATATTAAATAAATTTAGAACCTTCTGGAATAAAAGAACTAGCCGGGGCGAGGCTTGAACCCACAACCTTTGCTTGCCATGCAGTGTGCTTTCCAGTTATGCAACTCAGACCCCGAGTGAATCTTCGTTTCCAGAAGTATATTAATTTAGATATAACCTTACTTGGTTAAATACAGTACTGGCAGGGATGACTTCTATGTCCACGGCCTAAGAACAACTCCACAATGGCGTTCAGCCAGCTAACGTACTACCTGGCAAGATATATATATATATAATATAAATACCTCGCAGGTAATAATGTAATAAATATAATATAAATATATAATATCTGGAGTTGTTCTTAGGCTGTGGATGTAGGAGTTGTCCTCAGCCAGTACTGTATTTAACCAAGTAAGGTTATATCTAAATTAATGTACTTCTGGAAGCAAAGACTCGCTTGGGGTCCAGGTGGCGTAACTGACAAGCGCACCGCCCAGCAAGCGGAGATTGCGGATTCGAGCCTTGCCCCGGGTCAGTTCTTTTATTCCAGAAGGTTCTAAATTTATTTAATATTTACTTAAATTATAATTATTAACTTAGATATGAGATGGTGCCTAACGTCTACCTTTAGTATCAAGTTACTTTATAACAATTATTTAATTAGCCAGTTTATAGCCCAATTTTTAAGGCAATCATTGGTATTTCGTTACTGTGTAGTAATAAGGGGCCGTTCATAAATTACGTAATGTATTTTGGGAGGTCAAGGATTTCTTACGATTTCTTACGATTTCTTACTTGGGTAGGGGGTAATAGATCTCATCTTATGTAATATTCTTATTTTTATTTTTTGATCTTGAGTGGTGGAGTTTTGAATTTGGCTTCAATTTAGCAGTTTCTATTAATAATGCTCGTTGTACTAATGTCATCTTGTGTAACATGGTAGAATAATAACACTAGCAGACTTATACTTTACACATTTTTTATCATGGAAGAAAGGCTGTGTGGTGGTTTCTCTCTTTTCTTTCTTGTTTTGTTTTGTATGATGTTTCTGTTTACATGTGTACTAGCTAGTTGATCTGTCAAAGATTTTTGTATTTTTTTTGTGATAGTAAACAGTGTTTTGAAATTGTTAAACGTAAAAATGCGAAAAATAAACTTAAATGATGTTTATCAAAGATTCTTCAAGTCATATAAAAAAGCATAATCCAACAAGAAAAGTGATAACATTCAAAAAGATGCAAATCTTTAACCCTTAGCCTGCCGTTTACCAAGCCCCCTTATTTTGTAAAATGGCCAAAGTCAAAATTGGTGAATCAGGCAATATTATTTTAAAAATTCACTAAAAATTAAATTATTATTTTATTCATATGAAAAAATCACATATATTTATCAATATAGTTAGTTTTAAATACGACATATTTCAATAAAGTTTGTTTGAAAAATTTATGAGAAAAAAAAAATAATATATGATAACTGACATTCAGACTTGAAAATTTGTTACTATTTGTCAAAATTAACATTGCCTGGTTACTTCATTCTTATTGTCACTGAGCCAATAGGACATACAATATTGTTCTGTACAATTTGATATAACAATTATGCATGTACGTTTATTCGTTGTGAAATTATTGCACATTATATCAAACATTTGTTTAAAATCTGAACTCTATTCTGCTTTCAACTAATATAATGAACTAATATACTTTATTCATTTTATATCAAACAAGATTATTTATTTTCGTAATAAACATATGATTATTAGTAGCAATAGATGTAACATTTTCAGATATTTTAGATTTAAAAAATAATTAAAAATTAAAAATTAAAAAAATATATAAAATATCAGAACTGAAGGTCGTAACTTGAATATTTATGATGCATTAACATATTATAGCTGTATCTATCTTGAGGAAACCGTGTTTTGTATTTTCTTTTCTTTTCTTTTCTTTCGAAGACACAATGTAGTGACGTAAACTTAAACACTGGGCGAATTTTCATCTTTTTTATTCGGTGGTATTTTCATCCTTTTATCAGCCAACCGAATAAAAAGGATGAAAAATTCGCCCAGTGTTTAAGTTTACGTCACTACATTGTGTCTTCGAAAGAAAAGAAAAGAAAAGATATTATAGCTGAATAAACTTATTAAAGCATTAATGAACTTATTATAGTAATATTATTGCATAAATATGCTAAAAATAAAATAAAAAATAATCAGAAAATGAAAAATTAAGGAAAAACCATCGATAATTAAAATTTTTTAAGTCGACAAAACACCACCTGGACAAAAATATGTGAAACGGACGATAAACAAGACGATACCGTCAAGTGCTGACATCTGTTGTCGATAAATTTTATAAAAATCAATTTTTAACAGGGTAACGATGAATCGGTACCCTGGCCGTTTTGCGAAACAATTAGGGTAACGATAGATCGGTACCCTGGCCGGGAAAGGTTAATGGACTGAAGCAAAAACGCAATACAGCACTGATACAAAAGGGTTCACTACTTTTATACAACAGCATACAAACCATTACGACACTCAAGATAAAAATAGAAAAGGATGTTGAGATTACGGAGTCTCTTGAATTAAAAAACAAAGTTTTTGAATCAGGTTCTTTGCCTGTGATTGAATCACTGGCAAAGAGCTGAAAAATCCATAGATGAGTGAAAATTAATATAAAAATGAATATTATGATGTTGATTAATGATGATGATAATATAAAGACTGTTAATAATTAAAAAATAAAGTTTTTAAATTAGATTGTTCATTCGAATTAATTACATTTTTATATATTTAAATTTGTTCATATAAAGCTTTTTATAAATAGTACACATTAATTAGTTAGGTCAAAAATATATAATTATTAATTAAGGTTTTTAGGGTTTCATAAAAAAAATTTTGTTTTGTTAAAATCTTTCTATAAAATCATGCCTAAATGTTATATAAGATAGAGAAGGAGAGGGGGTCAAAGAAAATATTACGATTTCTTACACAGTGGTGGGGGTGTCTAGAATGGCCGAAACTGCCCTAGTGTAATTTATGGACGCTTCTAATCAACCTCAAACCTGTTATAATTGTTTCAGATATTCAAATTTTGAACATAAGAATTCTAGTTGTATAAATGAGTTGCTTTAAGCTGAAGTTGATAAAAAAAAATTTTTTTTTAGTGAAATAAAAATATTGGCTAGTGTGAAGTTATGATGTGTAACATACTGTAAACTGTTGGCTATGTGAACTAAGCTATTGTTTAATTAATTTTTTAAACAAAATACATTCAAGTTTCAAAACACCTTTTTCTCGTTTTTCTAGCAAATTTTTTAATTAAATCAAATGAACTAGCGTTAATGATTTAACTTTAATTAAACATTATTATGATAATTATATGTTAAGTGCTAATTATGTTCTAACTGACATTTCAATTATTCTTAACCTGAAGAAAGCCATTTAAGATAGCTGAAAATGTTAGTTCATTTGATTTAATTAAAAAATTTACTAGAGAAAGGAGAGAGAGGTGTTTTGAAACTTAATATACAGAAGTTCTAGCTTACTGCACATAGAATTATAAATTACATTTAATGACATGCTTTTATTGATTTTTAATACAGTCAACTCTGTTTAATTGGGCCACCAGTTAATTGGGGCAGCTGCTTTTTTGGCCAAATTTAAAAGAAGGGAAACTAAACTATTACATAATTTAAATGCTTAATTGGGACAACTTTTTGCTTAATTGGGATAGTAGCAGAAAAGGAATTTAGCAATTTTTGATATATTTTAGGGATTTTTCAAAAATATGTCAACTCTACGTACACTGATATTTGGCAACACTAGTGTGATGCGAATCAGTTATCTATCGTTGTAAGTCTGGCAAGTATGCATCTGCCTAAGAGTCTACCATTACTGTAGTATTGTACCTAGCAATATTCATTTACACTGTCAATTTTATTTAAAATTTTTAAATCTTTGCCAAGATGCCAAGAAATGATTTTACACTTTCAAGTAAAATTGCTTTGTTGGATAAAATTAAAAGCCAGCTGTTGAGTACAGGCCATTATAGACTTGCTCATATAACTGGTGTACCAAAATCTACCATTGTGTGTCTCCTACAACAAGAAAATCAACTGCTTGAGCAGTGGCCATTACAGAAAGAAATTCCAGGAACATCTAAAAGAAAATGTGATAGTGTAAAGTACTATATTTAGTTTGTAGGTAGGGAAACTGACACGAAACTTTGGCTGGTAAATGATCCGTTAACCTAACGGGTACTTTATGCAGATTCGCGATTAGTTTGCCAAGCCTGGACTTTTACGCCTGCACTGAAAAGATTTTTGTAAGACTAAAGTCAAAGTATATATACAAATTCAATAAAAGAGTTTAATGATTTAATATTACTTCAAACAATGACTATGTACACAATCAAACATTAATTAGTAACAAGTTTAGTAACAATCAAACAAAATTTATTAAATAGAAAATAAACAAATCAAAACCGACAATATAACTTCAGCTACTTAGTTCACTTAAAACTATTCCTCTTTGGAACTCAACAATCAAAATCACTTAGAACTATGAACAAAAATCTCTTACAAACTATAAGCCTATCCATCACCTCACTATACTTGGAACCTGTTTCCTAACATCTTTCCTCTATCCTCACTTCGAAGTTTCTTTATCACCTTGGAATTGTCTCAATCACTGTCTGGACCTTGATTTGTTACTATCTGGAGCTCACCTCGATTTTCTTCTGTTAACATGTTGGCTTTATACCGTGAAGTGGCGTCACAAAATCATCTGGGGTTACTCCCCTCATTTACATACTTACTCCTAACATTGATTCTTTTTCTTTCTTTCTGGCAGCATATTTACCAACAATTCTTACTAACCATTTACATTATTTGTTATCACAATTTCTGGGATGTTTACTACAGTTTAGCAAGTTCCTTCTTTAGTGCTTATGGGGTTCCTCCTCCTTGTTTTTTTTTCTCTGCGGACTTCTTTTCTGCTGGGGAGCGCAAGTGTGCGCGAGTTTTTCCTACGGCACTTCGTTTTTTTCGTGAGTTGGTTTTTATTCTTTTCTCTTTTAGTTACTTAGGTGAGTGGTGGGGAACCTTCGTCCTAACAAAACATAAGCCCCAAACAAAATAGAATAAAATGGAAAATAATAATAAAATAAAAAATAATGCTCGGACTCAGTTCTTTACAATGGAAAGGATCCAGAAATTGAGGAAGCATTAGATCAATGGTTTTCTATAGTTAGTGAGCAAGGCATGAATATTAGCTGCCCAGTGTTGAAGGTAAAGTCATAGGAGATCACTAAAAAGCTGAACCACAACAATTTTGAATTTCTCTATTCTTCAATTAAGATTGAATCCATGTTTTTATGAACTTTGAGACGTTCTATTTAAACATATTTCTGAATCACACAAATATCATTGCAACATCTTGAAAGTGGAAGATGTTATTTGTTATTCTTCATTCTTAAAATTTCAAGGGGTAGCCTACCTGCATAGCACAGGTGACCTAATGGGCTGTCCAGTATCTTGCAGCTTTGTGAATTAATTCTTCATTGCATTGAAAAAGAAGTTTCACCCATCAAATGATCAGATTGTCATTTACACCATTATATCAATGATGTTCTCAAATAAATTTATAAATTTATAGCTGGATTTATTAAGGTTTAGTTTATTGATTTATTTCCAACTACCCAGTTTTCCATCTGCTTAAAGATGTTCTTATAAATCTGGTGACAGAAACTGAATTTACTCCCATTCTTAACAGTCATCAACAACAATCTTGGCTTTCACCTCCTTTCCTTGGTGTTGAGCAACAAAGTGACTACAAGTTAAATTCCTGGACATTTTTCTCACACTGAAGGGTGGCCACATTTTAACTGAAGTTTACAGAAGACCAAAGTAAAAGTTATTTTTCATTTCATCAGAATCTAATGACTCTTATCCATTTAAAATGTCTGTGTACAGAGTCCTAGTCAAAAGAGCTTTCACTCACTCTACCAACATCATCAACAGAGATATGAAATTAAATTACATAGAATGCTTAGCAAATTAACATGGGTATCCTTCAAACCTTGTCCAAACTTTCATCTTTAAATATCAGTCTGGTTACACATCTATAATAAAATGGACAAATCTAAAACCCACAAAGTCATCAGGTATAACCAACATCTTTCAAAAGATTTACACACAGGTGGCAAGAACAAATCAACTTCACATCTCCTACAAGAAAAGACCAACTGTATTTTTTTTATTACAGAATACTAAAGATCTTACTAACAGGAAAAATTTATTTAGGGTGTATTCTATCCCCATTATGGGCAACAGATTTAACAAGAAATGTGTTGGAACAACAGCTTGATCTCTTAACATGCGTATCAAGGAGCACTGTTTTATTGAAAAGAGCCTGCTGACCACAGCATTAGGAATATTTGTAACTGAAAATTATGTACAGGTATTCTCAATGAAGCAAGTATCATATACCCAGTTAGGAACTGGAGAAATCTGAAACATTGGAGAAAATCAAAATGTACAAAGCTAAGTTTGGAATAGTGCAATAAATTACAGAGATGCCAAGACAATCTCTAAAGCATGGAGATTTGAAATACACCTATAATTTTAAGTTTTATCTTTAAAATATATCTAGTTATGTCATTATTTACGTCTGTGCTTTCCACCAATAAAATTATTATTCCATTTTGTTTAAAATTATGTCCAAATTTTCATATATATGTTTGACTGCTATTTTAACCTTAAAAATTGTCAAAAATGTTTGTTTTTGTTGTTATTTAATAAATTGTTGGATATTACTGGTATTGTTTTGTTATTTACTGCTATGATTAATTGCAATGCCTTTGGCCTCACTGTGGAAAAAACCATCCTTGTGTAAGAATTGCTCACTGGATTTGCTTCTTGAGGAGTTCCAGTATACTAATGAGCATGGTCTGGGGAAGAGCCATGGCTCGCGTAGATTTCTTGAGTTCCTACTACTTCCCAGCTGCTTGAACTCGGAAGAGCGTCATGATAGACTGGTGTCATTGTAACATCTAATTTTTCAACACCCAGAAATAACCCAACATTTATGGTGTTACATAAACTGAAAACAAAAACTAGGTTCAGTTGGTGCCAGGCCTGAACCTTAAAATGTGCAAAATGCGAATGAATTTGTTCAAAGGTAATGTTGTTAGTGTTAGAAAAATTCAAAAAATAAATTTTTGACTATTTGCCAAAAAGTAATTAGATTTATTATTATAAGACTGTATAATTGTTATTAATTAAAAAAGTACAGAAAACATTAGAAAACAAGAACTAAACAAGTTGTAAAATTCAACCAAAATTTATCAAATTCAAAACCAAAATGATAACAAGTGTCTCCTAAACTTTCCCAACACTTGGGAACTTAAAACTAACTTAGAAATATCCTTATACTGTCTTCACAAAATCTGACAAGTAAGGCCAGGAACACACATGCGTAAAATTGTGTGGCAGAAAATTGAATCAGAAATTAGCTTTCGGTTCAGTTTCTGTTTTACGCTTTTATGCCAGAACACACATACGTGAAAATTCTGGCAGAATAGGAGACACCACTGCCACCAACAGTGCTAGTTTTATTAATTTTTTTCTTCTTATATAGGCTATCTATCCCTTTGTACTTTCCATTTTTTTCCGCTTCCTCTGCTATAATATAGAAAATTTAAATTAACAGACTTATATTCCGAATTCAAATAAAGAACGTGTGATTTAAATACTAGGCCTATATATCGATTCTACTAGACCTACCTGTTGTTTGAAATTTTGCACCTATAGTAATCCATGAACGTTGTTTAAATACAGTCAAACCTGTTTTTATGCAGTGGATAGGGACTGCATAAAAAAAAACGCATAAAAAAAATCGCACGAAACTTCACGAGTGGCTATAAAAAATAGTTTTTGCAACACAATTAAAAAAATATTTTTTTTTATGTGGTCAATAGGGACCGCATAAAAAAAGTCTCATGTAGAAAATAACTCAAAACCGTATGAAATAGAATTTACTGACAACAGATGTGAGCACTTGACTGCATCGTCTCGTCTATCATCTGTTTTACATATTTTTGTCCAGGTGGTGTTTTGGTGACTTAAAAAATAAATTATTTCCTTTTTCGCATATTAATGCAATAATATTACTATAATAAGTTCATTTATGCTATAATAAGTTTATTTAGCTATAATAAGTCAACGTGAGACATGATAAATCGCACGAGACTAGTCGCCAACTATACCGCACAAATAAAAAATCGCATTAAAAAATCGCACAAATAAAAAATCGCACAAAAAAAAGACTGCATAAAAACAGGTTTGACTGTACAGTGTTTTTATACATGACACTAAGGCCAGGAACACACATGCGTAAAATTTGGCGTAAAATCTAGCATAAAATGGAAAACGTAAAAATTTTTCTGAAATTTTTGCTGAAACAGAACTGAAAAAAGAGTATCGCATGTTTCTACTTTTTACACCAAAATTCCTCCAATAAAGAGAAGTCTTTTCTGTAACATCAAAGTAGACACGTGGTTTTGACTCTAACAATGGCGGAAATGAGGGTTAACCGTATAATTGTGACGGAAACAAAAAAATGAAAAATAAATGAAATACAGGGGTTTATCAAATCCGTTCGACCACATCGGTGTCTTTACGACACAAAAAAGTGTCATGTATAAAGACACTGTATTTAAACAATGTTTATGGATGGCTATAGGTGCAAAATTTCAAACAACAGGTAGGTCTAGTAGAATCGATATATAGGCCTAGTATTTAAATCACACGTTCTTTATTTGAATTCGGAATATAAGTCTGTTAATTTAAATTTTCTATATTATAGCAGAGGAAGTGGAGAAAAACTGGAAGGTACAAAGGGATAGATATATGAGAGGAAAAATTTAATAAAATTAGCACTGTTAGTGGCAGTGGTGTTTCCTATTCGGCCAGAATTTTTATGTATGTGTGTTCTGGCATAAAAGTGTAAAACAGAAACTGAACCAAAAGCTGATTTCTGATTCAGTTTTCTGCCACACAATTTTATGCATGTGTGTTCCTGGCCTAATACAAACTGGACTATTTACAAGTTACAAAAAGCCTTACAGTCTATACCAGCATAACTGTTACACCAAGAAAAATGTCTGAAAATCCTTATTTGCCAATTGCACTTGCTTAAGAACTTCACTTCTCACTAACAATAGCTTTCCTTTGCCCTCACTAACTGTTCCCTCAGAATGCACTTGCATTCTGAGGGAACAGTTCTTCAGTCTTGTCAGGGCTTTTATACTCCCTGGTCAAACCAGGAGTATAAAAGCCCCAACACATGATGTAACAACCAGCTGTGCCACTCCAACTCATTTAAATACTTAGTATAACATAATTGTTATTTTTCTTATGCAATCTTTCAAACAGTTTTGCCTTTACCAATCTTTTCAATAATATAATTTTGATTTTTAGAATCAGTTACAATTGGGATTAAGGGATTATTTTTTATTTCCTATTTGGAAATCACTCAATCCAAGATGCCATGGTAGATTGGTGACACAGGTGTCAGTTATGGTAAGAGTTTTTTTTTAAAATTTAGTTGTTTTTCTAGGTTGGGTGTAGAGCTTTTGTCTTTTAACAAAATAAAACGTCCCTAAAAAAAATAATAATGAGAAGTAAATAAAAACCCCGAAAATAAAGTAAAATTCAGACTCAACTCTTTACAGCATGGTCGAAAAAGGTTCAAGCTATAAATCCAAGTGATTTGCTGAGTTCTTTAATCAGCAAGGAAAATTGAGTAGTTTCTCTATCTGGAATAACCTGTTGTTTAATGAAGTAGATTGATATTCATGATTACTGACTCTGGCAGCAATGCAGTCTGAGATAATTTGGAATGCTCATGAGAGAGAATATTTCTTGGTTGCCAAAACACAAGCTGTGTTGATTAAGGACTATTAGATGACCAATATGCATGCAAGGATTAAGGTCATACAGAATGGTATAAATGTATTTTGGCCAAGAGAAAACAAGGCAAACAAGAAGGATTCCTGAATTCTTTGGAGAAAGGCAGTCTACTTTTGGATACCTATCTTGTGGATCATTTTGGCCACTAAGAAGAGGTATAAGCACATAGTAGGTATTGTTGATACTAGGGTTTCTCGTTTCCCGGTCTTTTGCTTGTCCCGGGATTCCGGGATAAAAGTGAACTGTTTCCCGGGATCCCGGGAAATCCCGGGACAAAATTAATTATTTTTAACATATACAAATTATCATGAAATCAAATGATATAATTATTTTTCGTCTTTTAAAGTAATTTAATACGTTCCGCAACCTCCAAAATCATATTAATAACGCTGTGTAAGATATATATTGAAAATTTCCTTTGAACTACTAGAAATTTTCACAAGTAGAAAAAATTTATTAAGGCTTGCGGGAAATTGCATACTCAACTGCTTTAATTGAAACATCATAGCCCAATAATTCGGCAGTTCGTTTGTCTTTAATAATCAGGTTATGAAGAAAAACTTCATACTTACAGACTTTGTTCGTATCCTGGCCCAATTTGCACAACTTGGCGTTACGCAGTTATTGAAGCTACTGGGCATGTTTGAAAATTAAGACGACATAAGCACAATTATTACAGATATTACAGGTAAAGAATTTTGAGAGTCCTGCCACAAATAAGCTACATATTGATTATTGACCATTAGTGACGTGCCATAACGAGTAAAAATTTAAAAAACTAATAAGTAGGTTTAAAATTAATAAATACAAATGTATTCTGACAGTTTATAAGTTAATTATAATTTCTATTTGCAAAATTTCCCAACCTTAACACAAAATAAGAAAAAAGTGAATTTTTAAGAAATTTGCGGGATTTCCCGGGATAAGAAAAATTTCCCGGGATATTTCCCGGGGTAAAAAAACAGCCGGGATCCCGTTTCAGAAACCCTAGTTGATACCTTTACTAAGTTTCTTAGGATCTACCCTGCAAGGACAACTAGTGTTGTAGAAGTGATTGGACATCTACAGAGGCAGATGGCTTTCTTTGGCAACCTTTGCTGTTAGCATTTCAGATTGGGATAGTGCTTTTACTTTTCAGGTGTTTGGGGAATATTGCAAACAGGAAGGAATTTACAGGCATTTAATAAACATCAGTATTCCAAGGGCAAATGGCCAAGTTGAAAGACTGAATATGGCGCTCATCCCATTATTGATTAAGTTGTTGGTACTCAAGTTGAATGAATGGTTTAAACACCTGGATTGGCCCAGCAATGCATTAACATGACATGGAGTCATTCTACTAGAGAGACTTTTTTTTAACTTCTATTTGGAGTCTGTCTACATTTTAAAGATGATCCGGAGATGATTGAGTTACTTCTGCAGGAAATGTCACAACTTTGACACTGGGAGGAATAAGTCATTCTGAGGGAACAGTGCGCAATAATGTTCGGAAGGTATAACAATGTCACGAAAAGCAATAGGATTGAAAATGGAAAGAACCCGAGAGATACCACAAAGGCAGTTTGTGGCCATAAGGTGAATGCAATGCTGACTGGGCCTGAAACTTACTCAGCATTATCTAGAACCCTACAAGATATTGCAGGCTCTTTGTAATGACCACTGTATTGCACATACAGGAGAGCTTGAGGGCCCAGCTCAAATGTCCACCACAGCAGATTCTATTAAGCATTGGCTGGACTATGATAGCAACTAAACAGGTAGGCACTATATGAATCTTGACAAGGATCCTTCATTGAATTCACTTGAATAAAACATTCAGGGCAAATGGCTTTGCAGGATGGCTGAATGTAGGATCTTGAGATAAATTATTCTGTAAGCATATGATATCTCCATGAGAGAGTGTACAAAAGTAAGGAGAGAGTCATGGCAGAGAATCTTGGAAAAGAAAAAGAGGTGTGAATACAAGAAATGTTTAACATTCTGTAACAAAGTCAGTGCTTTTATGTATGCATACAGGCTTAGTTTTAATGACAACATTGTTAAAAGTGTGAACATATTGTAATTACATGATATAATGTCTAGTCAATATGGTTCTAGGAATGAACATTTTTACCTTTGTTTTAGGATAGTGTTTTCCTTTGCCTAATTGTAATGTGAGATTATCAGTGTATAAAAATATATTAACTTTATTAATTATTATATTTATATGATAACATGCCAGATAATTCAAATAAAATATATTTTTCTGTAATTTTGAAATGGTCGATTAAAATTTTCACTTTCATTGACATTTAAGAGTGACTTTTTTAACCACATTACACTAAAAAGTAAA
This sequence comes from Centruroides vittatus, assembly GCF_030686945.1. Taxonomy (NCBI): domain Eukaryota; kingdom Metazoa; phylum Arthropoda; class Arachnida; order Scorpiones; family Buthidae; genus Centruroides; species Centruroides vittatus. The sequence goes on along the minus strand of NW_027122517.1, from coordinate 478,126 downwards.
GTTACTTTTTTTAGCATATAGTAGTATGATGTATACTTGGGTATCTAAAAATTTCAGAAGTTACTTTTTTGCTTTATTCTATTTAAATAATTTAAAATACTATTTTTTAAAAATTATTTTGAAATTTAAATTTTGTGCCAAAAAATAAAAAATAAATTTAGTTCAATAAATTCTAATACATTTTTTAATATTTATTTCTCAATGTATTAGATAACTCAGGAAAATTGTTTTTGTAATTTTTGTGCATGCTTTAACTTGTCATTCAAGGGCATACTTATTGATTGTTTTTAATTATATTGTATTTGCAAATGAACCAACAATATTTTGCAGTATAATGTAGGATAACAAAATTTCTAAAAAAATTTCAAATTGTCATCCTGTTCTAAATCAGTGAAATTATTTTTTTATTTTTGTTTTATTTGAATTTTGTGCCAAAAATTTTTTAAATATAGGTTACATCATTTTGTGTGTTTCATTTTTGCATAGTTATTAGTTTACAAAATTATACAAAGAAACTGGTATTTTGAAAAATTCAAAAATCACATTTTTGTGTGTCAGCAACATTGAAGATTTTAAATTAGATTTTAATCACCTTAAAATTTATGAAAAATCGGGTCTGATATTGGACAGTAATTAATCATTTGCTAATATCTATTTTTGAGCATATTTTCATTCCATTATCTAACCATTACATAGCATATTTGTTTTCGTCTTAATTAAATTTACTTGATTTTTATTAAGATAATGATAACAATTTACATTAATATTCTTAAATGATAATTTAATATTAATTTATATTTAATAGGTAACCCTCCACTTAGTAATTATGTTGTTGTACCAGTTAAAGTTATTAATCGTGCAATGCCTATTTTCAATAAACACTTTTATAATGTAAGTGTAAAGGAAGATATATCTACTAAAGTGCCTATTTTTACAATTTCTGCAAGCAATCCCGAAGGAAGACAGCTTATTTATAGTTTAGTAGATGGCAGCAACATTGAAGATTTTCAATTAGATTTTAATGCAGGTATTATAATTTTATTTTCATTAATAATATTTTTCTTGATTGTATTATATTTTTAGTTAATTGTGAAGTAAATTAAGATATTTAAATATTACACAATATGTTGTTCCTAACAATATGGCATGTATTCAATATAGTGGCCTTCTGTAGTGTGATGTATGTACAGTAGAGCGTCGTTTATCCGAAAGCCAATCAACCGAAAGTTTTCCAGTTGGACTGTGTCATGCCGAATCGAACGTTTTTTATACTAGATTAGAAACAAACTTTAAATTATACTGGAAATTAGAATTAATATGAAAAAACAGCACCTTTAATTATCCAGCACAAATATTTAACAAAATAGATCGCGCATGACGACTATCCATATATATTATACAATAAATGAATAAAATTATATAACAAAATACGTGGCTGCATCCTTGTATATTATTATTGCTTATCATTATAAAATGATTTCCATGCGGTTGACAAAGAATCCGCATCCCTATGATTAATACATCCCGTTTTTTCTTGCGCTTTATAGATTCTTAACTTTTCTAGATGTTTGATTGTATGCCTACTGTTCGTCGACCTGATGATGGAAGCATAGTCCCATAATACGTTAATGTCTTGTTGCTTGGTGTATGATGCTAGAAGCATACTGTCTAGATTCTTATAAACCTAGTACTTGTGCTCTTTGATCCTTTGTTCTAAGTGTCGTAAAGTGCTCTTTAACAGGGGTTTACTCCATACCAATAAAGGACCAACGGTTTGATTCAGAAATTATCTATGTGGGAGCTATTTTACGGTGCTTAGAACAAAGGATCAAAGAGCACAAGTACTTGGTTAATAAGAATCTAAACAGTACGGTTCTAGCATCATATGCCAAGCAACAAGACATTAACATATTATGGGACCAGGCTTCCATCTTCAAGCCGACGAACAGTAGGCATACAATCAAACATCCAGAAAAGTTAAAAATATATAAAGTGCAAGAAAAAACGGGATGTATTAATCATAGGGATGCGGATTCTTTGTCAACCGCATGGAAATCATTTTATAATGATAAGCAATAATAATATACAAGGATGCAGCCACGTATTTTGTTATATAATTTTATTCATTTATTGTATAATATATATGGATAGTCGTCATGCGCGATCTATTTGTATTTGCGCATGCACATTTATTATTTTTCGTATTTAATTTCTTATGTTCCATTTTAGTGTTCTTTTTGTTAACATGCATTTTAACTGAGGATGACTATTAAAAACGATCGAAAACGTTCTTAATTTGGTAAATATTTGTGCTGGATGATTAAAGGTGCTGTTTTTCATATACTAGATTAACTTCTAAAGTATAATTTTTTTTTGTTTTTATATTTTTCAATATATTTATTTTGTTTGTACAAAATAAAGAAATAATTTTTAATAATACAATAGCCACGATTATTATTATAAAAATTTTCCTTAGCTTAAAATCGACGAAAATTCAACACGAAGCGACATGCAACAGAGAAAAATTTCAATTTGGGATAAGTTAATATATTTTTTTGTACATAATCGGTTTTCCAAAGAGTAAGTTATTCGAACAACCCCAGTTTCCAATTGATTTGGATAAATGACACTCTACTGTATTTCTATTCAGTTGTAATGTTCTCAGGCTTTTGTGTAGTGTGTGTGGTATGACACCAGTAGAGGAGAGAACATCAGGTACAATAAGCACCCTATCCATCCTCCACAGATACCTTATTTCCTGGGTGAGTTCTGTGTACTTGCTAATTTTTTCAGTGCATTTGTTTTGTGTATTGTGTGTGTTTCGAACAGATATGTCTATAATGTATGTTATTTTATTGTGTTTGTCAATGAGTGTGATGTCTGGTCTGTTGTGGTAAATTGTTTTATCTGTGATTATGGCCCTGTTTTCCAATACTGTCTGTGGAATGTATTTGTAGTATGGTTTGTGGATGTCTAATAATTTGTGTTTGTTTGCAAGCTCTTGGTGTATTATATTTGCTATTTGATTATGTCTATGTAAATAATCTGTCTGTGCCAATAGCTTGCACAGCAAGTAATGCATTGTATAGTTTCTGGCATGATGTGACATTTTCTGCATGTGTCATTTGCGAGTGTTGTATCTTTCAGTATGTGTTTTCTGTAGTTTTTACTATTTATGACTTAATCCTGTATGGCAATCATGAATCCTTTTGTCTCCCCAAAGAGCGAACTAGCTGTTTGATGCAGTGTTGTCAAAAAAATCCTGGGCCAGGTCATATGGATGCCTGCCATGGAGTGCCTTTCGAGCGCACGATTGCTTAATGGTGTCTATGCTTTTTATATGTTGTGTTGTGTACGTAAGACATGAGTGTAAGTTTAATGGCGTGTTATTTGAGTCTGCTAGAGTTACTGCTTTATGTAACTGTGATGTTTCTTGTTTTCTGTGGAAAAACTCTCACAGTGACTGTATTTGTTTGTAATGAAGGTTAATTATGCCAATCAGGCCACGTCCACCATCTTTGCGTGGAAGGGTTAATCTTTCTGGGGCAGATTTAGAGTGGTGATGTTTTTGCTTAGTAAGTGTTGTTCTTGTTTTCCTTTGGAGTTGCACGAGATCTGTGTTAGTCCAATGTATAACTCCAAAAGAATATGTGAGTACTGGGATGACATACGTGTTTATTGCTTTAACTGTGTGTTTTGCATTTAACTCTGTTATGAGAATAGTATTTAACCTACTTTGGTATTATTTAATTAATCTTTGCTTTATTTGTGTATATTCTGTTAGTTTGGCCTGTTGGAATCCAAAATACTTGAAGCGTGCAATGCCATAAGGTTGTAAATGCCATTTTTCTCAAAATTCGTTTTATTGAAGAAATGAATTTTAAATGCAATGTTTTTTCCTACAAAAAAATATTGTGGCGATTGTGGCGCTCTGAGTGGCTATATTTTGAAGATGACGTTATGTGCAAGCCATAACGTTTTAAGCGCCAAAGCACAAGCCACGTGACTTTTGGCGCGTAAAATGTTACGGTTTACTTTTACATCATTTTGTTATTACAATTTGTAACGCAGTGAGTTTTTTACGAGTGAAATTAATTCCTTAAAGTATGAAATACCTAAAAGAAGAAAGAAATGTGCAGAAAAATGGAAGAAGAACATTCGAAAGAAACAAAAAAATAGTGGCTTAGAGTACATTTCTCCCATATCACAGAAAGTTAATCCGAGAAAGGATCCACCAACAGGGGTAAGTAAAAGACTTAATACTTCAAAAATATAGACGTAGATTTGAGATTTGCAAGATATGGATAGTTATTGTGTCTATGCATGGGTGAACAACTTGTATATGACTGTTTCCAACAAGTTTGTCAAACTTTTTGTTTACGTTACAGGTGACATGCAAGTGTTCCTTCGCTTGCAAAAACGTAACGTTGGCTTACCGTCAGGAACTCTTCCGACAATTTTATGAACTGGCTGACTACAATAAGCAACAGAGTTATCTTCAAAGACTTGTTCATCCCCAGATGATAAAAAGGAGACGATATGGGAAGTACCACCATCCTTCTGGAAGTAGAAGGCAACACTCTTTCAGTTATCATTTGCTTCTTCCCGGTGGAAGTGAAATAAGAGTTTGTCTTAAGACTTTGTGTAATACATTCGGGGTTACTGCAAGAAGAATTCAGTTGATTAGAGAAAAGATTTTGGAAGGAAAAATGGATGCTACTGATCAAAGAGGAGGCCAGCGAAAATGTACTGAAAAGCAGTTGTGGACGGAAAAAATAATTGAGCACATTAAGAGTTTTCCAAGTGAAGAAAGTCATTATGCTCGAGCCAAAAGTACAGATAAAATGTACTTATCACCTGATCTCAATGTTAGCAGAATGTATAGAGCCTTCCTTAAGAAATATTGTCAACAGTATGCTGGGAGCAAAGCCCCAGTTACTCGACAATGGTACAATGAAATTTTCCTGACCAAATTCAATCTGTCTTTTCAAAGACTTCGCATGGACACTTGCTCAACTTGTGACCGCCTTGATGTACGAATAAAAGCTGGTGATGCATCAGCAAAAACAGAACTGGAATTACATCATTACAAAGCTGAAGTAACCACAAAAGACATGTCTGATGACACAAAAAATGCTAAAACCTCAGATTCGTATGTTATATCTTTTGACTTGCAGCAGCAAATGTATATACCACAATTAACACACACTGAAATGTATTATGCTCAACAATTGGCATGCTACAACCTTGGAATTCACGATTCAATTAAAGAGAAAGGATGCATGTGTTTGTGGAGTGAGAATTTTGGAGGAAGAGGGTCTTTGGAAATATCATCCTGTATATACCATTATATTACTACTGAGGCTGCTATTGGTGACCGAAAGAAGCTGACTTTGTGGACAGACAATTGTGTTGGTCAAAACAAAAATCAATACGTGATAGCCATGTATCTGGTGTTATTGGCCAATAATGTATTTTCAGAAATAACACATAAATACCCTGTAAAGGGTCACACATTTCTCAGCTGTGATCGAGACTTTGCTCTAATTGAAAAACGGAGGAAAAAATGCAAAGCCTACACACTAAAGGATCTTGTGGACATCATTAAAAGCGCAGGGACCAAAAACCCTTTTACTTGCATCGTATTTGAGAAATTTCATGACTTTAAATCGATTGCCCACGCATTTTTGAATACAAAAGACCTGGGAATCTCAACAGCATCCCAAATTAGACTCTCATCAAATAACTTTGGTAAAGTTATGATTGCTAAAGATGGAGGTAAAGCAGCAAGATGGTGCACTGGGCTTAATGTGCTGAAAGATGGAGTTAGCATTGATGATTTCAAAAATCTTCCACTTCCTCTTGCTCGCTCATCTCCCATTTTGGGATTCCTCAAAAGAAGAAACCTGACATTGGTAAAATGATACCATTTTTAAATCCAATAGCACGAACCTATTTTAAGGAGATGCTAGCAGAACCAGATAACTAAATGCCAGTTTATTGATAGTTAACCTGTCACTTTATTATTTGATATTTCAAAATGATATTTGGACTTTCATTAATCTTTCAAATTTGAAGTTTTTAAATACGTTTTAACTTTTATTACACTAAATTAATACCTTATTGATAAAGATTACAGCCCAGTTCAAGTCATTAATAGATTATTGTCAGTTTTTAATGTTAAAATTGATATTGAATTTGTAAATTGTGTTTAATAATTTAAATGTAAGTTTTTGGTATTCAAAACTGTTTTTCGGCTGTAGAAACATTAATTTTATGACTGCAATCGTTTTTGGCATTTACAACGTTATGGCTCTAACCCTGTTTTTAAACTTTTTTTGTTTCCTTACTATTATTTGTAGGTGTTTGAAATTAAACCCAATGTTTTATTCCAAACTATAAATTGTTAAAATAATTTTTCTAGCATTTGATTAAAGTTTGTTCATTAGAAAAAGTGTTTTTTATCTCTCCTGAAAAATTTGTTTTTTGGCATTTACAACCTTATGGCATTGCACGCTTCACTTATAGAACTCACCCTCTTCCATGAATTCAATAATGTCTCCATTTCCAAATGCAAAATCTTCTTTCTTCTGGATTCCTTTTTCTATGTGAAGTGTTTTGCATTTGTCTAGGCCAAACTCCATTTGTATGTCCTTGGTGTATGAATGTGTGATTTGTAGGAGTTGATAAAGTTGTTTTTGTGTGGATGCATAAAGTTTTATGTCATCCATGTACATGAGATGTGACAGTGTAAACTGTGTTGTTTTTTCATGTCTGATATTGTAGCCATATTGTGTGTTGTTTAACATGCTGTATAATGGGTTCAGGGCTAAGCAGAACCAGAGAGGACTCAAGGAATCTCCTTGAAAAATTCCTCTCCTAATGAATATTTGGTTTGTTTGTATGGAAGTGTTACTAACCCTGAGATGTAGTGATGTTCTCCAGTGCTGCATAGTGTTTTGAAAGAATGTAATGAGTGATGGATGTATTTTGTACATGTGTAGAATATGTAGCAGTCAACTGTGTGGTACACTGTCGAATGCTTTTGTGTAGTCTATATATGCCATGTGTATGTTTCTGTGTTGTTTGTGTGCTTGCCATAGAATGACTGAATCTATGAGTAACTGTTCTTTGCATCCCCTGTGATTTTTACGGCAATCTTTTTGTTGTTCCGTAAGAATGTCGTGTTCTTCGACATGTTTGTATATTTTATTTGCGATACAGGATGTCAATAATTTGTTGGAAGACATGTAATTGGTCTGTATTGTGTGGGGTCTGTGGTATTGTTGTTTTTAGGTTTCATGTAAGTGATGCCCCGAGTAAGAAATTTTGGCATGTCTTGTGGATTGATGATGATGTGTGTTAGGCGTTTAGCTAATTCCTGGTGTAGTGATGTAAACTTTTTGTACCAGAAATTGTGAATGTTGTCTACACCAGGTGTCTTCCAGTTGTGTGTTCTGTTAACAGAGTAGTGGATGTCTTGTATGTTTATTTCAGAACAGGGCATAGTTGGTATGTTATGCAAGTTTTTGTTCTCCTTCTGAATCCAGCCAGCATCAGCATTGTGTGTAACAGCACTGGACCAAAGAGAAGACCAGTAAGTTGTGAGTTCTTCTTCTGTTGGTGTGCCACTGTGCTTTGTATTAGTGGTTGTTTTGGTACTGATTTGTCTGTAGAAGCGTTTTTCATTGTTTGTGAATAATTTATTTTGTTGTTTTTGTAGTGAACATGTTTTGTATTGTTTGAGTCTACGTGCTTTGGCTGCGAGTTTTTGTTTTAGTGTGTCGATGTATTCTGTAATGTGTATGTTGTGATGTTCATGTTTTGTGTGTGTTTTGATTTTCTTGAAAATGTTTTTGAGTTGTTTCTTTAATTTCGGTGTTATGTTGTTTTTAGTGTATTGTGTCAGCCTGCCTAATTTCTGTCTAATGTCGTTTATTTGTGTTACTAGTCTTCTCTGCCAGGCACACTTGCGTTAGAACTGTGTTTTGTGTATATCTGTCTGCGATTGTATTCACAGTCTATGGTGTGTCACTACTGTGACTGCCCCAGCATAAACTAATGTATGAATGTCTGAGAGTGTAGAAATTGAATGAATGTAGTGTGGTTGTAAGAGAGTGTTTACATAGTGCTTTTTCCTACTACCTTTGATGTGTTGATTTTTGGTATTCGTGGTCTTTGTGTGGGATCTGTGCCTGTATATTTAGTGAGTGTTTCCTGAAATATAAGTGAGCATGTATTAACTAAATCTATGGCTGTGTTATCAGTGGTGGATGAGGAAGTGTCTGTAGTATCAATAGTTGTTGTGTGTGTACTGTAATCAATGCTTGTTGCTGGATTATCCTGACAGGTTACGTGATCTTCATTAATGTTAGATGTTTCTGTCTGTTGATGTATTTGATCAGCAACCTGTTGTTTGGTAAGTTCAAGTGTTGTTTGTAGAATAAGGTTGTTGTGTATAATTGTTCTTTTTTGATCAACAACCCTTTGTTCAGTGACAGTGAGATGAGGATATTGTTGTGTGAATCTATGGTGTAGTTGTTGTCTGTATGCTGTCATGTTTGTTTCGAGTTTTGTGATGGTGTAGTAAGTACGGATGATAAATTCGTTCATTTCTATTGTTGATTTCATCTGTTGGCATGGTTTTCCAGCCTTTGGTCTGTGGATGCATTGCCACAGAAACACCAACTCCAGCTTGGTTCCTCACATCTGTTGAGGGCATTGCAGTAGCCATGCTTTGGCCAGCTCTGCTTTCGCCACCTGTAACCAAGGGAGACTGTGGCCTATTTTTCGAACGTGAGCCTCTGCCTAACCCACGAACGCGGACCTTGTTAACTCCGTGCAACATCCGAGCCGGTATCATATTTAGATCTGGTTACTGCCATGATAAATATCTCCCCAGAATGTGGGTGTGGTCACTCTTAGCTTTATTTCTCCCATAGACCTTACTGGCATGTGGTCACTGGTGTCCCTACAAGGAGCTTGTGCTTTAGCCTGCATTGCTCTATGGTTCAGTAAGATTACTGGGCTCTCTGATTATGATCAGGTGGTGACCACGGGAGAGTTATTATTATTGTTATTATTATTATTTATCATTATTATTCTGTTATTAAAATTTTGCTGACATATTTTTGAATTGCTTTTTTTTTAGCTCCTGCAAATAACAATGGACCATGTGAGTTTTTCTGCTTTATTAATTTAAATTATGTTTAATTATAATTTTATATTAAACAATTTTCTTACCAAGTTACTGGAATAAATCACACATAATCAAGAACCTTCGAACTCCAGTAACATAAATTTTAATGAAAACAAACGTTTTTGATTGTACCCACAGTCTGCTTCAGGTTTTTATCTAACAAAATTCCAAAATAGAAGGTGTAGAACATACATATTTGAAAAATTATTTTTAAAAATTTGGAGCAATACTAAAGGCATATAAAACATTTTGAATTGTAGAGATTACAAAAAATTACACAGATAAAAAATAATTTTTTAAATATGTTTGTTGCTAGCATGGTGTTTCACAGAGATCATAGTATGTATTTTTAAACTTTTCTTACATTTAGACTTTTGTTGTCTGAAAATTCTTATATTTCTAATTTTTCAACTTGGATGACATTCATTTGACACTTTTGACACTGCATAAATATTTTTTGAGAAAAAAATTGCTGGTCTCTGAGAAGCCTTAAAAGAAAAGCATTTGTATACAGTATACATTGTACGAAAATGCATGGGTGTTCATATTTGCAACTGTCATTTGCATAGCTTGCCTGACCTCATTTGCAACTTGAATTTCTGTTATATTTGTGTCAATATGTTTTTTTAAAAGTAAATATTACTAAAATTTCTGTTTCTTCAGCATTAACTGCATTTAATAACAAAAAGAAATGCTCACTCAAGTACTTTCAATATTTACAAAAATGTCTTTGTTAGGTGAAAAACAAAAGAACATATTTTATTTTGGTGATGAAGCAGATGAACAATACAAAATGAAGTTGTTGGTAATAAAATAATAAATTGGATTTTAAATCGTTGTATCGTTCCATCAAGATACAACCGTGCTTTTGCGCACTTCGAGACTTCCTGTTTACGAAAGTAAATGACACAGCCCTCTACCAGAATGTGTTGGAGTTAGCGCACCTCATATGTTACGGGTCGGTGTTTCAATTTAAAAATATAACATACACACAATCGCGGGGTGTCCTGATGGGCAGTCCATTGTTTGGGGACTTGTGTGAGTTAGTGGTGAGACATTTCAAATCCAAAACACTCCCAGGATTCATGAACGATATCCTACTACACAGACGTTACGTGGATGACGTCATCATTGTATGGAAAACAACACCGAACTTGGCACAATTCGTAGAAAAGATGGATGATAACACATATGGCCTGTCAATTGAAGTTGAGCAACACAGCGATGCCAATGTACATTTTTTGGATGTGGATATCAGGATTGACTCACACAGCATCCATACCTTGGTGTATCGCAAACAATGTGCAAGCCCCACTTACATCCTGAGTGACTTGTGCGACCCGATCCAATACAAAATAGCAGCATTTAGATCGTTGGTCAGACAGGTCAGACAGTCAGTGGATGAGTGCATACACGCACTCATCCACTCAACAAGCACTTAGGAAAGAGTCGAACCACATTGAGAAGATTGTGGATATACATGGCTACCGCAACATTATTCCAAGAATGTCGGAATGCCAAAAAACACGAATGAGCCAAAGCACACCTACAATGGTACAAGGCAACAACCAAGGTACGGAGGTGGAGAGAATACCCCTCACATACAACCCGACCTTGAAATTCATATACGAGTCTATCGCCAGGAGACGTAAGGTCACTGTTGCTTACAGGAGAGGCCCAACTATATACAGTTTGTTACGTAATGGAAAGGACCCATCTGACCCGAATAGAATGGCGGGCGTATACCAAATCCCGATAAAGGACGAGAGATTTAATAGGGATCTGATCTACATAGGATCAACGAAACGCTCTATGGAAGTCAGAGTTAAAGAGCACAAGGCGGATATAAGATACAACAGAGCTGCCATGTCACTCGCAGTGTACGCTTCTGAACCGGGCATTAATGTGGACTTAGCGAGAGCCACGCTAATAACCAAAACAACCCAGATAGAACACCTTAAATTGCTGGAAACGATAGAGATACATAAAGCACAAAATAAAACGACATGCATTAATTCACGCGAGGAGATAGCTCTTTTGCTTGCTTGGCAAGCTTTATTACAAGAAGAATCCTGAAGATTTATTTGGGTCCGATGACACATGAAGTCATATGACCCCAAGATAAAAAAGAATACCAAGATTAAAAAAGAATACGATACAGAACAACACAGAACATGACAGATATAGCGCATGCGCGATGGTCATTACGCATTCGAACTATCATCATTCAAATTTGTTCTTAAAAGTTCGGAACGGCATTTTTTAAAAAATAGAATCCAGCAGTTTTAACCTGAAGAAGGACACGGAAGGCGTCCAGAGAACGTTCGTTAAGTTGAATTAATTATTTTCACACCGGTCACAGGCACAAGAAAGTCGTAATTATGTAATAAAATAATATTTTATTAATTGTTTGTGTGGATCTTCATACAATAAGTTCTTTGGAATCCCAACTATATTACTTCAATACATACAATAACTGGGTGAAAAAAAACTTTGTACAAATCGCAGAGAGTGATACAATATCGCGACAATGTACTTTGTTTGTATCTTATCCCGAAATATTACAACTAACTTAAACTAACTTATGATCTAAAAGAAAATATACAGTGGAACTTTGGTATATGACCTTAATCCATTCCTAATGTTTGGACTTATACCGAATAGGACATATACCAAACTATACCAAACCAACCTTTCTCATAAGAAGTAATGTAAAAATGATTAATTTGTTCTAATGTAAAAAAACCCTGTTGATATGATATATTAATGGAGTTGTAAAATAATTTAAACACTGTTTGAGCACATTAATAAAAAAATAAATGTTATTGTAGATTTTTAAAGTTATTATATTATATTGTATTATATTATTTAAATCATTAAATCAAAATCAGATCAAATCAAACTCTCCTTAATCCTAATAATCTGTTTAGAAATTGATTAAACCCCTTTCTCAATGTTAGCAGATTTAATAATGTCTTTATTTTTCACGATTGTCGATATCGTCATTCTTGGAATACGGTAGGCAACAGTTAAATCTTGAACACCCATCTTGAACCTTCATATCTCTCAACAGTCTCTTTTTTCAGTTCCATTGTGATTCTAGTAATTTTTTTAGTTTTCTGTTGCTTTTCATTTGCCTTTTTGCAATTCATGATTAATAAAAATAATAAAATTTTACTTACAAATTAAAATCAGAAGAAATTTAACAAAGCTATAAACCGTGGGACTGCGAACATCTAGTCTGGTCTAGTACACCGATAGTGCTACTTGTTCGTAGATGGCGTGTATAATTGAATTAAGTCGTATATCGAGCAAAATTTGTTTCGTCCAAACAGGACGTATTCCAAATTGGACGTATTCTAAAGCAGATGTATACCAAGGTTCCACTGTAGAAGGAAAAGATGAGAAAAAAGAATAAGAGTCAAAGAAAGATTTGCTAGTGGGGTATCCGGGATTTTCTGTTTGTCTGTTTTTTGCTCTTGTCGAAATGGAGGCTTGCACCGAATTTGCCTTCGGCCATCCCTTTTGCTTTCTCCGATCTGATGATTCTTCAGTATTTACCAAAGTTTTGATTTTTTGTCCGCTTCTATTTTGTTCCTGTCCTTACAGCAGATCTCAGCACTCTCTGTCTCGTTCAGTGATGATGACATGGACCTTTTTCCTTTCTCGTCCACTCTTCTCAATGCTGGCTTGAGAATGAATCGTATTCACCCCCAATTCACCTCAGGGTTTTTACCACACATGTTGTTTTCCTTTGTGTAATTCCACAAATATGTGTCCCCACCAGCAGGAAGAAAAGACGGTTAGAAAGATTGAAGAAGTGATCTAGAACAAAGGCGTAATGAAACTTAATATTAGGCTTAACACTAAGGAAATACATATACAAAATGATGGCGTATCACCACACTATAATGCTAATATAAATTTTTCACATTTTAACATTAACTCATTCTAGTTGGAACAAAATTGCTAAATTTGAAGAGCTTGAAATCATTATTGAATTCAAACACAAGGATGAATTGGTTGCTGCATAGAAAGATAACGATGCAGCTACTAGAGCTACTTTATTGTAGCAAAATGAATTAATAAAAAACAAAAACCTTAAATTTCCAGCAATAAAAAACATTTAATAATAACGTTTTTGACTGTTTTAAACAGCCATCATCAGTTAAAACGAACTTAAACAAAAGAATGCAGAAAAAAGAACTCAAGCAATATAAATATTTAAAATTCAAAAAAATTCCAAAGCAAAAACGCCGTCGTATATTAGAAACTAACAAACAGCGCATGCGCTAAATATCGTAGTAAGAATAAAAATAAAAATAAAAATAAAATAACAAAAAATACTGCCGCAAAAATATTTCTATTACAAGAAAGAACGTTATGCATTTCGGTAAAACGACTTCCAAGCCGTGGATAAACCGTCTGCGTCTCTATGGTTAATGCAACCCGTGTTAACGTGGGCTTTGTAGAATTTCATTGGGACAAAGCGTCTATTATTAGGGCCACAACCAACAAACAAATGCTGAAACATCTAGAAAAGCTTGAAATTTACAAAGCCCACGTTAACACGGGTTGCATTAACCATAGAGACGCAGACGGTTTATCCACGGCTTGGAAGTCATTTTACCGAAATGCATAACGTTCTTTCTTGTAATAGAAATATTTTTGCGGCAGTATTTTTTGTTATTTTATTTTTATTTTTATTTTTATTCTTACTACGATATTTAGCGCATGCGCTGTTTGTTAGTTTCTAATATACGACGGCGTTTTTGCTTTGGAATTTTTTTGAATTTTTAAATATTTGTATTGCTTGAGTTCTTTTTTCTGCATTCTTTTGTTTAAGTTCGTTTTAACTGATGATGGCTGTTTAAAACAGTCGAAAACGTTATTATTAAATGTTTTTTATTGCTGGAAATTTAAGGTTTTTGTTTTTTAATAGTTTATTTTCCAGTAGCTAGTTTACTTATTGTGTTTAAAATGAATTAAATTTAAGAAGTGGTGGGCTTTATTGCAAATTAATTCTTTATAGATTTGAATAGTATGATTCATACTTTTGGGAGTTCTAATGTGGGTTTATTTCATGGTTCCAGTTTTTCAATGAACAAAGCCTCCCAGATAAAAATGATTTTGAAATTTATACATTGTGCTAATAGGGCAGTCTCATTCTAAGCTGGTATAAATTTATGCTCTTTTACTAAAATAATAAAGAAACTTTCACAAAATGGTGTTAAATACATTTAAAATAACATTTTATTGTGACGCATTTTTGTGAACGTTTCTTTATTATTTTAGTAAAAAGATCAGCATGACATCCAACTTTTGAGCTTGATTAACTTACAAGATGCTCTATTACCTTTTCTAGTTAGTTCTGTGGTATATCTGTTGTTACAAATGTCACCTTATGTGGCCCCAGTGTAATTTATCTTTATATAATTGTTCTGATGCAGTAGGGGAACCAGATAATTTTGCAGTTTTTCTAATGTGGATAAATTGTCTGTCATTACATAATATATTATGCAAAGTCATTTGTGTTTTTATTGGGAGATTGAGCCCAAATTTTTTAAACTTTTTGCAATGCATAGAAAAACATATCCAAAATACATAATAGGAGGGTTTAAATGTGAGATATGCCTTACTTGTGTCTAAAGTAAATATAGTATATCTACTTGAATGTAAGATACATTGTTTTCGGTTTTAGTATCTTTGAAAGTAGGGCGTGTCTTTAGATTTGATATCATACATAATATTTAATGACCTGTAGTGCCATGCATTATATTTCTTTCTCATTAATTCCATTGTGTCATTTTAATGAGTTTTTAGGCAGTACAATGGAAGGTGCTCATTAAGCAAAGGCTTAACGAGCGCCTCTCATAATGAGTAATTTGCATAACAAGCAAAGCAAATTTTAAAAGAAATGACTTGCTTAATGAGCAATGTTTCGCATAATGAGTGATGAGGAGAGAGGGAGTCCCAGATTGTCCGCATGCTGCGTCAGTCTGTGTTTTGCACTTGTTCTGCTAACATCTTAATGTCACTTGTGATCACACATTTTTCCAAACTTGTGTTCTGTGCTGTGTTTATATTACATATAAACATCAACAACTACAGCCTGTTATATAAAAAACATGCCAAATGGCTATGTAAAGGCTATAATTAAATATTAGAAATTACTGTATTTCGATTTTTTTTTTGTTTTCTGTTTCCTGTAAATGAATTTGCATTCCAGGTTTGTTCATTCTGTGCTAGAAGAAAAGATGAAGACGATTCATGCTCCTTAACAAATGTATATTGAATAATTTTCTTTGAATAAATCTTATACATAAAATATTTGAGTATTTTTTTGGCATGGAACATATTATTGTATTTTACATTAATTTATATGGGAAAAATTGTTTTGCTTAATGAGTGTTTTGCTTTATGAGTAACAATCTGGAACGAATTATGCTTGTGAGGTTCCACTATATTTGTTTTGTAGAATTTCTTCTGGAGTGCAGGAACAAAAAGGTATTTCCTATATCTATATATTGAATTCGACTTCCGATTGGATGTGATTCGCTACTACCAAAGCTTTGTACATTATGCTTAAAAAAGGCAATAAGATCAGTCAAAAAATCAGTTTTCTCTAAACTGAATAACTTGATTAACCTGCAGAATATTGTGAAATCTGAATTTTAGCTAGTTTTTCCAAATTAAATTATTCTTACGATTTTGGCAAGCGGACAACAGAATTTATGGGAGATTTTATAATTCTTCCTATTAAGGCAACCGATCTCACGCTGTAACATCGTAAAATTTACACTTACCATCTGAATTCATCATTTTCTTCCGTCCCGACAACGATCTCATGATATAGTTTCCACGGTGAATCTAAACAAACTGTATCTTCCCCCACTCAGGGGAGTTCCTTTTTTATCTGCCAGTCGAACGTGTTGCGGACAATCTGCAAAATAATTATTCATCGCAGTCACAAATAATTGACCTAGTGCCTTGTGGATATCAAGTGCCTTATTCCGGAATCATGTCGAAGGTTCCCTCCAAAAATTCAAAGAGGTATGATCACTGATTATTGTAACTCTCTCTCGACTCCCCCTACGCGTAATTGAGAGTTAGAATTGTTAGAATTGAGAATTGTAGCTTAGAGAACTTAGAATTGTAATTAAATTTTTCATTGATTTTAATAAATATTGTTTCGTTGTTAAAATGGTGTCTTTACTTGACTGTCGGCTCCATTGACCTCCTGCACTCATGAAACGTGTAACAAAACTTAACAGCCATCCTTGACAAGTGAGTAGGTCAACCACCTGTTGCCGGAAGGAGCAGTCCGACTTCCTCCGACCTCTCCTGCGGCTCACAATATTATGCATGTGCAAAATCCAGCTTTGTTACATGAACTCAACAGGAAGGTGGCAGTGTATGAAGAAATTTTACAAAGAAACCTTTCCGTACGATATCAGAAAAAATTGGCGTGGATTATTGGTAAACAGAAGCCCAGAATGTCATTACATAACCTCTCGCTGGTATTCTGGGACAACATTTTCCCCACCATACCTTATTCGTGCACTAACACACAGACCCATGTATGCACCTGGGGATCTTGTCATACAACCAGAAAAAGTAATGTCCGACGTGGAACATCTCATCACCGGGCTCCCAGACATCCACAAGGAATATTACAGGTGGAAGGTTGTAATCAAGATATGTGAAAACAATAATCAGAAGCATGATGACGGGTTCTGGAAACTTATACATACATCCAGGAAATGGCTAAGGGAACAAAACATTGTTATTTTCAGAGCAGACAAAAGCAAGTCTCTTGTGCTAATGAAGAAGACTTCTATGATGCTAGGATACATTAGTGACATGGACTGTGAAAGCATCGACGATGGATACCTCCAAAGGTTGCAAGCCTGTGTGAAACGTTTTGCACAAACCAGGTTAGCTAGGGAGTGGGGCTTGCATAGGGCGGTGGTGGCATCCCCAATGTGCCAAGGCTGTTCGCCTTTGCCAAAACCACAAGGAGCCACCTTCCTAAATAAGGCCAGATCCCCACCAGGGCATTAGAATCTGCAATACACAAACTCATGCAACCATATGAATACTTATCGTTTGGCCATCAAGAACCTGATTCAGCTGGCTGAGTCCTTGAGGTCTCTCATCACAACCAACTCCACTTGTATCACAGTTCTTGATTTTGTGTCACTGTACTCATCTATTAAAATACAACCGTGCTTCTGCAAGATCAGAGATATATTACTATCCTGCCCCGACGCCTCCGCACATCACAAACAAATCTTAGAATTAGCGCACATCCTATGTTACTCATCCTTCTTCTGGTTTAATAACAAAATGTACATACAAAAACAGGGTGTCCCCATGGGATGCCCTCTTTCGGGGGATTTATGTGAGTTAGTGATCCAGCAACTTGAACAACAAATCATCCCTTTATTCCTTTCCAACATCCTCCTATACAGGAGGTATATCAATGACATCCTTAGCATATGGAAAACAGAGCCTGACATCAACAAGTTTATTAATTCAATGAACAACAATCCGTATGGGCTAAACATCAAATTGGAACAAAAAAGCAACACTTCCGGTCATTTCCTCATTTCCTCCATAACAATCCAACTACCATGGTGGAGTCTGTGGATAATAATAGTGCAAGAAAAATTGTAGGGTACAACCACCATCTCGATGCGATATACAGAGAAATTTCATCCATCACCAAAAATAAGATAGCTTATAAGAGGCCAAGGTCGGTATACAGCTTACTCTGTAATGGAAAGGATAGATTGGACATGAAATAAGCACCGGGGGTACCGTATTTTACGGACTATAAGACGCACTTTTTTCTTTGAAAAATTGCCTCCAAAATTCAAGTTTGTCTTATAGTCTGTAGCGTCTTATAGGCATTTAAAAAAAAAAATTTGCTTAAAAATTAAGGTGCGTCTTATTTACTCATCAATCGCACACCGCGCTGAATAAACAATAACTTCACACAAAAACCAAAAACGGTGCGTTATCAGATATAATTACC
The DNA here is from genome assembly GCF_030686945.1 of Centruroides vittatus. NCBI lineage: Eukaryota > Metazoa > Arthropoda > Arachnida > Scorpiones > Buthidae > Centruroides > Centruroides vittatus. Next base: position 459,887 of record NW_027122517.1, on the reverse strand, counting down.
ATTTTCACAAACGTTTTCGAACATAAAAGTTTTTCATCAGGTGAAAAAAGGACAACTTATAAAAAACGTTCGATGGAACAGTTTTTGAAAGAGCCGTGCGAAAGATTCGAAATGTTACTCGTGCGGATGTCGTCATCTCTGTGCATGGGCGAAAGTGGAAATTTTTCTGTAATGTCATCCGTCATATATGAGCATTTGCCATGCGACGGATAACGATAACTCCTCTTTGCTGTTAATACATTTTTTATCACGGGCGGTTTTGTGTATGTGAATTGCTTCCATCCATCTCAAATGGTGTATAAGGGGTGTGGTGTGGATGATCCTGGCCTCGTCAAACCTTGGCTGAATATCCGGTTCCGTGGTGTAACGTGCCGAAGCGGTTGTACATCTTTGGTGACGGATGTCTGCTTTATGTTCTTTAATTCTCGCTTCTAGCGATCTTTTAGTGGAGCCGATGTACCACAAGTCTTCGTCTCACGTCAATCTTTTGCACGGCTCTTTCTAAAACTGTTTCATCAAACGTTTTTTATAAGTTGTCCTTTTCTCACCTGATGAAGAACTTTTATGTTTGAAAACGTTTGTGAAAATGGTAAATTATATCTGATAACGCACTGTTTTTGGTTTTTGTGTGAAGTTATTGGTGCGTCTTATAGTCTGTAGCGTCTTATAGTCCGTAAAATACGGTATATGCGGTCCCACTTTGGGATGATAGATTAAATAGCAGTTTGGTCTATGTGGGCTGAACCAAACGCTTTCTCCATTAACGCCTTCGGGAGCACACGTACGACATTGACAATAAAAAACACACTACCACTCATTGTGACCTTTGCCACAGAACCAGGAATCACTGCGGATCTGCAAAATGCCCGTGTAAGCAGACTCTTACTGTACTGACCAGCTCAGAACCTTGGAGACTCTTGAAATATATAAGGTGGGATTGCATAATACGTGCATCAACTCTAAGGATGCAACCAACATCTTGCATGCCTGGAAATTTTGTTATGAGGGAGTGCACACCCACAAATGACTTTGCATCGATTTATTTCAATTTATATTCACCATTTTGCAAACTTGATATTACACATGCGTAATCATCATCTCAATGCAAGAATAATGTTTCATTTTCTATTTTAATTTTACGGTTCTAAATTTGAATAACATTCGTTTCGGTTTTTTGTTCCGTTCCATTTGTATTTGAAATCTCATGTGATCTTTGCCTGAGGAAGACCCCGATGGGGTTGAAAACATTAGCTTTTGTATAAACACGCATTACTGGATTTTAAAGGTTTTTTTGTGTGATGAAGTATATTTCATCCAGTATTTGTTAAGAAGGTCACATGTATTTATTGTATAGTAACCTTTATTGTTATAATAAATACTGGACAAATTTATGTCAGCCAAACTGATTCTACTTACAAAAATTTGTCTTGAGTTGTGTATTTAAAAAAATTTTGTTGCTGAGCCTGGATAAATTAAGATTCATCTTAGATTTGATGGTGTCTTATATTGGAGTAAATACAATATATAACAATTAAATGTTAAAATTAATCTCTTTCTTTAATTAATTGCAACAAAATTTTTTTCATAGAACTCTGAATTTCTGTTTTTATCTATATATATATTTATATATATATATATAGTTTTGTACCTATTAAATATTGTTAACAAAATAATTTTTTAAAGGTATTATGTATGCAGCAGAAGAATTGGATTATGAAACAACTCAACAATATCAGTTGACTCTTAGAGCTACAGATGCTGTATCTGGAATTTATGCTGAAATTCCTATTTATGTTAATATTGAAGATGTAAATGATAATCCTCCAATGTTTACTCAGCCAGTTTATAATACAACTATTTCAGAGGCAATGCCTTTTGGAACATCTGTATTGGTTGTTCGAGCAACTGACAGAGATTCAAAAGAAAATCAACAGATTCGATATCAAATTCAAGGCAATGCTTCTTCAAATTTTCATATTGATGAGGATGAAGGAATAGTATTTATTAAACAACCCTTAGATCATGAAATAGAAGAGCAGCATCATTTTGTTGTAATTGGTACTGATAAAGGAACACCTCATCTAAGTTCTACTGCACACATATGGATCATTGTTAAAGATATAAATGATAATCCTCCTTTATTTCATTATCCAACTTACAGCTGTATAATTAGTGAAAATGCTAGACATGGACAATTTGTTACGAGAGTAACTGCAGTAGATCCAGATGTGACTGATCAAGAATTATTACGATATTCAATTGTAAGTGGCAATGGAATGCAAGTGTTTGCTGTCAATTATAAAACAGGTAAGCTGATATTTATTAAAACGTGTGGATTTATTATAAATATGAAGTTTAAATAACTTATTTTTATATTAGGTATTATAACATTATCTAATCGTCATCAGTTTTCTCAACAATATTCTTATTTTCTTAATATATCTGTAACTGATGGTGTATTTTCAAGCTATACCAGAGTACATATCAGTGTTTTTAGTGCCAATTTATATTCTCCTCATTTCACACGAACAATTTACGAAGTAGCACTTCAAGAAAATCAAGATATTGGAACCTACGTAACAACTGTTACAGCTAGAGATATGGATACTGGAGAATATGGAAGAGTCACTTATGGTATTCAAAGTGATTTGTTACAAGAATATTTTCACATTATTCCTGATACAGGTATTTATATATTAATTTTGACATATTTGATTACAATTAGATATAATTTCAAATAAATAATTAAATATAATAGACAAATAACTTCAGTTATTAAAATAGTAAGAAATACAAAAAAAACATAGAATTAACATAAAATAAACAACCATTCAAACTTCAGCATAAATTCTTTAATATTAAGAACATTTTCAAACGCATTAAGCATCCGTCGTCAGTTACTTCTTTAAATCAAATATGAAATTCGAACAAATATTACGTAAATATTTAATATTTACGTAATATTTGTCTCTTCAGTAAGCAAGTATATTTTTATTTATTAATAAATTAACATTTATTGATATAAATTGTTTCCTTTACAGTTGAAAATACTTATCTACATTAAATCTAATTGCAATTTTATATTATTACTAAAACTTTTAAATAAAAGTACAAATAATAAAATTAGTTTGTTAGGTTTCAATCACTGTCACCGTCTGAATGACAAATTTGATTGAAGTTGTTAAAAAAATATTAAACCCATATTTATTAAGAAATATATTTTTTTTTTCAGCAATCAAATGTTTCTTGATTTGTATAGGTTAATTTTCAAGACTGTCACAATACAAATAAGTACAGTGTTCTAAAACTTAATGTTGAATATATTTTTAGAAAGTATATTCAAATACATTAATTTTTTAAATATAGCCTTATATGCTTTCTAACCAGTTGGTAGGGTACCATGGTGGCTGGTGAGCAGCAAAGATTTTAAAGCACAAAGTAGAATTGGATGTTTGTTTTCTGTGCTGATGTTTATTTTTCCTATTTATTATTATGGTGACATTGCTTCATTCAAAATTTCTTGTAGTTGTAGTCTGTGTAATGTGCACTTTATTCACATGTTGAATCTTACTGTCAAATCTGCTTCCAGTTCGATTATGCCACAACTTTGAAAAGTTTCCTTTACTTAGATGTTTTTGCCAAGCTTTACTTTTTCAACTTGGTTTTACCAGTTTTATTATGGGATCACATAAGAGCAATTATTCTCACATTTTTACAAGATTTTATTATTTAAACAGTCTTATATCAAGTCTTTCGGATGTTAAGGTTAGCAACATTGATCAAGTGTGGGGCCATCACAACCTATCCAACATGGATCACTTTTTAAATATTAATAGTACACCAGTATTAAGTAGTATTTGTTGACCATCCTCTCTCTCAGGAAGAGAGCAACTACTACTTTTGATTGAATTAATTTCAATCTCCATCTGCAACAGTCCCTTCTTCCTATCAGACCCACTAGCTTGGTGGCATTAATATAGGAAAATTACATAATACAAGTTATTATGCTTGTGTCCACTTTGGATGTTCTTGTAAACTAGGACTTGTTATACTGAGGGAAGAGAAATGCACCAGGACAACCATCAAGTCTGTCTCCAAGAGATTGAAGCCACATTTTTTGCCTGGACACACTTAATCAAATGAATTGTCTTCAAATTAAGGCCACTTATGCTTTATCCAGACTAGGCAAACATTTGGAATGCCCTCAAGAAGAATGGAATTGTTGTTTACTGGAAGCGTACAAAGGCCCCCTAAGCTTACAGAGAAGTAAAAGTTGGTATGATTGGAATTTGGCTGAAACTACCAAATGTAGGATACTGAAAGCCAACAAGTCATCTTCAGTGTTCAGCTAGATGGTTGCCAATACCATTAACACAATGTAAGAAAACAACAAGAATCATTCTTCAGTTGTGTGTCTGGCAGAGGTTCTATGATGGTTTGGGGTATATATTCAGCTTGAATGCACAGACTGAAATCGTATTTATTTCTGGCCAGCAAAAGCTAAGGACTATCGGGATACTTTAGAAAACCATCTTTTGTCATGTCCAATCAAAGGTCATGACTGTTCTTGACTGGCCAGTGTGCAGCCAAGATCTCAATCCAATTGAGAATCTGTGGAGGCTTTTTCTACAAAGGTATATACTGTATGTAGTGATGGACAACAGTTCAGCACTATTAATGAACTTAGATGATCTTAGCTGCATGGAAGAATATTCAAGATGAAAAATACCAAAATGTTATTAATTTCATGAAGAATTGAGTATTTGAGTTGATAAGTAAAAATGGTGGCAGAAGAAAATGCTAACTAGAGATTATTGTGTTTTTAGGGAATTTGGATTTTTACCTATAATTATTTGACCATACCTTATGACTATTGTTGATTTATCTATTCTGCTCAATTGTATTTGTGGTTTAGTGACCATTGTCACACTTTAGGTATCCCTTACCCCAAGGCTAGGGAATGTGGATCGGTCTATGGACCAATTAGAAGGGGATAGGATTCACATGATAAAAACAGAGGGTTTTCTTCATTCTTGGCTGGACTGTGAAAGAATGTGGATGTGTAAGAAGAAATAAGCTCCATGTGACTCAACTTAGTGTTAACAAAGAAGTTCTCTATGAAAATACATTGGAGAATGAAAAGTTGGTTCTGCAATAGCTATAGTCTGTAGATATTTATGTTATCAAATGTATATTAATTAAAATTTCCATTTTGGTTTTTTTATTTACATTGGCAATTCATTTTTACTGCTCTGTATGCAGCATGTGTTTGACGTATCATGAAAGTTTCTGGTTGCAAAAACCTTTATTATTTCAGGATCCTCACCACATATTTATTAATTTGAATAATTATTGTGTGTGATATGATTCCATACATAAATAACCAAAGTTTGATAAATATATGGTAGTAAATTAAAACATTTTCACGAAAAACTTTCTTTTATAATTTTTCATGTCCTGTAAAATGGGTAGGAATCAACTTCTTACATAGTATCATTTGGAAAACTAATGAACATTTGTCTTTAATGAAATGCGTGTTGTGGAGTGTTGAGTTTTGAGCACAATAAAACAGTCAACACTATGAACAAAGAAAACATTTAATTATACAAAACTTAGGTATACAGCCAGCAAGAGAGCATTGGTGATATTCATAATATATACCACTGGTGGTGTCCAGTCCAACTTCTTGCCTTTGTAGAGATAATGTTTTTGAAATTTTAAACCTGGTCTATCCTTTCCTTTCTTACTTGGTCTCTCTTCCTCAAGCAGGTTCTTTCTTCACCTCTCACACAGGAAAAAGATATCCCATGCTCCTTTACATCCCCTATGTATACATCACCTGTAGCGACCCCTTGTGTTACATTTAAATACACAATTTAAAAGGACAAAAATATAGAGAAATATTATAACAACCACAATTCTTTACACGGACAGCACATTAATAATAATAATTTTAGTATAAGAGAAACGTCACATGTAAACATTCACAAAATAAATATATCATGGTGGTTACTGCCACAGTGTTCTCATTTCAGTTTTTACATTATATCAGCAGAAAATAGATTCATTTATTATTGATAAAAACTCCATGATGATAAGTATAGCCAATGTTCATAAAAATAGAAGTACTAAAATAAAAAGTGTCTTTTTGCTTTGCTAAGTTTTGAAGTGTGAAAAGATTAAAGTCTTTTGACAGAGTCAACTATCTTTTATGTTAAGGCTCTCATTCACTTCAATATCCAAAACTCATGTTAAAAGTATGGTGTTTAACTCATTTTTTATATTTCTCGCTTTTTATTCTAAATATTACTTAACCGGCTGTTATGTGTATACATTACAAGGGAAAGAATGGTAATCATGTGAAATTTGACCTTCAGAGATTTTTTACAAATCTGCACGTCCTGAGAACCTTTTAACCCAAAAAAGAAAGGAAAAAAAAAAGTCAAAAAAATTCCGTGGATGTGTGTTTGTGTGTTGGTGTCTATTTTGCTTAATATCTCAGGATGGGGTTGAAGATAAGAAACGAAATTTGGCATGGTAGCTTGTATATACAGGACATTGATGCTAATAAATTTTGGTGATAAAGGTCAATGGGATGGAGAGATAGAGAGTGGTCATGTGCCATACCTCACAAGGGCTCAGCCTTAATGAAAATTTTACTTGTTGCTAGCATTTACAGTATTCTATAATACTCATCACTATTCTCAAAATTAAGTCTTTTGATATTTTATAATAATTAAAAAGATATAAAGTTTTTATAACAAAATCTCGTAATAGATGGCACCACATACAATTTTAGTTATTAATTTTGATTAATAATATGAATGTTAACACTTCTCCCACACCGGGTTGTATAAATAGCCAGGAAAGTTACACAACTTGTTTCTAGATTTTTTAATGATATTCAATAATATGTTTTCAAACATTTTTATGGTTAGAAAGATCATATTTTTATAAAATAGGAATATGATGAAGCAATTTCAAACCTCGTCTAGCAAAAATTTATATATTTTATTGACTAGTTTTCGTTGTCTACAGCTATGTTCAGGATCCAATGGAAAAGGAATAGAATCTGGTAAAGAATGCATGCAATTTAATTAAAATATAAAACAAAAATTTCATGTAAATAAGAATATCATAACAGAAATCACAAACAGGTAAAGTTGAAAAAAGTAAAAATGAAAATAATAAATTAACCAAAAACTAAATACAGTAGAGACTCGTAAATCGGAACCTCGGTAATCGGAATCGCCGGTAATCGGCACGATTTTCAGTCGGACTGTGTCGTGCTGAATCGAACGTTTTTGATACTAAATTTACTTCTAAAGTATAATTTTCATGTTTTTATATTCTTCAATATATTTATTTTGTTTGTACAAAATGCAGAAATAATTTTTAACGATACTATAGCCTCGATTATTATTATAAAAATTTTCGTTAGGCTTAAAATCGACGAAAATTCAACACGAAGCGACACGCAACGGAGAAAAATTTGAACATCGGATAGGTTAATATATTTATTCGTATATAATGGGTAATCGGAAAAAATCCCTAATCTGAACAACCCCAGTCCCCAATTGATTCCGATTTTCGGTTCACTACTGTAATAAAATATGCATATAATGTAGGTAATAAGTAGCACTCTGATTTAGTATAATTCTTGATAAAATGTATTTTTGAGGTGAGGAAATACAGTGTGCATCCTAATTGTTTATAAATACATTGTGTTTGCATGAGTTTTTGTTAGTTGGTCTCTAGCAGCTTTGTTGTCAGAAGGGAGATGTTCTCAGGTTCCATTGACATGGTAGTGGCTAAAGCAGTTGTATATTTTGTTTTTCTTGTGTCTTATTGGTGTTTCTCAAGTCATATGGGGAGATAGCAAGACATGTAGCCTGTACACTTACTGAAATGATTCCCATAGCCTAAGATGAACCATATCTTGTAAATTTGTGGACAGTGTTTGTATTTGTGGTGGTTTTACACTAATTGTATTTATTGATTTTTAAATATCACTATGATAATTTTTCATGCCAAATACTGTATAAACGATGCGAAAAATACACTGAGTTCAGCGTTATATACACATTTGCTTGTCGCAAGTACTTTCGACGAACCTTAATGCCGTCGTCGTCAGGCGAGTACATAAATTTGCCGAAAAAACTTTAAATAGAACTAATCCGATATAGAATAGAACGCATAAAGTTTTGCCAAAGCCATTAAGAACACAAAACAAAAGTTCAAAAACATTCGAAAACCGATCGAGCATCTGGCTCTGTGGCTAGCGAAGTTGCACATGCACGGACTCAAGCTCATACATTGGGCAGATTAAGAGTAGGAGTATTGCATGCGTCCAAAGTGGTAGTAAGAAGAGATTCCCAGTTGCAAACCATTTTTCTATCTTTACAGCTCTTGAGCATAAGTGCTTGCGACCATAGTGGGTTGTAACATTGTTCGAGTACCTTTCTTGTAAGCTCTGTGGTGTGCCTACCCCTCACCACATCATTTTGGTGCTCCGCAAGGCGGCTGGCAAGCATTCTGGTGTTGGCTGCGATATATCTTGTGCTTAATCTCGTTGCAGGATTTTCCAGCGGAACAGCATAGATCCCTGACTCCTCAAGCTTGGAGAACTTGTCTCCAATGCTTGCAAAGAAGCTTGCGTAAGCTTGGAAGTGGGGCTAGTTGTAGTACAAGGTTGCGCCTCCTAAATATTCTGCAGATGCGTATTGAAAGGGGTCCGAGGTATGGCAACGACGTTTGAACCACCGAAAACTCCCTCTTACTGTTAAGCGTAGTGCTTGGAAACAGTGATTTCTTTACCCTACTGAGCACATGCGTAAATTTTGCGTGTGAGAAGCCAGCCGTGCATACTGCCAAACTGATGTTGTCTAACTCAATGTTCGCCAGCTCCTGTGTGGAAGAAAGCAAAAATGCCCTTCTGATGAGGGAGGCGATGGTGGCGTTAATGTATCGGGCAGGCTGAAAGGCCTCTGCTGTAATAATGTACAGAGCTATGTTGGATTTGTAATTTACCGAGAATTGTAGAACTTCCGGAGACTTACGTATAAGCAAGTCTAAGAATGCTATAGCAACGTCATTTTCTTTCTCCCAGGTAAAATTAATGGAAGGGTAAATGCTTGAAAGCTGTTGCATAAAGGTGAGATAGGCCTCCTATGTGTCTTCCCATGCTACGAGGATGTCATTTACGTAGGGCAGATACAAGTTCGGGTAGTGGATAGCGAGCGGGGAATAGAACGTTCTGTGCTCTATCTCTCTCATGATGAGCTCTGCTAAGATAGCATATAAAGGAGAGCCCATAGGGACCCCTTGCTTTTGTAAATATACTCTCTGGTTGAAATGGAAGTAATTATGCTCGGTGACGAAACTGAGCGCATCTCGTAAATCAAGCACCTGATGGATGCTAAAGCCTTTTTTTAGTAGAAGCGAGTTGGCCAGCATTACGGCCTCAAAGGTGGGTACAGAAGGATATAATGATATTACATCTAGTTTGTAGAAGGTGTAGGCGTCTGGTCATAGAGCTCCAATGCTTGAAGCAATGGTGGTCTTGGCAAAAACAGAAGAGGGAGTGAAGTATGGGGATTCGAGAACTATGGCGCAAAGAAATTTAGCAAACGCTTTCTCTAAATAGTAGGTAGGATGAGACTGTTTGTTTACTAGCAGGCCTAGCGGCCAATTTGTTTTATGGGTTTTTGGTTGGAAGAATCCCATGAAAGGATATATAAACCAGGGAAAACAAGAGAGAACTACCCGTTTTTTTATCTTGGTCTTGGATGTGGTATTACTGGCTGGTGCTTGTTGATTGGAGAGGGGATCAGCATCAGGATATGAATGATGGCATAAAGAACATACTGGACTTTCAAGAGGGACTGAGTTAACTCAATCTGTCCCCATCAGACTACAGTACAGCATTGTTTATCCGAATCAATTGGGGACTGGGGTTGTTTGGATAACTGATTTTTTCAGATAACCGATTATGTACAAAAAAATATATTAACCTATCCGATGTTGAAATTTTTCTCTATCGTGTGTCACTTTGTGTCGAATTTTCGTCAATTTTAAGCCTAACGAAAATTTTTATAATAATAATCGAGGCTATTGTATCGTTAAAAATTATTTCTTTGTTTTGTACAAACAAAATAAATATATTGAAAAATATAAAAACAAAAAAATTATACTTTAGAAGTTAATCTAGTATCAAAAATGTTCGATTCAGCACAACACAGTCCAACTGGAAAGCTTTCAGATAACCGACGTTTCGGTTAACCGGCTTTCAGATAAACGACGCTCTACTGTATATAGAACTTCTGAATTCCAGAAGACTAATCATAGATGTGCATATAAGCTAGGTGTGTTGTTTGAGGGCACTGTTTTTTTCAAGTGAGTGAAATCAAGGAAATCTTAACAAGTGATATCTATTCGTGGTATTGCTCCCTCTCCCCTTTCTTTTCTCTTCTTCTTTATCGACCATTATTTCTAATACTTCTATTTTCATAAAATTTTAAAATTTTAGTTTGTAAGAAAAATTATGTATTGTTGATGATGAAATACATATCTGCACAAATGACTTTATGTGTTAGTAAACTAAGTAAATTGAAATGTAAATTGTCAAAATTGTAATTATTGTCATATATTAGTTTGTTTATTGTTAATCTGACTGTTCATTGTTACAATAGTTCCTTGTAACAACATGTTACAGGTAACTAAGCCAATGCGATCTTTATTGGGGTACAGTAGGCTATAAATACGTCATTATGCTAGTATAACAAGCAAAGTGTTGTTCAAGCTAAATTAATTTCAGCTTACAGAGAGATCCTTTTTACATGATTATGATTAAAAATATAATTTATTTGTCATGTTTTGTAATTATTGATTAGAATAATTTCAAATAATAAATTTTGATTCATTTTAATTATTTTCTATTTTTAAAACGTTTTTCCTAGGAAAAATATATACCAGTGCAGTTCTTGATAGAGAGAAAGTACAGTTATTTGAAATTCCTATTATTGCTGTTGATGGTGGTAATAAGATAAGTTATTCTATGGTTAGAGTAACAGTTACAGATGATAATGATAATACTCCACAATTTGTAGCATCTCAATATAAAGCAACATTAGCAGCAAATACAACTATTGGAACCACAATTTTAAAGGTTTGTAATTATTTATTCTTTTATCATGAACTTGGTTTTGTATCTTATAGGGTTCTGGAGCCTTTCTGCCAGAAGGTATTTGGCTGTTATGGAAGTATTGTAAATTATTATAGGATCAGAGGCATAAGTTGATATGATGCGTAATGGGAAAGACAGGTCTAATATGGAGAGACTTCCAGGAGTGTATGCAGTACCACTTAGGGATAACTGTTTTGATAAGGACTTAGTATACGTGGGATTGACGAAGCGTGCTATTGGGTCAGATTGAAGGAGCATTTGCACGACATACAAACTAGTAAATGCTCCACCTCGTTATCAACCTACGCCTTGGGTCCTGACATTACAGAGGACTTATCGAAAGCTAGATTGATTGTCACCACAACGCACGTAGACCATCTCAAATGGTTGGAACAGATGAAGATTTATAAGGCTTACAGTACTTCCTCATCCATCAATTCTAGAGATGAGATCATGCTTTCCTTGGCTTGGCAGACCCGAATGCATACGGAGCTTTAACAGTATCTTTTACATAAAGGATGGTTTGTGGAGGAGCTAGGGAAGCATTTATGATTTGTTTTCTGGGATGCCTTGTGACATCGATATTTTTTAAAATAACATTCAGGTCTAACATCATCACATCAGTCTATCGTAAACCATCAGCAGTATCCACCTATATACCAATTGGCTCATGTGACCCCATTCAGTACAAGATGGCTGCCTTTTGGGCTTTAGTTAGAAGGGCATACTCGTATTTGTCTATGCAAATAGCACTCAATGAAGAGTTAAACCGCATAGATGGGATAGCCGAAACACATGGGTACTGCAATCTAATATAAAGAATCTCTGAATGCCACAAACGAGCAATGGAGACCTCCAATATTCCGATTGTAAATCAGAGCGAATTTTTCTCTGTCATGTTATCTTACATTTATAGTTCAAAATAATTTATTGTGATTAGGGAGCTTATTATTAGACTGATAATACTGGTGAAAGACATTGAATCAACTACATGAAAAAGTTTTTGTGCTAATAGCAACTTATTAGTGAAACCAGTAACTTTCATCGTCATTTACAAAGATTTACATATACAAGAAAATTATCACTTATTTTATGCACACTATTATATTTATATTATCTTATGATAAACTATTTACCATTTTTTAAACAAAGCTGCAAAGAAGAATCTTTTGACAATACCATGTGTAAAATTTTGCAAACATATTCAACTTCACACATATTTACCATGGAGGCAGCCATCTTTGTTGCAGCAAGAAAAGCAACTGAATACATATTGCCAGAGCACTACACATGCAGTAATCCTTGTAACTTACTGGTTTATACATCATATTGTGGGATAAGCAGGGAACCAGGGGTCAATCCTTCCTGACCACTTAATATGTGCGGGCTGGTAAAACCTGATCTCCTTGTCGGTTGAATGGCATAGGAGGGCAAAACACGAGTGGAGAGGTCGCAAGCACGTGGACGGGTGTCTTCACAGGAAAAGGATCGACAGGTCGATAGGTTAACAAATAGAACATTTATTGATTAAGTAAAGTTAACATAGAAAGATCAGTTACATGTCTATTGACTAACTATTACTCAAGTACATGCGGTTAAATGCGGTTTACAATTTTTAAAAAGGAAGCTATGAATTATGTATATTCCATTCTAGGGAGACAGATCACAGAGTTATAATAAATATCTCTATGTGAGACTGGACGGTATGGTTGAAGTATGGCGGTCACCGACAGTATGGAAGATCTGCTGTTGAATGTCTTCTCCGATGGGATTTGAGCCCGAAGCATGGAGGTTGACTGGCACAAGTACAATAATAATTTCCGTGTGCTGACACGTGCTAAGCTTCTGGTAGTGCGAGCTTTCATAGCATTAGTGTGGAAAGGCAGTTCATTGTTGATGATGACTTGCAGTTCTTGACAGCTAAGTGTCAACATTCCCACCCAACTGTTGATAGTTGAAGGAGGATGTTTACAATAATTTCAAACGTCAAAAAAAAAAAAAAGAGAGAAAGTTTCCTTTCATTTACAAAATAACTGCTAAACTCTGCATCTCACAATATGTATATATTAGTGATGCAACGAATATTTGGTTACCATTTGGTATTCATCCTATTTGGCCTATTTTTTGCTATTCTGCCAAATACTGAATACTCAAAAACAGGAGTAAGAAATAACAAAATCACAGTAAATGAATCATTTTGGTATTTACATTTAATGTTATCGGGTTAGTGTTGTTTGTTTATATTTGTATATAACTTACGACTTGCACAAAATAAAAAACAAAATAATATTAGTTACATGTATTCACAATTTATAATTACAAAGATCAGCACACGTACACACCTATTTGTTCGAGAATCATTGCACATCTGAGGGTCTGACACTGCCCATCCTTTTTTTTAAGCGCTTGTCTTTGACCATTGATCTTTGGTATACATCGGCTCCAGGGAACTGGTATACATCGGCTCCACAAAAAGATCAATCCAACAAAGGGTCAAAGAACATAGGTATGATATAAGCCATCAACGGTGTACCACCGCCTTGTCAACCTATGCCACAGATCCAGAAATACACGCTGACCTGAACAACGCCAGATTGATAAACTCAGCATTGCAAACAGATGACATCAGGGTCCTAGAGGCCCTAGAAATATACAGGGCCGGACGCACTGGAAAATGCATAAACACCAAAGACGGCAACACTCTGTCGCACGCGTGGCGTTACGTGTGTGACGAATACGAAAAAGGCAACGCGTCATAGCGCACGCGTAGAATCAAATTATATTCGAATATTTTGAAAGTTCCTTGAGAAATTAATTCAAAAAATTGGAATCCTGCTCTGATTTATTCTTTTGTTCGAATAACCTGAGGCAGTCCTCGGTGAGGACGAAAACGTTTGTTTGGACGATCAAGAAGTACTGGATATTAAGGTTAAACGAAGTGAGTGTGTATTAAGTTAACCAGTATTTAAGTCAAGTAGATGTGGTAGTTTATATATTTTATATAATTATGATGTCAGTAGAATTAAAATTATTTTATAATTTACAAAAGTACAAAAAATTTTAAAATAAATTTAAAATTTCTTCATATTTTTTTTTTTTTTGCACTTTTTAAACATTGCAGTCTTATGACAGATTCAATCTTTATCTTAAGATTCTTACCCATCTCACTATGCAAATTTCATTTTAAAAATTTTTACTTGTGTTGGTGGCTTCAGAAAGGTCAACTCTACCTTTAGATTGTTATATTCTTGAGGTGTGAAAAGGGACAAAGTCTGACAAAACTTTTGATTTATTTTAATGTTATTTCTGTTTTTATGAAAAGCCAAAACAATATTTGAGTATTATTTTGGCTTTTTACTAACAGTAACTTCATAATGTTAAAAGTTACCTTTTAATAAACAAAATTTGAGCAGTTGATTATATTTTGTTACGTTTTAATAAAAGGAAGAATTATTATGTGATTTATTTTTAGGTTTTTGCTGTCGATGTTGATGACAGACCATCAGGATCATTAAATTTCAGTATCTATGATGGTAACATTTCTTCTAATACTGAAATATTTGGAATAACATCCACAAATGGTGAAATTTATCTCAAGAAGAAAATAGCTGATTTTGGTAAATATGATATATTAATATAAAACTTTCCTATAAAAGTATGCACAGTATTGAAGGCTAAATACAATAGAAATTTTTAGTTTTCTGAATAAAAAAACATCTTTGAAGTATTCTAATCTTTATTTTACAAAGAAAATTGGGTTAATGTTACCTTAGGTTCCGAGATGGCGACTGGGGAAATTTTTCCCTACGTTGGAGACTGCGACGGGGAAAAAATTTTTCCCTCGATTCAAGATGGCCGCGTTTCCGGCCGCCATGTTGAATTTCTCTGCAGACGCCGCAGACGTTAACCGAAATAACCAGAAAAAAAAAAAAAGAATTTTTTTACTCACTTTTCGATGGCGGTTGCCTACTTCTTCCTACTTTTTTTTCCTTTCCGATCCATTCTTTTTTCGGTTTTGCCAGCTTGGATACTTTCCTTTTCTCTTGGTGCGGCTCTTTTCTTCCCTGTTCTTTTCGATTCGGCTGCTCTTTTATTGGTCGATTGGCATTTCCCTCCGTTTGATTTATTACTACTTGGCCATATAAACGACAGAATGCAACCCCAAGAAATGTGGCCAAATTTACTTTTAAATGTTCCTTCAAAGGCAGAAGTCTTCGTTCCGCATTTACTACATCGCAAGAAACAGCTTTCTCTATTACTCCGATGATATAATTTGCATTTAGAATCGCACGGAATGCAAACGGACTCGGTCGGTTGTATGCCTAATTTTACAGCAAATTTCGGAAATTCCAATGCGTTATCGATACAGGGAGGCAAACCTAGCTCCAAGAAGTCGTCTTCCATTAACTTGTAGAAATCACGGGTGGTGCAACGCGACCGAAATTTGTCGTTGAAACTCAAATCGGCAAAACTACTCATTATCGAATAATTTGCAATAAACTAAACGCGGGGAGGTGGTGAGGAAAAAAAATGAAATATCGTAACCAGAAAAAAAACAGCAATTATTCCAATATGCAATTCGTTGCAACACTGCAGTAAACGATTCCAACTGGAAACTAGTCGATTTGCATAAAATTGCATTGAAATGAACAGAAATCACATCACAGATCGAGCATTTGCATATTCGTTCGTAACACCACTACGAATTACCCGCTGATATTACTCTCGCACGACGTCACGAAAAGGCTCCCTCTACCGTCGCAAATTTACACACGACCGTCGCCGTTTCGAAATTACAGGATACTCGGCAACGTCGATCTCAGGGTCGAAACCGAACGGGGAAAAATTCTCAACGGTGTCGACGTCACGACTCTAGGGAAAAAATTTTTCCTCGCCGCAGTCGCCAAGATAGGGAAAAATTCTCACCACCGCCATCTCGGAACCTAAGGTAACATTAACCGAAAATTGTTTTGTTTTGAAATAGTCTTTATTAACAAAATAATTAAATATTTAAGTATTACAACAAATTGTGTATAAATACTTAGTTAAAAAATTGTTTTGTACCATCATTAAGTATTACTAAAAAATTTTAATGGCTGTTTCATAACCAAGTAATAGTATTTTTCATGTAATATTTTCGAGATTCAATTTGAATTTTATTTTGGAACAAAAATTTGAAACAATTAGACTTGGTTTACAGTGAATATATACATTAAAATATATTAATCAAAACAAAAAAGTTTTGATTAATATAATATAATATATTTAATTAGTAAGAAATTGAAAAATGAAGATAAAGATTAAACTTGTAAAACACACTTCCAATAATACCAAATCTAAAAGGTAATAGAAGAAAATTATAAAGTTGACTGTTAAATTTAATATTTCATAAATTAACAAAAAAAATTTTTTATTATAGGAATAAATTAATAAACACAATCACAAAGTTAAAAATACTTAGATATAGCATACAATACTAATAATATAATAACAAATATAACTAACAGATAAAATTACAATTCAGTAAGTTGTTATATTTGATGATACTATTGCATTATCCTTATCAGTTCACAACAGCATGAACTCTCTTGGCTGACTTTAATTTATGATAAAAAGTGATCCAAAATTAGGAGTCAGTAGAACAAATGAAAACACACATGCTCCATAATATATATATATAATACATATGTTACTGATTATTTTTCTCAATCTGAAAAGGCTTTGCTATAACAATATTAATAGAATAAAGTTTAAAATCAACAACTGTAGTGCCTTTGACCGGTGTGCTTCTCTCCTCTTTCTCTGTAAAACGCAAACGTTTTCGAACCTCGTTGGTTCTTCCTCAGGCGTAACGGAATTCTGTTCTACAAAATTTAAATATCCCGTCGAAGTTGACCGTTGATTTAGAAAAAATTTGCATTCTGGAATGCTGTCGCGTGTAGCCGATGTCGTCATATTAGACTTGCGCGATGTGAGTATAGCGCTACGTCAGGGATCTGTTGAGAAAGGCTTCCCAAGCCGATGATAAGATGATCTCCTTTTTAAAATTGATGCAGTGCGTGTTACTGCGGGTGTTGAGTAAGATGTATATAGCTTCAAGCCATTTGAGGTGATCTTGTCGAAACGTGGGGTGAATGATTGCGGCACGGGTGAAAAGAGGCTCTATTTCTGGATCGGATGAATAGACTGCTAGGGCGGTGTTTTGTCTATGGTGTAATATGTCCGCTTTGTGCTCCTTGATCCTCGTCTGTATGTTGCGTTTGGTGGATCCGATGTAGATGGCTTCGCTGTTGTCTCTGTTGTTGGCGATGGGTATAGAGTATATTCTCGGAAGTCTGTTTTTATCTGGAGCGTCTTTTCCGTTCCTAAGCCACTCAAAAATCGTTGGACATCTCCTGAAAGCTAAGCGGATATCTTTTTTCTTCGCTATTTGGTAGTATATGGTTTTCAGTGCCAGATTGTAGGTGATCGGTATATATTTAGGTGGGGAACCATTGGAAGGAGGGGTGTGGGTAGAAAGAAGCCGTAGTGCTTCAAAGTTGTTTTTGCATGCAATGTTGTGATATCCGTGTTGTTTAGCTATATTCTTAATGTGCCGCATTTCCAACGATTTTCGTTGGAAATGCGGCACATCGAAAATCGTTGTGCCGCATGCCCAACGATTTTCGAGTGGCTAGGAACGGAAAAGACGCTCCAGATAAAAACAGACTTTTGGGAATATACTCTATACCTATCGCCGACCACAGAGACAACAGCGAAGCCATCTACATCGGATTCACCAAACGCAACATACAGACAAGGATCAAGGAGCACAAAGCGGACATATTACTCCATAGACAAAACACCGCCCTAGCAGTCTATTCATCCGATCCAGAAATAGAGCCTCTTTTCACCCGTGCCGCAATCATTCACCCCACGTTTCGACAAGATCACCTCAAATGGCTTGAAGCTATATACATCTTACTCAACACCCGCAGTATCACGCACTGCATCAATTTTAAAAAGGAGATCATCTTATCATCGGCTTGGGAAGCCTTTCTCAACAGATCCCTGACGTAGCGCTATACTCACATCGCGCAAGTCTAATATGACGACATCGGCTACACGCGACAGCATTCCAGAATGCAAATTTTTTCTAAATCAACGGTCAACTTCGACGAGATATTTAAATTTTGTAGAACAGAATTCCGTTACGCCTGAGGAAGAACCAACGAGGTTCGAAAACGTTTGCGTTTTACAGAGAATAATGTTTCTAATCAAATGAATAGAATATTTTGCTTTTTTCAAAAATCCTCAAAATTACACTACATTAGTGCAACGAAAGAGATCTCACAAATGGGGTTTAGTAACATAAGGATGATTACTAGAAAGCTTGCAGTTTAGTAATAGAAAATTTTCATCAATTGTGAGATGAGACCAATTTTATCTGTTTACTTGCAAACACCTAGGAATTATTTCTTCTTTGAAACCGTGTTTTGTTGATTGTTGGACTATGAACACAAAGTTGAGTTTTAATTAAACACTTGGCTTTATTTCCATATTTATTTAGTTGATGTCACTCCAATGAGATGGCAGTATTATTTTCTTGATGGAATTCGCCGTTTCTGTAATTGAAATTTTCTATTTCTTCTTACAGAAACGGCGAATTCCATCAAGAAAATAATACGGCCATCTCATTGGAGTGACATCAACTAAATAAAGATGGAAATAAAGCCAAGTGTTTAATTAAAACTCAACTTTGGGTTCATAGTCCACCTAGGAATTAATAAATATCACCTCTAAGCCTTTGGATTTGCAGTATAGTTCAAATGTAGTAAATGAACAAACGTTTTTGATCCTTTATCCAGAATCTGTTTTAGGTTCTTATCATTCTGATTGTGGAATGCCAAGAATTTCGAATGTTTCAAATACAAACTGCTTAAATTTGTTAAATGCATTGATAACACAGATTTAAAAGATTGTACCCTATAACTGTATTTTAATGCTGCAGCTGATCATTGAGGGAATAATATGTAATTATTGATGCAGATGATCTTCACGTGCATATCACCATGCTTGAGATATTGTGTAGCTTTCCTTGACGTTTATACAGTTCCCCAATTTGCATACCTTGTAAATTTTGAGTGTTTCCAAGGACCTGATGTGGTCTGTCTGGAAGGATTTCTTTATAATGCTGGTGTTGTCCAAGTCAGCCTCTACATCGAGGTTGGTGGCGTATGTTGCCAGGGCAGTGGTGTATCTTTTTTTTTGCGATGTTGTATTTGTTTTCTTTAATTTTTTTTTGTATAGACTGTTTGGTCAATCCAATGTATACCAAATTTCTCTAGAACCTATGGTTCTAATTAAGACACTATACACTCCTGGTGCCCTCAAACTATCAGGTGTCTTTAGCATTCTTCAATAGGGAGTAAATTGTTTGTCCTCTTGTAAGCTATTTTTGTGCCCTTCTTTTGCACTATTCCTTTATATAGGAAATGTAAGTTTTTGTTATATTCTATCACTGTCTATTTTGCATTGGGGTCCTGATCAGGTATCTTGTTGGATTCTCCCTGATCTGTGGAGGTATGTTGCCCACTCTGTGGTCTATAGAAGTTCTGAGCTAAATTCCTAATTATGTTTCTATTGTATCCGTGACTTATGATGTCTTCTAGGTGTTCAAGTTCCTTGATTATGTCCTTTCATCTAAAATTGTGTGTGAACAAACATTTTGTTAATGCCTTGAATGCCACCACCTTATAGGAATATGGGTCTCTGCCAGTATGTATAAGGGACAAAAGCTGGGCTTGTAGTATACTTCAGTCTCTATTTTGCCATTCTTGAGCCATATGATCATGTCCAGAAAATTAATACTGGCTGTAGACATCTGATCTATTTTTATAGTGAGTCCATACAGATTGTTATTCATGCCGTCTAGAAAATTGTTAATCCTCGGCTCGCTTTTCCAAAAGACTATTACATTATCTATATATCTCTGGTATAAAATGATTTTATGTGTTAAACTTTCGATGACCTCCCTCTCTAATTGCTGTAGTATTAGTTCACATAGATTGCTTGAGAGAGGGCTCCCCATGGGTACCCCTCTTTTTACAAGTATGTTGTGTTGTCAAACTTAAATATCGAATTGTAGCACATGAGGTGTGTAAGCTCAAGGACTTGTTTGCATTGTGCTAGTAAGTTGTACTTGGCCAGTAAGAAGTCTCTAAGGGCACAAAAGCACAGCTACGGCTTAATGGCAGGATATAGTGCTTCAAAATCAAGCACCATGATGTGGGTGTTCTCAATTATTTGTGTCTTCACCACTGTGTCTATTAGCTCTTTGGAGTCTCTCATTGATAAGGGGGAATCTTTCAGATGTTCTGCGACTATTTGGTGTACTTTATTTTCCAGAATCTTATTGGGAGATCTGGCTTTATCTAGGATTGGTCTGAGGGATTGTGTAGGTTTGTGTGTTTTTACAAAAGCAAAGAGCCTAGGTGTGTCCAGAGATGCCACCACTGTCGTTTTTAGTCCCTGCTTTCTGGCAAGAGGCGAGCTAGTGAAACATACAACCCAGGTTTGAAGTTTATCAACATAGCTCTCCATCACATTCAGTGTCTACTATGTACTGTCTCATCATTATCTTGTATGCTGCCTCCTTGAGAAGAACTAGTGTTCTGCTTTTATCTGCTTTCAGTAAAACAATATGCTCATTGGCTAACCACTTTCTGGTCCTTGCCTCCATATGTTTGCTCCTTGATTTTTGTGGTTGATAGAGCATATTCTTGTGGCTGCTCTTTATCTGTAGTGTTCCTTATGGACGTCATCCAAGCCACAGACCAGCCTTTCAATATCTGGCATCACCGTTTCAAGTTGGGGTCTTGTTGAGCCTGGAGTATACATCAGACTGTGCGATACCGCTTCAATTAGGAAATCCGGGGGTTTGATGCCATCCCAGCCTACCAGTGGGGTGAAGGGTGCATTCTTTTTGCAAGGTTTTTGTTTATTTGTTATCCACTCCAATTTTTTCCTGTGTCTTAGTGTGAGAACTGGGGGGGTAGAGAAGGAAACACTAAACCCCTCTTATCGGCAATGGGATGGCCAAGCTTGTTCACAGTGTCTAGGGATGGTGTAAGTCAAGCGTGAGTGGGAGGGTCAGTGAGGTCGTCGATAAGGTGTTGGCAATATACGAATGTAATCAACCATTTAATCAGACAGAACAAGTTTAATAAACAAACAAAAATGAGATTACTCTGGAAGGATAAACACAAATGATAGCTGATTGACAAGAGTCAAGACTGACATAGAATAACGGGAAATTAATTCTGTAACGCAGCTAAGCTATCTTAAAGGTTAAGTAAACCAAGAAAGAGAATTTACATAAAGTCAAAAAAACATGATATCTTGATAAGCATTCAGGTGACAGAGTATAGGGCTTGTGGTCAAGGTGGAGGACAGGAACAAGGTCCAGTACAGGTTAAAAAGCTAGTTTACTTATTTCAGTACAGGTTTTTGGTGCTCACCTCGACAATCTGGTGTGAGTCCTTTTTGTAGGTTTTAGCGGGGGGAGAACTATCATGTGATCTTTGATTTAATAGCTCGGAGTTTGAGCCATGTCTGGGTCCAACTGACACAGGATGTCACAGACTGGACGGTTTGGTCTGATTGTTGATACTTTCCTTTGGTGTTACAACTCTCCTTACCTCATAAATTTATTTTGATAGGTCTCCATCATTAATAATCATACGTTTAGACTGTGGTTTTAAATAAGTCCCAGCATTCTACGGATTGTTGATGGGAACAGCTAGGTGAATGATGTTATTTATGAGGGTGTCATGGTGGAGAGAGAAGAAAAATGAAAGTTTCCCGTTTCTGGTGGTCAATGATTATCTAAATAATTAACACGATCTTGCTTTTTCTAATTAATTAAAATGCAGATCAGGGGGTCAAATTCTCATATTTGTGTTAAATTTTGTGTCAGGACTTCTTGAAAGAAGGTCACTTTTCTGTTTTCTTCATATAGATATGGCTGGTTGCATTCAAATAAATCATTCTCCACTTTGAAAACCTTATCCAAAATGGAGTATACATTCTTTCTAGATGTTCTAATAGTTTTTCTCAAGCATAACATTCTTAGTTTCAGAATTAAGGATTTGCACCCCTTCAGCAAACATATTCTGTATATCGACATGGGATAAACGTTGTTCTTCTTGCATTCCAATAGAAATTCTAGTTTTGCTCTTGCTTTTGTTAGGGTCAATGTAAATTTCTTGTATGTCCTAGCTGGCATAGCTATTTTATACAACTTTGTAGAGAAATTACCAGTACTAGTACTAATAAGTATCACCTCTAAGTCTTTGGATTTTTGGTACCAGTTCAAATGTAGTAAATGAACAAATGTTTTCAGTCCTTTATCCAGAATGTTTCAGGTTCTTATCGTTCCGATTGTGGAATGCCAAGAAATTATTATTCCCTCAACAGCATTAAAATACAGTTATGGGGTATGATCTTTCAAATCTGTACTATCAATTCACTTAACAGATTTAAGCAATTTGTATTTGAAAACATTTGGAATTCTTGGCTAAATAAATTTCCTGGATAAATTAGTATGAAATAACAATAAAATAATAAGATAAACATTTACATGACATTAGTAAATTTAGAATTACAGCAAATAGGTAATACCATGGCAACATAAATGTTAAACACCTAAATTTTTACAAAGTGATACCCAAATTCTTGGAAGATGTAGATTTATTACATGATTTTGTTCTTTCAATAAATAATGCCTCCCAGATAAAAGTAACTTTTTCATAAACAGTGCATTAGCAGTGAAGTCTCATTTTATCTTGGCACACATTTCCTTTCCACCACATTCCTAGAAAGTTCTGTAGTGCACTTGTTGTTATGGTCATCATTCTGGTGTTCAGTAAGACAGATTTGCAATTTTCTTGTTGTAGCCCCAATGTAAAAAATATTTGCATCACTATCTGGCTGTTGTAATAGAATCCAATAAACTCTTGAATTTTTTAGTGTGGGAAACATCTCTGTCATTGCAGAGGGACCTGCACAAGGTTATTTGCAGTTTAATTGGAAGAATAAACCAAAATTTTTAAGAATATATTTCTTAAAAATTTCGGTGATGCATAATGAACTTTTTTAAAAATTTTAGTGTTTCAAAGTTATGTTCTTCACCTGAAAATGATATTGATAAAAATGTCGAGTTTGTGTATTGATGATAAAAAATGTTTAACACTGATAGACAATAGTTATTTCTTGTTTTAATGGATAATATTTTGGTATGGTGATTTAATTATTTTTATATTCACAATTATATTTAATTAATTTCTAAATAATTTATCAAGGGATGGTGCCTAATGCCTACCTCTATGTCACGTTACTTAACATTTAATGATTAATAATAGCATTAATATAGCCTGATATAATTCAGCATTCATTTGATCTCTCTTCTTAGTCCTATGCCCTTCAGAGGGTGTGGTGATATTACAAATTGACGGCTTTAATTGTATCTTTCCACTGCTTTCAGTGTTGTGCCGTATGGATCGCTTCATACATTGTATGACCTGTAATCATTATTACTTGGTCTGTCCATCTAATACAACATCTGCTTCTAGGACATTTGCCATTGATTTTTTCTTCTAGAATTTGTTTCTCAAATCCATTTTTGTATCTGAAAATATTACCCAAGAAGCGAAGGTAGGATTGGTATATTTTAGTGGTTAGGCGTGTTGTGATTTTCAGTTGATTTAGGATGGAGCAAATTGTTCGGTGCTCCATCCAAGAGATTCTCAGCATTTTTCTATATGTCCATGTTTCAAAGGAATCAAGTTTCTTCTGAGAAGTGGCATTTATGGTCCAGGTTTCTGAGGTATAAGTAGCAATTGGAAAAATTAGTGTTATTAAAAATAGTGATTGCAGAATATTTTCAAATTCTAAATAATTTAGAGGTTGCATTGCGAGCGAGGCAAATTCTGTGTTTAAATTCATTATCGCATCCTCCTCTATTTGTAAGAAGTGATCCAAGGTAAACAAATTCATTAACCATCTTATAGCTTGCAATTTCCTTAGTCTGTGTCAAGGAACGATCAATTATCATAACTTTCATTTTACTTCCATTAATCAGCAATCCATATTCCCTGCTCTCAGTTTCAAGGTGTTTTATAATATTAATATATTCAAGTTCTGATTCACTGGATGCTATAATAAGTGTATCATCAGCATATCTCAGGTTGTTAACTTTATGGCCTCTGATGGAAATGCCTCTGTCCCAGTTATCTAATACCCTTCTCATGATTATTTCACAATAAGCATTAAAGAGTAAAGGGAAAGTATACATCCTTGTCTTATACCAGCTTCACATGTAAATATATTAGACATAGTTTTGTTAACTCTTACTCTTGCAGAGTTATTCTCATATAAATTTCTGATCTTTGAAATAAGATGGTGCAGGACTTTTATGTTCTAGAGAGTGGGCCACAGTTTGTGTCATTTTACACAATCAAAGGATTTGGTATAGTCTACAAAACAAAAGTAAGCTTTGACATTAAATTCGTGAACTTTTTCAATGATTTGTCAAGTGTTCGAGATTTGTTCACAAGTTTCTTTACCAGGGATAAACCCTGATTGTTCTTCAGCTATTTCATGTAATAGGAAGGATTTTAAATGGTTATTAATTATTTGGAGCATTGCTGGCATGGTTAATTAGGCTGATAGTTCTGTAGTTACTACAGTCTGTTGGTGTACCTTTTTTATAAATTGGAATATTGATTTACACTATTCCTCTGGTCATCTCTCAGTTTCCCAAATTAAGGAGCAGATTTTATGAAATATGTCAACATCCAGTTCTCCCATTACTTTTAAAATTTTGGCAGTTATGTTGTCAGGTCCTGGAGCTTTGTGATTTCTTAATGTATTTATGGCTTTTTCTACCTCTGATTTAAGAATAGATGGTTCAACTTCCCCTGTTCATGCATTTTGAAGTTGATTATTATCATTTGTTTGTCCAGTGTCTTTATAAAGTTTCTCACAATACTTCCTCCAGACATCCACAATCCCTTCCGTATTGGTTATGATTTTTTTTCATCATTTTTAATTACAGTGGAATCTTGTTTAACGAGCATAATTCGTTCCAAAGTCCTACTCGTAATGCGAAACACTCATTAAGCGAAACAATTTTTCCCATAAAAATTAATGTAAAATATGATAATGCATTCCACGCCGAAAAATATACTCAAATATTTTATGTATAATGTTTATTCAAAGAAAATTATACAATAAATATTGTTAAGGAGCGTGAATCATCATCATCATTTCTTCTAGTGCGGATGAACCAACCTGAAATGCGAATTCGATTTGCAGAAAACAAAAAACAAATCGGATAATTTTTCTGATAAACACACCAAACAATATGCCAAATTCTTGGGATATGTAAAGGCTATAATTAAATATTGGAAATTAATTAATTTGACTAGAGGTGGGTGGATAGTTATATTTCCATCTCGTATTTACTCTAATAATTATAAATAATAAATTTTTAATTCAGATATTTCTGGAATTTAATTTGGAATTGGTCATTAAATTTAATACAAGATGGCAGCATAACTGCCTACCTTTAGTCAAATTAATTAATTTGTAATATGTAATTATAGCCTTTACATAGCCCAAGAATTTGACATATCATTTGGCATGTTTATTATATAACGGGCTATGGTTGTTGATGTTTATATGTAATATGTGTAAACACAAGTTTGGAAAAATGTATGATTACAAGCAACACTAAGGTGCTAGTTGAACGAGTGCTAAACACAGACTGATGGAACATGCACACATTCGGATCCGGGACTTCCCCTCTCCTCGCCACTCATTATGCAAAATGTTGCTTGTTAAGCGAGTCATTTTTTCACAATTTATTTTGCTTGTTATGTGAAACACTCGTTGTGTGAAGTGCTCGTTAAGCGTGGTACCACTGTATTTGTGTGTGGTTTGAACTCTCTTGCTAGATATCTAACTTTATCATATAGTTCGTGAGTGTGATTATTATTTGCATGGACTTCAATTTCATTGCATATACTATCGACATAATCATTTTTATCTTTCTTACAAGCCTTTTTGATTTGTTGTCAAGTTCTTTCTTCTTCTCATCTACAACGATTGCTGAAGTTAATAATTTTTTCCTTTTGTCTATTAATTCAAGGGTACTATTTGTCATCCAATGTTTCTTTTTCTGTGGCCGATGTTGTGTGGTGCATTGTTGTACTCTAGTTAAAATCCAACTTTTTGTTTGTGTCCATAAATCATTTGGGTTGTTTGTAAAGGATGGAGAGTCTAAATTTCAGAGAGTCTGTTGTAAGATTGAACTAGTCGGAGTCTCAAGTCTTTGGTTGATCTTTGATATTTTTGTTGTATGGAGTTTTATTCTTGCTTCTGCTTTTAGTAGCTTATGATCAGAGTTACAGAATGCTCCATGTCTTGCTCTGACATTATTTACTGATTATCTCCATCTTGTTTTTATTAACATGTAATCAATTTCGTTTTTACATTCACCTGTTGGGGTGGTCTAAGTAGAAAGATGCCGATAACGGTGTTTAAACATGGTGTTAGTTATTCAAAAACTGTTATTGATTGCAAACTGAAGGAGTCTATTTCCTCTCTCATTTCTGGTGCCCAGTCTAAATTGTCCTATAATGCACTGTAGATTATCATCATCATTTTTTGTATAGCCTATCTTAGCATTAAAATCTCCCAATATTATCAATATGTCTTTCTGTGGTATTTTTACGATGATTTTTTCAATTTGTGTATATGTTGTGTCCACTTCATTGTCTGAAGCAGCCAAAGTAGGCATATTGTAAAGTACTATTTTTTTAGTAGCTTAGGAAACTGACTATAATTACGGTCGGTGAAACTTCCGTTAACCTAACGGGTACTTTACGCGGATTTGAGATTAGTTTGCCAGGCCTGGGCTTTTAAGCGTGCACCGAAAGATTAGTAATAATAACGATAAATACCAAGTCAGATCAAAAGTTCAAATATATTTAATTAGCAACTAGAACGTACTACGTACAAATATCAATAATTCCAAACAAAATTTATTAACGAAAATCAACAAGTCAACCCGACAATAAACTCAGCTACTTAGCTTAACTTAATAGTAATTTCCCCTTTGAAATTCGACAAATCAAATACTTAGAAACTATGAACAAAATCTCTTACTAATTAAACGTCTATCCGTCACCTCACTATACGAAGAAACTACTTCCTCAATCCTTTCGATATCATCAAATCGTCAATCAAACTCCTCTTTAACACCTTGGATCGTCCAATTATCAATCTGGACTTCTATCAGAAAATACTTCGCTTTCGAATTAACCTCGCTCTCACAGTCGCCTCGATTTGGAATTCACCTTGGTTTGGAAATCACCTCGGTTTGGAACTCACCTCTCCTTCTTCGGTTAACGTACGGGTTTTATACTGTGAGGTGACGTCACACTTGAGCTGGGTTACTCCCCTTATTTACATACTTAGTTGCTAACATTAACTTTCTGTTCTGGCAGCTTTAAGTTTCCGACAAAGCTTATAAACCGTTTACAAAATATTTATCATAATTTTCTGGGATGTTTAAGACGGTTTATCAAGTATTTCTCTACTAGTGATTGTGGGGACTCCCCCCTCCATTTTTTTTCTGCGGACTGTTACTTCCGCCGGGCAGCGCAAGTGCGCAAGATTTTTCCTATGGCGCTTATTTCTCCGTGAGTTGTTTTATCTTCATTTTTCATTACTAACAAGAGAGTGGTGGGGAACCTTCGTCCTAAATAAACATAAACCCCAAACAAAAGATAATAAAACGGAAATAATAATAAAATAAAAATAACGTTTGGACTCAGTTCCTTACAATATAAACCTGAATAATATGAAGTTTTACTAGTCTGGAAGATATTGTAATTTTGATTATGCAGTCGTTGATAGGTTCATAGCCTTTCACAAATTTTGTTAGGCGTTTGTCGATAACAAAGGTCACTCCATTACGTCCATTTTTGGTCGTACCTGAAACGTATATCGTGCGGTCGAATGTATCAAAATGACCACTCTCTCTCTAATGTGTTTCGGAGATGCCACAAATCGGTTTATTCTTTTGATTAAGCTCTCTTTCTACTATGTAGAGCTTTCCAGTCTGTAAAAGTCCTCGTACATTTCAAGTACCTAAAGATAAATTTCTCCTAAGATGTAATTTTAAATTTCTTCCAGATGCACATTGCACTTTGGTGTCAGGTTGCCTACATCCACATGCCCAGTAGTCCATTTCACACCAAATGACCTGGAATCAGTTTGGTGCTGGCTGCTGACCGTATTGTCATGCATATAATCGATATTATCATTGCTCGTCCTCATCATAATATTTTCATAATATTCATGGGAGAATAATCACGGGATTGAACTCAGTTCGATCGGCTTACATAGCGTTACACCGAAATTGGATTTTTAGACCCTCGGGAGAAAAAAAACTTTTTTTTGATTTTTCGGATGTTTTTTCAGTCCCCAAATTTTTTGAAAAATTTTTACCCGCGCGAAAAAATTTTATTGCGATTTTAATTAACCCTTAATGAGGGGCAATTAACGCTTAATTGTTTTTTTATGGGATTTTCTTATGGAACTTTATTCATCCTTCTAAAGTTCTAGCGCGCCGATTTTACTTCGGTAAAGTTATTTAAAGCTATTTTCTGATGTAAAAAACAACATCCAATAGTTTTTTAATTTTTTTAATTAATAGATTTTTTTATAATTACGTGTAATTAAGTCGGGGGGGTCGGAAATTTCAATTAAAATCGTAATTAAAAAAAAAAATTTTGAAATATCCCTCCATCTAGTATTCACCCTACTTTTTACCCTTCTCCACCCGAGAGTTTCATGAGAATGTCCCGCGAAAGACGACACCAGCTGTTCTCAAGGTCATCCAGCTGTGTAAACAATGACTCATCAGTTAGTAGTAGTAGTGGTTTGGGCATACTGATCACAAAATTAATTTTCTAATTACAAATTTAAATTAAATTAATTTTATTTTAACTTTAAAACAAAGTTTCTGTATTAATTATTAAATGTTTTTATAAATTTGAATAAAATTAATTTTTTAATTATAAATATGACACATACTGATCACAAATTTGAATTAAATTGATTTTCTAATTACAATAAGGCAAAGTTTCTGTATTAATTATTAAATGTTTTAATATCTGAGAAAATTAAAACATGACAATTGTATGAAATAATATAACACCAAAATTATTTTTGAAATTTTTTTTATTTTATTTAAGCTTTTCCAGTTTTTTCATTTACTTTATCTAAAACATGACACATTTCTGCAAGTAAGTGGAGTAATAAATTTTGGTGATTGTTGACAATATATTCCCGGTCTATTTTTTGATATTTTAAGATGTAACACCAAGAAAGTTCATTTTGGAAGTCGTCTATAAATTGCTGGTCAAGTATTTGGTAACGAGAAACATAATTCCAGTTTAGATAATCTTTTAATACGCGTAAAGTCATAGTTTTTAATCGTTGGTATTTTAAAATTTTTTTTATATCAAACTTATGTATGTATCGCCTAATAAAATTATCTGAAAGAATTTGAAATTCAGCAACTTTATTCCAATCAAGATATTGTGAAAAGCTGGTTAAGAATGATTCGTCTAACACCTGATATTCGCAAATTAAATCCCATTTTGCATATTTAATATGTTTTTCAATAAATGAAGTAGAGAATATATAGTTTTTCCATAGGATTTCCCAATTTAACTTATCAGCGAATTCAGAAATGAATGTGAGAGATAAATCGTTTCGTTGACTGATGATATCCCAGTCAATATAATTTCTTAAATGACGAATATTATTTTCTTCTAATGGCGAAAATGAAGAATCCCCCCAATCAATTAGCAGTTGAGTATTGTCTATAAAGAAACAAAATTGTTTTTTGTTAGGAAATATTTATTTAATTAATTACATAATACGATACAGTATTCATATTAATAACATTTTATTATATGGATATCACAATAGAATACATTATTATTCAAATTGAATACATATGTAAATGGATAACATTATTTAAATTGAGTACATATATTAACAGATACAAAATTATTTATTACATTTCATACAGTCACATCTTGTAAAATATTTGTCATATATTGGTAATGTTATTTTATCATTTTATTACAAAAAATTTACATTCATGTGTTTTATTCTTAGACAGTTTTAATGATGCTGCTTTAAACACAGATAACTTTTATTACAAACACTACGTATTACATAAGTATGTTTTCGTTTGCTTACTATTAAAAATCTGTATTGCGAAGATGATGATGATATCAAAAAATCTGTAAGAATTAAGAGTAGAAGCTGTAATGACCGAATGATACCACATCTATTCCATTATCTAGAATGAATTTTTTATCATAAAATGGAGAAAAGCGAAATTTTGTTCTGCAGGTACGTTGTTACTACATGATTTTTGCTTTTAATTCCATATTGCTGATGTCTTAATAGCTCTGTGTTGAATAAAACTTCTTTATATTTATCGTGATTAAATGTTTTTATAACAGATTTTTTAATACCTTTAGCGGTTTTTTTATTTTGTTTATCAAAAATATAAGAATACATCTTTGGTTTTAAAGAACAAAATTCAATTATTGGTTTTGAAAGTGTTTCATCTTTAAAATATCCTAATTTATTTTTGTTCATTTCATTATATAATTTGTGAGTTTTAGGATAGTTACTAAAATCAAAAATATCAGGGAATGATTTAAAATCCTCATAAATATCATTTGTATAAATTTGAAGTGTTAATGAATCTGTGTCAGTATATAATAAATGTACGTTTTCACCATATCTGTTTTTAAATACTTTATAAAATGTTTCATACATATGTAATTTGCTTAATTCTAATACACAAAAACCTATATAAATAGGTTTGTCTAAGCATAAATTAGGTTTCTTCATTTTAAAAATTGTGAGATTATCATTTATAATTTGAAATTGTTCTACACATGGTTTAGATAGATAGTGACGATATTGATTTAATGTTGTAGCTGCTTTTAAGTTAATACGCTTTCTTACATTTTGACATGTTTTGCCAAAAAAACTATTATTCATTAATTTAAAAAATGATTTGTCAAAATCATTAGTTGATTCTTGTCTTTTTTTATTATTAAAATATATATATTTTTTAAGCCATGCACTTTGACAAAATGCCAATACTCTATGAATTTTAGTTACTATCAGGCCCTCTTCTAGATAAAATTTTAAATTTCTATAATGAACCACATAGTTTGTTTTATCAAAAAGAGTAGGAATTAATTTTTTACTATTAGTATATTTTAAATTTAATTTATCTAGTACTGTTTTTTGATAATTAGATAATAAATCATACGGAATGGCAGTGTGTTCAACAGCTAGCGGCAAATTATCGTGTCGGTCATGAATATATTCGGGATATTTTAAATCAACTTCTAAGATATATCCTATGCTATTTTCATCAGATATATTAGCTATGTCTAAAGCATCTATTTCATCTTTGTGCAGCCATCTAAAATTATTTACAGGTAAGTATGCACTCATTACAAACCCATAAAGATTATTTGCATCTATCGACAGAATATAATTATGAGGTTGATTTTTATCATATGTTTCGGGTATTAATGGATTATTAGCTTGCGCAAATCTTTTCCCCGCTAAACTTACTCCCCCCTCATTCCATTTTCAATAAATAAATACATATCAAGATCATTAAATAATTCTAATTCAATTTTTGTCATTTTTAAACCACAATTCCATGTTAAATCAGGTGTTGTTATAAAATATACAGGATCTAAATTATAATATGTTAAACTTAATTTTCTAAAATTTTGGAATATATCTGCTAATAATATGGTATCGACATATTGATATAATTTTAAATAGTCCTTGAAAGTTTCACAGCGAAATTTTTTCCAAACTAATTGTGCATGATTATAATCATCATCTGTAATATTTTCTCCTGATAATTCGTTATAAAAACATTTTTTTGGTGGTAGTTGTATTTCATCTAATATTTGTTCATTTTTAAAATAGGAATATGGAAAAATTCCTTTTCTTTTTAATAATTCTCTATATTTGTTATTGCGAAAAAAATGATTAAAAATTGGAAAATTATAATTCGCATTTTTTAAATTGTCTGTTAAAACAGAGAGGGAAGAATTTAAAAACTGATAACTGTCAATAAATTTAAAATAATCTAATGAAAATGTTGTAAATTTTTCTGAATTTATTGGAATAATTCTAATTTTTGAAAATAATTTAGAAGGTATATTTTTAAAAATTAAATGCGAATCATAACCTGAAAAATTGTGCAATATAATTGGGATAAACGTTTTTAGTCTATAATTTAAATTGCATTTATTATGAGCCCACCCTCTAAAAAATCCTGTTTGGTGATCATGGTCCATTACACGGATATCATCATCATCAAATTTTTCTTTGCAAATATGACATAAATGTCTTGAATTATTAGTAACAGTATTTAAGTTAATTTCAACATAATGATTTATTTTATCTAACAAATTATTCAACTGGTTTTGAATATCAATTAAAAAATTATTAACAGCATTATTACCACAATAAAAATTAGCATATATTATTTTATCCTCGTTTTCAATAATTATAATCGAATAACATATAGGTTTATGAATTTCAACGATTTTAGTAAAACTTTCTTTAGGATCTATTTCATTAGAAGAAACCTTTTCCAAAATTGATTCAAAATCTGCATATATGCAAATTGGATGAAATAATGACTTTTCATGAGAATGAAATTTAGTGGTTGCTTCTTTTCCTTTCGGGGTGGATACTTTTTGATATTTATGATTAGAACAAAATTTGAGATGGTCATTTAAAGTACATTCTCTTTTAAAGCCGTTTAAACATCTTTTGCAAAATTTTCTCAGTGAAGATTTGTCTGACATTAGTCTATTAAAATTTCTAATTAAAAAATAATGAGATTTATATAATAACAAATTAATTTCTTTTTCAAATTGAAATTTGCTTATATAAATCGGATAAATTAGTTTGTTTTCGTATCCATATACATTAATATTTAAAGAATTATTTTTTTCAAATATCGGAATATTTTTAACATTTACAGGAAATTTTAAACTATTTATATTTAAATATTTTAAATATTTCCTATACAAATATACAGAATTTTTGTTGGTATTAACTGTCGGATACATATTAGCAATTATACAATATAAAAAACATTGATTGTCCGAACATTTTATATTTAACACACAACGTTTATTAACTATATGTTTTGGAAGAATAATATTACCACATCCTCCAATTTCATTTTTGTATATTCCTATATGAACATCTATAAATATAATTTCTTTCAGTATCCACCCCGATCCATATTTTATAAACTCATCAATATAGTTTAAAATTGTATCAAATGCATTCATTAATTTTTCATCAATCATATACGAGGATAAAATATTCTCAACACGACTAGAAAAATAAACATCTTGATACTCTATAATATCATCTTCTTTATATTTTATAAATTTAGTTTTTAAATTTATTAAAAATTTTCTTCTACAAACAAAATTATCATTAGCTAAAATATTATAAATACTAGATGTTATTTTTTCAAAAAAGACAGATGGATCAGAATTTTCTAAAATAAGAGCACGATAAGTTTTAGCATAACCTCTAAAAGCTTTTTTCCTTAATATAAAAGACATATTTTAAACATTTACACATTTGTCTAAATGTTCATTCATTGCATCAAAAGCTTTTTTATAAAATTTAAAGTCCTTAATATTAATATTATATTTGTTAGGTGGATAGTTCCCTTTTGTTTTTGTTAAGGAAACATATGTGTTAGAATGGAATTCTACCACCTCCATGAATTGATTTTCACATATTTTGATGTTAAACTTGCTAATTTTTGAAGATTTACCTTTATCTAGAGTTAGGTCTAACCCAAACTTTTGGTCAAAGGCAAACTTTTGCTTTTTCAACTCCTGATCTTCTATATTTTTAGGTTTGAGTCCTCTTTTTTTACCAACACTCTGTTTTGTGTTAAAATCATAATCACATTCTAAAATTAACATTATATTTATTGAATTATTTTAAGTAAAAATATTTAAAATCTAAAATAAAATACTTACCTTCTGAAGACATTTTTCTTAGATGTATAAGTTCTCAGCGATGTATTAAGCTGGTATCCTGACTGTGTATTGAGCTAGTCTCTTACACACAGTATTTATACTATCGCTAGACACAAAAATAACAGATAACACGGATGTGAATTAATATTTTTAGACAGTATTTTTTAACAACAGGATATTCATTAATAATTTTGGAATAACAAATGGGTTATTAATAATAGGAACGGGATACCAATTAATAATTTTAGAATAAGATGATGTCTATTAATATCTTCAACTGTACATAACAGGAAATCTAAAAAAGTATATCAAAAAACAGGATACGCAATTTATAATTTAGAATAACATGATGTCTATTAATATTCTTCAACTGTACATAACAGGAAATCTAAAAAAGTATATCAAAAACAGGATAGCAATTTATAATTTCAGAATAACATGATGTCTATTAATATTCTTTAACTGTACATAACAGGAAACCAATTAATAATTTCAGAATAATAGGATATCTAAAAAAGTGAATCGAAAACACATTGTGTCTATTAATATTTTAAGAATGTACTTCAAAATAACACACCCCTGTTGAATTTAAGTATAAATACAGCACTAGAATCAGCACTTAATAACTTCTACCAAGATGAGTTCTAAGTATATTTTTGTGCATACTCTCTGTTGAATTTAAGTATAAATACAGCCACTAGAATCAGCACTTAATAACTTCTACCAAGATGAGTTGTAAGTATATTTTTTGTATATATCTATATTAAATAATTTACAATAAATTTATGATTCTAAATAATTTTAAATGGCTTCTACCAAGATGAGTTATAAGTATATTTTTTGTATATATCTATATTAAATAATTTACAAAAATTTATATTTAAATAATTTTATTATTTTTCATTGAAGTACAACATTGATTATACATTATTGCACTCGGATGTGCTAAGTAAAAATGATTTTTAACAAATTTCTTTACAAATTCATCGTTATAAAATTTGTCAGTTGTACTTAATTCTTTTAAACATTGATTTCTATTCATTTTATATAGAAAATACAAACAGAAATATCCGCAAGTTGTTGAATATAAACTCTGATGAACTATATTATTCCAGCAACAATTTTTAGAATTTTGTTTTATAAATTTTATAATTTTCGTTTTTGTCGGTTTCATTCCATAGCTATCATAGTAAAAACAAGTTTTTTCGGTAAAGAACACAGATACCCAATGACTCCCAGGCTTATTTTTCTCATCTAAATTAATTATAAACGATTTACGATTAGCAATGTGAACGGGTAAGTCATCAGATGCAAAAACACCTCCGAAAGTCCTTTTTATTTTCGAATCACTTGAAGCCAGTCTCCATAAAGTAATGGTATTCATTAATAGTCCACAAACACAGTTCTTGAGTGATCAATTTCTAGAGTATTATTATATTCCAGCAAACAAATAACATTCACCGTTTCTAATATTGCAGTTGAAAATTTTAATTCAATTGAGATATTTCCTTGTTGATTAACACTTATATGCGATTCTGATGCAGAATGATCGGGAGTAAGATCGAAACAATATAAAGTATAGCCATCTTTATAATCGTCGTAAGATATATTTGTAAATTTATGATGGTTAATGCATCCTATATCTTCAAATAATGATATAAAATTTCTTGCATATATTTTATTTGTATAATCAGGAGTATATGGTTTTGGGGGAATCATTTGATTGTCTTTTAATAAACATATATAATTTAAATTGTAATTTTTAAAATTAAAAGGATTGTATTTTACATTTCCATTAAATGCCGAATTTGAAACCAAACCAATTGTAATTCTATAAGGTAACTGACCGATAACAGCATTTGATATATTTGTAGACTGAATTCCACTACTTAAAGTAAAAACTTTAATATCTGTTCTGCGGAATGGCATTTTTATAATACCTGTTTGCAATGCTTTTTCTATTCCAATTTGAACTGATGAACTAACATCTACTTTATTAATTTTTAGAGATGCATTTTTAATAATGACTTTATAATCATCATTATTTGCCATTAATGCAAAATTATCTTTTGATCTTTCTAATTTAATTCGTAAATCAACATTATTAATTAACAGTTTAGGTTGATGTGATAAATCAATATGAAGTCGTCCGACTAAATCTATTAGTCTACTTTGTTTACCAATATTAAATCTTTTAGCCATTCCTTCATTATTTTCTATGGAATCCATATGTTGTGCAGTATCTTTAAAAAATAATGCACTCGTTAAAAAGGATTCTTGTGCTTCTTTTGAGTAAAATAATAAGGCCTCCAAAATTGCTCTGTAGGGATAATTAACCTGTGAAATTACTTGTTTGTCGTTTAGAAAAACACTGCATTGAGAGAACAAACTATTTAAAAAATAATTGACAGGAGCAACTTTTTCATCTACAGCAGTATCTGTTCCATTTTTCTTTACAATTTTTGCTTGAACATGTAGATAAATTGAATGTAGATCGATATAATTTTCACCAGAACCGGATACATAAAATTCAATTGGTGCTCGACTATCCGAAATTGTTGCGACAGGATGTACTATAACTTCTGATGTATTGTCAATAGCTAATTGAGTTGAAACTGTACTGAATAAATCCAACTCACTTTTGGTGCATGGACAAGAGTGTGGATCCATTTTCTCACTCAGTAAATATATCTTTTAGTTTTCGCCTTTTATTCTGCGACTGAATTAATCTTTTCGTTCGTTTTCTTTTTATACCAGATCCGCCTTGTACTTTTTTAATTACATCATCTTTTATTTCAGAACCAATATCTTTTAAATGTGATTTTGTAGATTCTTTGAATGATTTCCCGCTAATTACATCCGATCCAACATTTGATGCAAAGTTTAATGCTTTTCGTCCTAGATATTTTCCTACTTTACTAAGAATAGGAATTGATTTACGAAATAAATCTCCAAAAAATCCATATCCTCGTTGTATTTGCTGTCCCGCAAAATAATTCCCTGTTCCTAATTGTCGTGTGAGAGGAAATCGTAACTCAGGTCTGTATATCGTTCCTCCCGCTTGATTACAGTAATAATTTATACAATCTTTAGGATCGAGCTTCATTTTGTACTTTCAAACATGAACTAATATTAACAAATAAGACTAAGCACTATTTATAACTGCTTAAAAGATAGAACTAATAATGTTTTTCCTCCAAAAAAGACAATTTCTTTTCCACCGGCAGTTCTCAACTCGATTTCAATAGTATCAATATAATTTTTTTTCAAAGGAAAATATAAAGGTGAGGGATAAACTTTAACTATTTGATCGGTCTTTTCTCCCATAACTGGTATAACTCTTAGAAGAGGAGCTGTTATATCCCCCACATGATGAGAAGCAACAATATTTGAATAAATAAAAATTTCTGAAATTCCTGCAGACAATTCAAGTGGATATTCACTTACATATTCGCCTGCTGAAAATTTCTGTGTTTTAAATCCTAATAAATCCTTTAATTCGTTTCCAAATTCAATCGTTATATTTTTAGGAACTTTTAAAATGATTTTGTTATTAGGCAGTAATCCTAATTTAATATATTTAAAAATTCCGAGAAATTTTTCAGCTGATGAATATAATCCAATAGGAATAAAAATTTTTTCTTCTACATCGATTTCTTCAACAACTTTTTTATTTCTTTCTATTAAAATTATAAATTGATCCTTGTAAAATACGGGATTTGATAGATATTCCTTAGACCCAGTCCGCAATATTAAATTTGAAGTGTCTTGTTTAAATATAATTTCTTTCAGTGGAAAATTTAATAAATAAAGTAATTTGTGAGCACTGTCTTTTGTAACATGCAACTCGAATCCCTCCTTCACATTTATTTTTACATCTTTATAATCCTTGTCTAAAACGAATTCTACCGAGTTAGAGCCAGTTAAGGAAACTATATTATTGTTTATCCAATCGAAAAGCGTCTTTCCTTCATTTTCTTTAGCTGTAGTTAGTGGAATCGTATATGTTTTATCTTCTATTTTTTCTCTTCTAATTTTATGCTTAGTAATAGTATAATCATTGTTATGATTAGATATGTTAAACCAGTTTCTAGGAATAATAACTTCGCTCAGACCGACTACCCATTTTCCATGTAAATCAATAGCCGGACTCATTTTCACAGTGAAATTAGACTGCTTATTTTCAGGAAATAAATCCATGCTAGCATTGCTTATCAGAGTTACAAAAAAGTCAGACTGCATCATTTTGTCACCTTCTGTAATTCTTCTGTATAAAATTTTCCTTCTAAAATTTCATTATTTAAATCTTTCAATATGTACGTCGGAGGATGAGATGAAAAACGATCGTGAATAACAAATATTTCTTTTGTCCAACCTGGTAGATATCCTCGACTAAATGTTTTACGTATTTTCGAGATTCGAACAAAATCACCAATATTAAATTTAAATGTATTCCCTCCTTTTATACCATACAACTTTTCGAAAATCATGCTATGATGTAGAGGGGTAACTTCTGACGGAGACATACCGATACTTCTATGAAAACTATTATTGTAACTTTTTACAATATCAGATAATTTATCGATATATTTAAAAGACTTACGATACGTAAATAATCTATATATTTTATTCCGCAGAGTTTTATTTAATCTTTCGACAACAGCTGCTTTTGTATCAGAATGAGTAGAATAATGATTAATTTTAAATTTTTTAAAAAGATTTTTTACTAATCTATTATAAAATTCTTTTCCTTTATCAGTTTGTAAATTTTTTGGAATGTTTTTTCTAAAAATGATTTTGAAAGCTTTAAAAACTGACTGAGGTTTTTTATCTTTTATTGGTTCTACATAGCAATACTTAGTAAATACATCGATTACAGTTAGTAAGTATTTTACTCCATTATTAAATCTAGAAAATTGTTTTAATACAATTAAATCGGCTTGCCATAAGTCATTAGGATAAAAACTTTTAGTTTTTCTTCGCGAATATTTAATTCTTACAGGTTTATGAAGTGTATAAGTCAGTTGAGAAGATAGCCATTTTTTAACAACAGATTGTGGTAAATTAGATTCTTTAACTAATTTACTTACACCACCAAAAGATGCTGGAGATTTAGGATTATAGTATATCGATTTTAAAAGTTTTTCCATTCGGAATTATTCTTCCTCTTCCTCTTAGATTTTTTCCACTGGTGAAATAGTCTTGGAGAGAAAATTTCTTCGGGAGTCTCGACTGATGCTGGTTGATACTGTGTTTTTTCGGCTAATGTTGTCAAACTTTTGTTTCCAATCCACTCTTTAGGAATGTTTATTTTCTTTAAACCGTCCCAAAATTCGTTAAAACCAACAGGAACTAATGCGGTTTTTCTATTTCTCATTACATACGAAATTAAGTCTACTATATGACTTCCAAAAATAGGTTTCCCATCGGTTGTTAATTCACCTTTAGAATTCCATCCGTAATGACTTTGATTCAACTTATCAATTAAATGTGGTATATATTTTTGATATAATTGCGGTACAGATAAAATTATTTGTTTAATAAATGCATCATCGACAGCTTTTTCTTCGGGTTGAGATTCCGTTTCTTCGATTTTGTCGGATACAACAGATACTCTAACAGGTTCTTTTGGCGCATGAACTGTTCTCTGATATCTCGAAATTAATTGACTTAATAATTTGACTTTACTATCATCAGATAAATCACCAGTCTCAAGTAATTCTTCGATATTATTACCAATTCTTATTTCAGGTTTTCGATATGCCGACAACAGTTCAGGAGGGACAAGAGCCATTTGTTTCGCCATTAGATTCTTTTTCCTATTACTTTACCAATTAGTCCACCTGCCATAGACAATAACGGAGCCAGTAGAAGAGGAAGGAATCCACCAGATTGATTAACTAAAATTTTTTTCTTAGTATTTAAAGGAACATTTTTTTCACTTAATTTCCTGATAATTTTTTTATATTTTTGTAATTTACGAACATCGGCAGGTATATTTCCTCTCCGCAAATTATCGCATATTTCACACAAAACTTTAATTTGATCCGGAGTAGCTTCTTTCAATATTGCTTTTCGTTGAGAAGGAGTAGTCTTAGACAAAAGTGCTAACATATGATAATTTTTCTTTACGTTCTTCATTTTATTGGTAAGTATATCCAAAAAATACCTTGTTCGTCAGGAAAACACGAATCTCTCACAGAAAATTTCTTATTCGTTTTAGGATGAAAATCTAATAACAAATAACCGAATTCCTTTTCTGTCGCTTTTTTATATGCATCCATAAAAAAATCACATTTACCAGCAAAAGCTTGCCGTCCCAAACAACTTACTTGACTTTCATCGCGATTATTTTTAAATAATATCAAATAATGCGTGTTTAAAGTTATATCTCTCATAATTCTATTTTTTGGAAACAAATTTTGCATTATCACGATCACGCTTACATTATAATGATGAGACTCTGTTGTAAACAAAAATGCAGTTTTTGAACTGAGTTCATGCATCAAATCATCAATTATTATTAAATCCCATCCTTGCACGGATTCAGGTAAGCCATACATGAATGTAACATCTTTTTCCTCGTGAAAAAACGGTAAATATACGGAATAACACCATAGAATCTTTTTTAATGTATTTTCATAAATTTTGTTACGAATAATTTTTCTCACTAATGTTGTCTTTCCGCATTGAGAAGGTCCAACGATTATACAGTTACTAGGATGTTTGAAATACATATTAATCAAACTTATAAGCTTTAGTAAATTTATAATGCTTTGATCCACAAATTATCTCCCTAAATATTAATATATTCTTTTTGTTCCTTTCTATATAAATTTCTTTCATAACTTCTGAACATTTCTCGAACGAATAATATAATTTATTACTAACTTCATAAATTCTTCCATTCTCGTCAACAATTATAAAACCGAATTTTCCATTTCCTTTCCATATTTCATCATTAACTTTAAAATAACGTAAAACAATAGGGAGATTATCAGGAATATCGAAAAAAAAATTATTTACCGCAGCAATACACGTATCTATTGACTTGTACAAACGAGGAGAAACAGAATAATTTCTATCACCGTCGTAAGTAATAATAAAACCATATCTCTCCATGATTGCAATTTTTAATCTTGGTATTAAAAATAAATTCTAACTTTCCTTAAAACTCAATTTATATCAAAAAACGACCAATCATATATCTTCTATAAAATAATTAATTTATAGAAAGATTTAATAATTAATACAGAAACTTTGCCTTATTGTAATTAGAAAATCAATTTAATTCAAATTTGTGATCAGTATGTGTCATATTTATAATTAAAAAATTAATTTTATTCAAATTTATAAAAACATTTAATAATTAATACAGAAACTTTGTTTTAAAGTTAAAATAAAATTAATTTAATTTTAAATTTGTAATTAGAAAATTAATTTTGTGATCAGTATGGCCCAAACCACTACTACTCTCATTCAGTGTCAAGTTTCGCGCTAAGGCGAGAAAAAGGAAATTGTACTTC
Source organism: Centruroides vittatus (assembly GCF_030686945.1). Classification (NCBI taxonomy): domain Eukaryota; kingdom Metazoa; phylum Arthropoda; class Arachnida; order Scorpiones; family Buthidae; genus Centruroides; species Centruroides vittatus. Next base: position 417,981 of record NW_027122517.1, on the reverse strand, counting down.
AAAGCTTTTTCTTCAAAATTAACACATTTCTTTCGTTTTTTTTTTCATTTTTATTATTTTTAATATAATTAATTATGTTTAATTACAAAATTAAAAAAAAAGTAGGAAAAAAGGGGTTAAAACGGTGTCGAACTTTTAAAACAGTTCGAAAAATTTATTTGATGTTGATATTAAAATATCATTTTAAGTGGTGATTACATTTGTATAGAGAAATTTAAGTTTGAGCTATGTCTTAGCATTTTTTAAAGTTAAAGTTGCATGTGGTGCAATCTGCGATGAGATTTTATTAAAAATAATTTTTTAATCAAATTTTTTATTTTTATGAAAATGCAAAAGGCTTAATTTTGAGGATAGAAATGAGTTACAAAAAAACTGTAGATGCCAATAACGAGTAACATTTTCACTAAGTCTGACTCCACATGAGATACAACACAAGAACCCTGTCTATTTCTTTACTCCTTGATTGTAATCACCAAAATTTAATAGCATTAATGCCCCATGTTTAAAAATAAGCTTGCTAAATTCTTAAATGTTTGGTTTTTCCAGTCCTGAAATATAATGCAAAATTGATTTTAAAACATACACTTACACCCCACACATATGAAATTTTCTAAGGGGTTTACTTACAATTTTTCTCCTGGAGTGTTAAAATGTGGAGAAATGCAAAAGAAATTTGAGCAATCACCATATTTTCCCTATGCTATAAGCCAGAAAAGTAAATGAATTGTTAAGTTTCAAGAATTAATTAACTTATTCAAATAGTAATGATCACACGAAGAATTCCGGGTTGAAAAATTTTTAAAACTGTGTTGTTGATTTGGATCCTCAAAGAAACGGTTGACATCAAATGTATAGTGTCTTTGTGTTTCTTAATATTATGTCATCAGTTTTTTTTAGTGAAGAACTGCTTGTATCTTTATGTTGGATAAAGACTTTAAACGGACCCAGAATTATTTCTATGGTCATTATTATTTGGATAACACTAATATTTTGAAATGTGGTTATTCTGTATTTGAATGATATAAAGAATGTTTTTTAGAACATTCTTCTTATGTGGTGTGGTGTCTCACCACTTAATTGTGTTTGTTGAGAATATATAAAACATGTGGTCGTATATCTCATATTTGTTTTATTCACACTATGTACAAAGAATTCTCGTTCTACAACTGTACAGTTAGATAGCATCCACGTGGTACATGAGAATAGCTCGCGTCCGGACTGTCGCTGGTAAGTCGGGAAAAAGAATATGGCGGATGGCTTGTACATGTTTATATATCTGCCGCGTTAGCGCCACCTGGATTTTTAGGTGTAGCGCCAGTTACAAATATGCGGCCGCCACACACTCCCCCACCAGTGACAACGAGAAGCTTATCGTTATATGGTTACAAATATGATTACAGTTAACTCGTCATAAATATCGCGGGTTGAATCGGACCCGTCAACCGGATCTGGTTGAGACCGGCGCTCGTCTGTTGTCCGGCGTCATCGCTCCTGTTGTCGTCTTAGTAGCTGTCTTCTGCTGTTCGGAAGTTAGGGGGAGCCCTCCGGACTCCGTATCTGGGCTTGCCTCGATGAATGCCGGTTTTAACCGGTCTATGTTTATTGCTATCTTTCGGCTGCCCTGTTCGATGGTGAAAACCTTGTCCTCTCTTGATATAACACGAAAAGGACCCAAATATACTGGTTGTAACGAGTTCCTTACCGTGTCATCGCGCACAAATACTTGTTGGCACGAGTTCAGCTCTTCGTGTACGAAGCAAGTTGTCCTGTTTGGTTGCCTGGTGGGTGTTGGGCGTAACTTTTCCATGGTATTTTTAAGACGCCCGACGAAGTTTGCTGGGTCGGGGTTGTACCTGCTTGGAGTAAAAAATTCGCCCGGCAACCTAAGGTTTTCACCGTAAACCATTTCGGCAGTGGAGGCCTGTATGTCTTCTTTGAATGCTGTTCGAAGGCCAAGGAGAACTGTTGGGAGCACATTTGCCCAATCGTCTCCTCCATGGCAACGTAGGGCTGCCTTAAGTGTGTGGTGGAGCCGTTCCACCATTCCATTTGCCGCTAGATGGTACGGGGTTGTGCGGATCTGTTTGATGCCCAGAGTTGTCGATAAAGAGTGGAAAAGGTCGGACTCAAACTGACGTCCTTGGTCCGAGGTCAATCTGAGCGGAACGCCAAAGCGGCATATCCAATTCGCGTAAAAAACTTTTGCAATCGATTCCGCTGAGATATCGGCGACCGGAATGCACTCAGGCCACCTGGAGTACCTATCGATACATGTAACGATGTATCTAAAGCCTTGCGATGGGGGAAGCGGACCCACTATATCTATATGCACGTGCTCAAAACGAGCACTGGGAATGAGAAAGGTGCCTGGCTTTGAGCGAGTATGCCTGTGCACCTTGGAGCGTTGGCACTGGAGGCAAGCGCGCGTCCGCTTGGTTATGTCCGATCTCATGGACTTCCAACAGTATCGCTCGCTTACTAATTTTGCTGTTGCGCGGATACTAGGATGTGCCAGGCCGTGAACAGAGTCGAAGACTTGTCGTCTAAACTTCTTGGGAACAAACGGCCTGACCTTGTTTCTTGACACATTGCAATGCAGCTGGGCTGCCGAATCATCTATTGGCAGCAGCTTCAGAACTAACCCGGTCGAGTTGGGGTTGTTAAGTAGTGCCTGCAGCTGGTCGTCTGTCTCCTGGGCTTTAGCCATTTCCAGATAGTTAATCGGCCAATTTGTGATTGTTTCTACATGCGAAAGCGTGTCGGCTACAATATTTTCTTTGCCCTTGATATGCCGAATATCTGTTGTAAACTGGGCAATAAAATCTAGTTGCCTAACCTGCCGGGGCGAGCACTTGTCCGATTTCTGAATAAAGGCATAGGTCAAGGGTTTGTGGTCTGTGTGTATTGTAAATGCACGGCCCTCTAGCATATGCCTAAAGTGTCGGACAGCGATATAAGCCGCGAGTAGTTCCTTATCGTACGCATTATATTTGCGCTCTGCAGGTGTTAGCTTGTGGGAAAAAAAAGGCTAGAGGCTTCCACTCGTTGTCCTGCTTTTGCTGCAAGACCGCCCCTACGGCGAAGTCGGAAGTGTCAACAATCAGTGCTGTCGGCGCCGTGGAATTGGGATATACTAGCTTTGCTGCTCATGCTAATTTATCTTTGCACTCTTGGAAGGCGTTTTTTGAGTTTTCGTCCCAATTAATTGCACGGTTATCGTTCTTTGCCGCCCCTTTTAGGAATTCGCAGAGGGGTGTCTGGGATTTTGCCGCCTGGGGAATGAAACGCCGGTAAAAGTTCAGCATTGCCAGGAACCTACGCAATTCATGTACCGTTTTTGGTTGGGGTATCTGACTTATTGCTGCAACCCTATCTGGCAAGGGACCGACGCCTGCGGGAGTTACGCGATAGCCTAAAAATCTTACCTCAGATTGACCAAGGATGCATTTGGATGGGTTGATTCGTACTCCGTATTCTTTGAAGCGTTCCAGGACGGTTTTGAGATGCTTTCGATGTTCCGCTTCGCTGGTCGATGCCACTAACACATCGTCGAAGTAGGGCACACAAAAGTCCAGCCCGCGTAGGACTTGGTGAATAAACCGTTGGAACATCTGTGCAGCGTTGCATAAGCCAAAGCCCATGTATAGGAACTCGAACAACCCGAAAGGGGTGGTCACTGCTGTTATGGGGACGTCTTCCGGGTTCACCGGGATTTGGTGGTAAGCCCTCGCTAGGTCGAGCGTCGAGAAAACGGACTTGCCGCGTAACAGTTGCACACAGTCTTGTATATGAGGTATGGGATAGCGGTCGGGAACTGTTACTGCGTTTAACCTCCTATAATCTCCACAGGGCCTCCAGTCACCGTTGCTTTTCCGCACTAGGTGCAACGGGCTAGCCCACTGGCTGCTGGATGGTCTACAAATCCTTTGGGTCATCATATATTCGAACTCCTTCCTTGCTGCATTGAGCTTTTCGGGCGGAAGTCTGCGAGGCCTTCCTGCGACTGGCGGTCCCCAGGTTTGAATGAAGTGGACGACGCTATGTTTGGGCAGTTCTGTTGGTGTAGATGGTGTAACTAGCTCAGGAAACTCTGCGAGCAGACGGTGGAAGGAGGAGTTGTCTCCGACGAGTGATAGTGTCGGTGTTGGTCCCGTCACGGCTTTTCCCACGCTCGCAAGTTTCGTTTGGGCGTCCATAAGCCTTTTGTGTCGAATGTCGACGATCAGGCCAAAGTTCCTTAAGAAATCCGCTCCAATTATTGGGTTGGATACTGCAGCTATTACGAACGGCCATTGAAACGACTGGCGCAGACCCAATTCCAATGATAATAGTCTCCGTCCGTACGTTTTGATCTTTGAGCCGTTTGCTGCAAAGAGTTGCAGTCGGTCTGGCTCTCTTCTTGCTTCGGCTGGAGTTGGGGGAACTACAGAAATGTCCGCTCCTGTATCTATCAGAAAATGCGTCGACGTGGCCCTGTCATACAAGAAGAGCCTATGTCTCCTAGATTGGCCGTCGCCCGTGTCGTCGAGCGACGGCCCGATCACTTTCCCGACTGGAATTGGCAGGGGGACGTGCATTTGTTTGCTTTGTCTCCAAACTTCCGGTGGTACCAGCAGACCTGCCTTCCCTTTGATGTGCTTCTGTTTCGATGGGGAGACGAAAAACGGTGGCTGCCATGTTCGCTACGTCGGTAGGGTTTTGACTCCATGATTTGGTGTATCTGGAGGGACAATTGTGATATCTGTTCCTTCAACTGGGTGATCGCGTCCACGTGGTTCTCGGCCGGCGGCGGTTACATGGCCTGAATTTGGCCCATCGGTGCGGTGACTTCGCAAATTTTGTCGGCCAATTCGGCAACTTTCGTCAGATCTTCGCCGCTTACCGCTAGTATTTGCTGAGCAGCTGTTGGCAAGCGCTGGAGCCAAAGTGTCCTTAGCACGTCGTCTGAAATTTTATTTGTGGCTAACTCTCGCATCTTTCGTAGTAATTGAGACGGGCATTGATCCCCTAGCTTGATGCCTTGAAGCAATAGTCGTAGCCGCTGTTGTTCTGAATCTGCGAACTGGTCGACTAATCGGCGTTTGAGTGTGAGGTATTTCTCTTTGTTTGGAGGTTGGACGACTATGTCACTCACTTGGGCAAGGATTTCGCTCTCCATGGCTGCAATAACATGGTTGAATTTTGTTTCGTCGACTGTTATATTGGCGTTTGCGAACTGGGCTTCTATTTGAGCGAACCAAAGTGTCGGATTAGCCTTCCAGAACGGTGGGGCTCGCACCGCCATTCGGGCGATTTCTGGCACGTGGGCCGCCATGCTTTTGTTATCATTGTTCGACATGTGTCGTCCAGCACGTGTGAAAAAGCGTAAAAATAAAAAATAATTATTACTTGATTGTCCTGAATGCTGATGAATGTCTCTGGCCCTGTTAGTCTTCCGGACTTTGATGAAGAGCAGCCGATGTAGTTGGATTAGCTTCGGAACGAGAAAATCACGTTCGGGTCACCAATGTGGTGGTTGTCTCACCACTTAATTGTGTTCGTTGAGAATATATAAAACATGTGGTTGTATATCTCATATTTGTTTTATTCACACTATGTACAAAGAATTCTCGTTCTACAACTGTACAGTTAGATAGCATCCACGTGGTACATGAGAATAGCTCACGTCCGGACTGTCGCTGGTAAGTCGGGAAAAAGAATATGGCGGACGGCTTGTACATGTTTATATATCTGCCGCGCCAGCGCCACCTGGATTTTTAGGTGTAGCGCCAGTTACAAATATGCGGCCGCCACATGTGGTTTATTATTTTTTTATTTTACACAATTTACAGGAATATTATCCATTTCTTTTAATGTGTATGTGTATGTGTGTGTGCTGGGGTCACACTGCCTGTTGCAAAATTTGCAATTCTTGAAAATTTTATTGATCTGGCTGTTGCTTTTATCATTTGATGACTGGAGTGGCAAATAGCTGCAGAGCAGTCCACAAAAAAAAGAAGAAAAAACTGCTTGGTGAAAAAGAGTATCACAGAATTGATGTTATCTAATACAGTTTTACTGTTAATAAATAAAAATAAAGTTGCTTGGGAAACTCAGTCATAAAAACTCTGCATTTTTTTATGTTGTCAGTCTTCCTTTCATTTTATGTTTGTACAAAAAGTCACAGTAAGATAAAAAGTAACCTAACAAATAACTTCCTATTTTGGCAAATGGACAGTTAGTGATTTCTATAAAAAAGCCAGGGTGACCCCTGTGTGTGTGTTGTGGTGTGTGTGTGTGTGTGTGTGTGTGTGTGTGTTGTTTACACCAGATATATATATATATATATTTTTTTTTTGTTTTCTATTTACAGGAAATCATTATTTTCAATTTTTTGTTCGAGCACAAGATCAAGGAACCCCTTCAAAATTTTCTGTTGTTCCAGTAACTATTCATCTGTTAGCATCACTAGTTAATATACCTCAGTTTGAGCAAACAAGCATTGAATATTTTGTTTCAGAACAAGCTCCTATTGGTACAATTATATCAATATTAAATGTTAGCAATCCTACATCTGTTCCTATATTTTATTCAATCGTTGCTGCTCCAGAAGAATCTATGTTTAAATCTTATACTTCAATGTTTAGCATTAATAAACTTGGCCATTTGTTATTGATGTCGGAATTAGATCGAGAACAGGAGACCACATATTTTTTAACTATTGAAGCCAAGACAAAAATTAAACCTTATATTTTAACATATGTTAATCTTATAATTCATGTAATGGATGAAAATGACAATCCACCAGTGTTTGAAGCTTCTTCTTATCATATTATTGTTGCTGAAAATATTGAAGAAGGATCTTCTGTTTTAAAAATAATGGCTCATGATTCTGATGTAGGACAAAATGCAGATGTAGTATACAAATTTGCAGATGATTTTGGAGAGGCAGTGTCAGTGTTTCATTTAAATTCAAAAACTGGATGGCTTACCACTATTAATTTATTGGATAGAGAAACAATATCTTGGTATAATTTTACTGTTATTGCTGAAGATAATGGTTTTCCTATGTATTCTTCTTCAGCTTCAGTTACTATACAACTGCAAGATTATAATGATAATCCTCCAAAATTTCAATTGCAAAAATATACTAGTTCTGTTGCTGAAGATGCTTTACCTGGTACTGTTCTTGTTAGACTTGAAATTATTGATGCTGATGAAAATATTGATAATAGCATAGAATACTACATAACTGATGGAAATCCAAAAAATCAATTTGACATTCGTCAAACTGGAGAATTATTTGTCAGCAAACTTTTAGATCGAGAAGATATTGCAAGTTATTTCCTTGAAATTACGATCACTGATGGAACTTTTATAAGTCAAACAACAGTTGATATTGAGATTATTGATGTCAATGATAATCCACCAGTCTGTCTAAAGGTAACTATTAGATCTATTTATAATTAGAATTGATAAAACAAATGATTTCCATAATTAATTGGGCTAATTAAGTGTTATTATTAATGATTAATTATTAAGTAATTTGGTACTAGAGGTAAGTGTTAGGTGCCATCTCTTATTAAATTTAATAATTATAATATTTACTTATTAATTTTGAATACTCTGGAATAAAAAATTGGCCCAGAGCAGGACTGGAACATTCAACTCCCACTTACTGTGTGGCTACATTGCCAGTTACACTACCTGGACCCCAAGTGCTTCTTTGCTTCCATGCCCATTTAATTATTGATATAACCAGTCAAGGTTACTCATGCAACATCTGCACAGTAAGTAGGAGTTTGCAGGTTTGAGTCCCACTCCAGAGCCAATTCTTTTCTTCCAGAATGTTCTAAATTAATTAGTAAATATTATAATTATAAAATTTAATAAGAGATGGCATCGAATGCTTACCTTTTAGTACTTAAGTACCAAATTACTTAATAATTAATCGTCAATAATAGCGCTTAATTAGCCTGATTAATTATGGCAATCATTTGGTTTATTATTAATACATTGGGCTTGATTACGTTTATATAATTAGGATTGAATTTAATTAGTTAAATTTTTATATATGTGAAATAATAATTTAATCATTTTAACCATAAAGTAACTCAAAACAATTTGTTTTGTCGGAATACATTTTTAAGCATTTCGAACACAGGTAGTTTTGACTTTTATTGATCATCATTATGAACATATTATATATCCATAAACATCATTAAACTAAAATATATTTGCATTCTTATAGTTTAAAAAGCTTTAATACTTATGTTTCAGTTTTTTCGAGAAAGCAATTTCTTATCTTAAAGAACACTACAATAAAAAGAACACAGTTAGATAGGCATCCAAATGGTGTGATCACAATATATGCACACTGTTAACACATGCACGTGGTGATTTGTGAACTAACAAAGAGATAACAAGAAATACAATAAAAACGTTCTTTATTTCACCCGTGGTCTTTACAATAAGCAGGATTCTTATGGATTCCGACGCTCCTCGTGGTCCGTTCGTGCTCTTGTACGAACAATTAACACTAGACCCAGGCAGAACAGTTGACGCGATTCCCGCGACAATAAAATAAAAAAAACGATTAATTTAAATCTACGCGGTACAAAAAAAGTCTTATATCTAAAGAATTAAAAACTACTTATGCTAACAAAAAAACGGAAGAAGGAAAAGGATAGAGAACAGGACGAGTATATCGATAGAATAAGACGAGAAGGGTACCCAAAATTGGTGAACACTCTTGTGGTGGCGGTGGCCGAAATATTTCTTTTGTGAGGGTTGAGAAAAAACGACGTAAATATCTTCAATCAAAAACTTTTCTAACCTTCCAGAATTCCTGAGATCAAAATATTCAGTCTAAGCTTGACTAACGTCTCCAACTGAGGCTAAAATAGTCTGGAGAACACTAGACAGTCTGGAGACTGCGTCTTCTTCCTTCGACGTCCCAGCTAAAAGTGGCTTATCTTTTCTCACTTTAGCCCTCAGGGTTACCACTTTTCTTTTGTGCTCGAAGTAGGTGACTCACCACCCATACTTAGAAGTTTCTAGAAATTGAAAGACAAAGGAACCGAGAACAAAGAAGGAAGAAAGTGTAGAAATATATACATATATTATTAGATATATACAAATAAAAATATTGGTGTACTACCACAACACCTTCTGTTTTTTAGAATTTCAGCAAAATTTGATTTAATACAACCTACAAAGATTTTTGTCATTTTACATGAGCCGTCTTCAGGTATTAGCAAAATGAATAATGTTTAAAAATTAAAATGAACAAAAATTTTTAGAATGAATACAAATTTGAGTATTTGTAATGCATTTATCAAACATGCAAGTTGAAGAAAGAGAAATTAAAGTTAAAAATTAAATTTAAGATTAATAACAACTGGAAACCAGTTGCTTATGCAGCCAAACCATTAAGGCTGAACAGGCCAATGCTCAAATTAAGAAACAACCTCTTAGTTTAGTATTTGGATGTGACAAATTTGGAAGTTATGTTTATGGAAAGAAAATAATTTTAGAAACAGATCATATTTCACTAATATCCATAGCTAAAAAGAACATTAATGACATGCCAGCTTGCCTCCAGCAGCTTTTTATCAGACTTCTAACATATGATTTTGATATTTGTTATACACCTGGCAAATTTCTGTTTATAGCAGATACTCTTTCCAGAGCCATGTCAAATGGGAAAAAATTTGAAACAGAAGATGATGATCAAATACATGTAGATTTAGTTGAGACTATGCTACCTATAAGTGATCCAATAGTAGAAACAATTAAAAAGGCAACTAAGCCAGATAACAAATTGCACCAGTTAAAGAGAGCAATAGAAGCAGGAGACAAAATAGAACTGGACCCTATAAAAGTGTGTTTTATGCATTCATCACTTTTAATGACCTTGTGTTAAGGTTGTGGTCTGTTGCACAAGGTCTATTCAAAAAGTTCTCGAACTGTTTGAATAGCACGCCTCCAGTTAGTTGTTATTTAATTTGCTTGGAGGCATTGTGTCTGCAGAATCATCCCGAGTAACCTCCTTCGACCCATTTGATGATGTCTTGTTTTGATGATTAGTTACGGCCGTTTATGTGAAGAGGTGTTTGTGGGGTTTGGTGAAAAATCAAATCTGCAGAAATGAGCTCTTTGAAGGAGCAGCATTGTTCTGTGAAATTCTGTGTGAAACTTGGGAAATCCTTCATGGAAACTTTTGAGTTGATTACCAAGGCTTATGGTGAAGATGCTATGAAATGTACCACGTGTTATGAGTGGTTTACCTGATTCAAAAAGGGATGGCAATTAGTGGAAGACGAAGAGCATTCCGGACGACCGTCAATTTCAACTGACGACCCTCACGTCGAGAAAGTGAGTGATCTCGTTTGTGCAAATCGACGTTTGACTGTCGGGAACTTGCAGAAGAGTGTGGCATCTCGATTGGTTTTGCTATGAAAGCCTGACTGAAAAATTGAGGATGCATTGAGCTGCCACCAAATTTATGCCTCGCCTGATGACAGCAGATTAGAAACAACATCGAGTTCAAGTCTGTCGGGAACTGTTTGATTGAGCTGAAGAAGATGAAACCTTCTTGTCCAGGATCATAACAGGTGATGACATTGAAACAAAAGTGCAATCTTCACAATAGGTGAGTGAAACATCCTCCACCCCAATAAAGCTTGACAAGGTTGCTCAAATGTTAAGGTGATGTTGACTGTTTTTTATTATGCAAAGGAGGTTGTGCATCACAAATACCTACCTACAGGCCAGACAGTCAACATGGAGTACTACCTGGGGGTTATAAAATATCTAAGAGACAGAATCAGGTGAAAACAACTCAAACTTTGGAGGAGTGGTGAGTGGTTTTTTCATTACAACAATGCACCAGCTCATTCATCCCTCAGAACTCGTGAGTTTTTGGCCTAAAACAAGATCACTGTGCCTCCTCATCCACCCTACTCACCTGACCTGGCCCCATGCGACTTATGCCTTTTCCCCAAACTAAAAACCACACTCAAAGGAGAAAGATTTGCCACCATTCCAGGGATAGAGAAAAATTCGATGGAGCATTCCGGATATGAGCATTCCGGAAGAAGTATTCCAGGACTGTTTCAAAAAGTGGAAACATTGTTGGAATAAGTGTATACATTGGGGAGAAGACTATTTTGAAAGGGATCCTGACCAATAAATTGTAAGTGAAGTATTTTTTTTTTTTAATAAATAAAGTTTGGTAACTTTTTGAACAGACCTCGTAGAGTAATTAAACCATAAGGCATGAAAAAAGGTATTGTGCGCAGAATACAGTAAGGTTATCTGGGCATACAGAAATGTTTAGAGAAAGCTTGTTAAGCAGTTTACTGGCCAGGTATCAACTTAGAGATAGAAAATTTCTATTAAGAAATGTCATACATGATGCAACATCGAGCTGAATTCAAGCATTTTTTGAGTTAATTATAATAGTATATCAGGTTTTTTGTCATAATTAATGTATTGGCATTGCTACACCAACAAAACTCTACAGAAAACTGGTTATTAACAACTACCTTCTAGCAGTAGATACTATTCAAACTAACTAGATGATGTCAGTCTTGATAGAGTAACATCTACAGCCATAGTCCAAGATCTTAAATCAGTGTTCTCTAGGTTTGGAATTCCTCAAATAGTGGTTAGTGACAATGGGCTACAGTTTGCAGCAGAAGAATTCAAAAAATTTTTCAGAATCATATGGATTTAGGTATGCTACTTTGAGTTTAGAAAACCCAAAATCCAATGGTCTAGCAGAAAAGGGAGTCTAGATAGTAAAAAGACTCTTTACTAAGGCAAAGGAAATAATGGTGACATACATGTAGCATTGCTAAGCTACAGAACAATGCCTCTGAAAGGTGTGAAAAGTCCTAGATAACTATTGATAGAACGCAAACTCAGATCAACACTCCTGCAAGTAGATAACAATCAGACTCTGTCTTGCCAAAATAAGAGTTAACATATGAAGCAAAAAAAAATTACAAGCCCTGTGACAAAATGTAAGGATTAGGAATTCCTGGGGAATGAAAGAAACCATAACCAGGAAAGTGGCACCTGGATCATATGAAGTGCAGAGATGGGAAGCTTGCTGCATAGAAACCATCAGCATATTTTATTTATATTCATTTTGTATTGTTTTTAAGTTATTATCTTTATGTGTTGCAGTAGGTTCATTGTTTGTTTTGTGTTGGGGTAGGTTATTATCTTTAGATATCTTAACTGTTTTTAAGTATTTATTTATATTCAACTCTTGAATATGTCATATTGTGGTCTTACGCCATACCGTTTTTGTATATTTTATTTGTATATATATATATTTCTCATTTCCCTTAATTCCTCTACCCTTCGTTTCCTTGTCCCCCTTCTTCTGGAAACCTCTCTCTGCGAGTGGCGACGAACTGGTTATAAGACAAAAGAAACGGATAGCCTGGAGGAGCTAAAAGGGAGATAGACTGGACACTTTTGGCTGAGACATCGAGCTGTAAGAACGTGTTTGGTGAGGTCTCCAAGTCAATTTCGCACCAACGGGAGAACGAAGGAGGCAGCAAGCCGAACGTAGCAGAATCTTGAAAGGAACTCTAGTAATCTAATACAAAAGCCCTTCTGGAAGTTTATCGAAGGAAACACAAAGGAAGGAGAAAATTCGAACTCTACAGTCATCGAATTTTGTATTGTCCAAGAAGGCTTGAGTTATAGCCACCACCACGAGTTCGCTAGCTAAGTTTGGGTACCCGTTCTTGTCTGGTTCTATCCTATTATCTACACCTTCTTTTTCCTTCTCTAGTATAAGTAGTTTTAATTAATTAGTTATAGGTTTTTTTTTTTCGCGTTTTTTTGTGTCGCGTCGTGTACCTCAATTCTTTTGTCGCGAGATCTTAGAATAACGATTCTGCCCAAGTGTCAAAAATTTATGACCTTGTCCAAGGAGTGTCGAAATACAAAATATAATCCTGTATAAATTAACAAACGCAGGTGAAAAATAAAATAAAGAAGTTTAATTTTCTCCTATCCCCTCGTCGGACTCTTTTTCACCACGTGCGTTTTACAACAATATATAATACAGTTTAAATAGTTTGATCATTTGTATTTTAAAGTTGTTTTCTGTTCTATCATATGAACCTGATGATCTTTAAATAGGATTGAAAATGTTAGTTTACTTGTTAAAGTTGTTATTTATTACTGGATTCAAGCATTTTTTGAGTTAATTATAATAGTATATCAGGTTTTTTGTCATAATTAATGTATTGGCATTGCTACACCAACAAAACTACAGAAAACTGGTTATTTGTTTAAGCTATATCAATCCCAAGTTGAATTTTTTTACTTCAGTGTTGGTCTTTCCATGTATTTCTGACTTTTATCCAAAGGATTAACCTCCCACCTTAATATTTGGCTTTATTACTTATGGTCGAAAACAAGAATACACAGATATTCCATCTTTGAAAAAAATTATTCGTTTGGAGAATCTGATATATGAGGTTAAACCAACTCTGTTAGTGGAAGTCAATGCCACAGTTGTCTTTCTAGCTGACTCCATTTCTGCACAACTTGCCAGCATTTTATCAGAAGAAGTTGAGGTGGTTATGTCAAATGCAAATGGACTGATAATCTGCTAGAAGTTCACCTGATTATTTGATCAACATTTAAAGTGGACATAGGGACAACAGCAGTTGAAATGGTATATGTAATTCTCTGTGAATCCTTCATTAGCCAAGTAAAACATCACATGGCCAATTTGAAATTATTAGCAATTTCTTCTTATTCCACAGACAAAATTTTTTTCTGTTAATTTCCCAAATAGAAACCCTTTTCCCAAGAGTCCATACTAGAGCAAATGGTGTTCCTGTAAATACTGAAATCAGCACTTAGTGCTTGGCGCATGTGACGGTTGCAACCTCGTGGATAACAAAATGAAAGTTTGCCAAATAATTCTACTTACAGGGCAGTCTCTTAAGTAGTGTTGCCACTCATCCAGTTTTCATCCAGACAGTCCGGTTTTTAATTCATTGTCCAGGGTTTCGTAGCAACCTGCCGACTGTTTTTTTCTTATTCAGAGCTGAAAGAATGTACACATCATCATAAGATTCAATACCAACTGGCTGCCTTTATGTCAATTTTAATCAGGACCACACAAGGAGCGAGAAACAATAATAATCAATATCCAAGATTGCAAAGCTATTGTCTCCATTAACAGGGTAAAACTAGCATACATTTTACAGGATAAACCCATCATTCCAACATAAACCCATCCAGTCAAGACCATCACAGCACCATCATCTGCATTGACTAGCAACAAGTCATGACTGACTCTCAAACAAGATTGGATTGTCATTTGTATATAGTTTATAGGTTTATATTATAATTTTTTTTTCTTTCTTTCCTCAATCTTTTTCATACCTATGAACTTTCTATTTTCTACTGTTCTCTAATTTCTATGTTCCCCAAAATTCGAGAACTTTTTACCCATGCTCAAATCCCAAAGGTGTGGGAGGTGAACAATGGGTAGAAGAAGGCCCTGGGGCAATCTGAAGAGAGACAGAGCCACTTTTTGGGTAGATGCCAAAGAGATCGGACGGATCAAGGTGAGACTCTCGATTATTTTGTTAGTAGACGACAAGAGTATGAAAATGCAGGGTTCAGGCCAGGAATCGGATAAGGAGAGCATATAGTAGGAGTCTTTGAGGTGTTTTTCAGAAGGAACGTCTAAAAGAAAAATTTGCAGAGAAGTCTGAGAATGGAGTAACAATCTTGTGAGACAAAGAAAGTTGAGTCCACCTGAACCATTGAGGGAACATTCAAGACAATTGGGTACCCCTATCCTATCTCTCTTCCTCCTTCATCTATCTGTCTGTCTTCTATCATTTTGCTATAAGTAAGTTAAGGTTAATTTAAAAAAACATGGCCTATACTTGCATAATTTGGAGTTGGCATATTGGATAACTTTGGGCTTCTGAAGGATTGTAATGAAGATTTTTATTATGAATTTTATATTTGTGTTGTGAAAACTTTTTTTCTTAGGACTTGTCTCAGAGTCAAACCTGTATTATTCTAAAAAAAAATCTTATGTTTGTACTCGATAATAAAGTTTTGTTTTTTGTATTATATCCCGTTGTCTTTTGAGTAACCCCAAACATCACATCATCATAAGATCAAACCATTGTTGCAGTATGCCATTATAATTATATATTAATCTAATCATAGTTTTAGAATACTTCCCTTTGTTTTTTGTTCCTTTCACTTCTAGAACTTTCTTTTCTAACTCATTCCCTTGGATAGTGAGGACCGATTTGTGGAACTACAGAAAACAAAGAGAGAAAGAGGACCAGAGGGCACTAGTGAGAGGTTGTGGGACATTCTTTGGACTGGACCTCAGAGTGGACAGACATGGAAGATGGTTCTCTGTGTTGTCAAGAGCAACTAATCTGATAGGAACTTGAATTTTATTGTTGTCACGATAAAAGCAGTATCAACTAGGTATAAAGGATAACCTAGAGAAGATGACAACGAGCCATCAGTCTAAGCAAGTTTCTTGTGCCTCCCACCAAAATTGTGCAAAGTTCTGTACATCCTGAGTATTTCATTCTTTCCTATATCCTATTTCACTATTTAATATTTTTCCTGTTATTTTCTCTCTTCCCTTAGTTTAAGTTAATTTGTTAAGTATTACTTATAGTCTTCCTTGGTGCATATTTTGTCATTGTCTGCCATTAATGTTTGTTGTAGCTGTGTTGTAATTATTTTCTATTGAGTTGGAATCCAAAAGAATCTGTACATATTCCACAAATTAAAATACTTTGTTTAACCATATACTGTGCCTAGTATTTGTTCGGTATGTTCACCTTTGTTGGACAACATGCATTTCGCAGGATTATCACACCGTCATGTTCGTTTTTCTAAACTTGACTACGATGTAACATCATGAAAGTTGTTCTGTATCAATCATATTGTTTATTCCTCACTAGGAAGATACTCTGTTGCAGACACTACTACCCTCATTGTGACCATGACTGCTGGCAATGAACTTTGGGTTATATGAGTCATCATCCTCTTAAGAAGGGTCTGAATAATCAATTGTCACCATTTGATGACTTGACTCACCAATGAGTTCAGATGTACAGTTTAGTTTTCATGATGAAACCTAGTTGTCATTCTTTCATTTAACCTTATCTCTGAGTTATTACCACAGCAATAGTAGTAATAAAGCCATTGTGAAACAAACTCAGCTTCTTTAGATGTTTATCTTGTCCTGAAAACTTTTTGGAATCTGAACTACTTTCATATCAGTAGTCATTCAAGCTTCTTTAACATTATCTCATGGAAGTGTAAATGTGGAAGGAGGTTCTTAATCTGGGAGAATTTTGATAGGTAACAAGGCATGTGTGGAGGTTAAGATGCTAAATGGCAGATGAACATATAAGTTATGCTAAAGGATATAGTAATAAATTAGATGTACCAATATGTACAATTACAAAGAAACTGATGGTATTAACAAGCAATCTATGCATCTGAAATAGCTTATATGGAGAAGAAAAGAATGAAAGACAATTGACTCGGAAGCAAAAATAAGAGCAAGAATAGCAAAAGTTTATGGAAGAGAAACAGAAAGAAGATGTACATAAAACAAGACAGTCTATTGATAAACTTCAGGAAAATTGAAATGAAGTGGGAAGCAGAGAAAACAACAAATGAAAAACATTTTGAAGCAAGTAAGAAGCTTAAAGTAGCTGTAGAAAAAAAATATTTGGAAAAATCTAAAGTTGCTGAAGCTATGCTACAAGGCATTTAAGTACTTAAGGAGGAGGAAAAAGAGCAGTAAGTAAATAAACATCTCAGCTATAGAAGAACATTGACAAGAAAGAAAATCTCATAACAAATTTCTTTAAGAAAAAGGGGGAAAAATGTGGAAAATATGTACATTATCTGTTTTTTCAATTTGTTCTATTTTGATGTGGGTTCTTTAGTCTGGACTTGGTTTGTCTGCATTCAATTGGTTATTAGTTTGACTATTACATTGTTAAGTTCATTCTTATTTTTATATATATGCTTAAAGTTTTTGTATACAGTGTTTTGTAAAATTATATACAAATAATAATCCATGGAAAGATTGTAAGGAATGAAGTGGATTTTTAAAGTTTAAAATTAAAGTGCTGGATTTGTGAGTTTTTTGGTGCATTTAAGAGGAAATCCAGTTTTTTCAGATAGTAAATCTAAGGAATGAAGAGAACACATTATTTTTTTATAAAACCGAATAATAATAAAAGTAAAAATACTAAGATCATATATCAGTTTTCGTTTTCGTGCACATTACGGCTTAACATAGGAATATCTAATTTAGAACAGCATAGGTCAAATTGGTTGAAACGGAGCATTGGACATATACATTTAACAGCTATGTAACAGTTGAACAGTAACTTTTATAATTGTCTTGCAAATTCATGTAGTCTGAATAAATTTGTTGATGAAATTACAGCTAAATCGATCATCAAAGAGATCTTCATACTTATTTGGAAGTTGAAGATATGATAATCCAGTAATAATAGTTAACTACTTGCATTGCTGTTGAGTGTATTGTTGTACTCATTGTTTACCATATGGTTACTTTTTCAATTATTTTCAGTCTCACCTTTCACTTGCAACACTGTAATAGTTGTGATGCAACAATCTTTCACAGAAAGTATAGTATAGTATACGGCTGGATAATTTGACAGTATCCAAGTTAATATACTTTTTAATAAAGATATAGTAATTATAAAATTTTGAATTTATACATCGATTACTAATATTACTAATTAATTTCCATAATTGTATATTTTAATTTTTAAATTTTTTTTAATAGTCAAAATATACAGAACTTGTATCTGAAAGCATTGCTGCTGACACTTATATCCTAACTGTCCAAGCAACTGATGCAGATGACTTTAGGAATGCACATTTAAAATATTATTTGTCTGGTTATGGAGCAGAAGATTTTCTCATTGACTCCTCATCAGGTTGGCAAATAAAAATAATTTTATATGAAGTTCTTTGTTTTACAAATTTATGTAATTTAAATAACATTATTATCGAGTTATGATTAAACTATTATAAGAAAATAAAAAAGAGAAATATAATTTTACACTTAACTTTTTTCAACTAGGTTTTATTTCTGTTGATTAATAAACATTTTATTAATAAACTCTGTTAAATTAAAACCAAATAATAACAACTGCTAAATTTTTTTGTGTGCTTTTTTTATGCTTTTTATCTTTGTACTGATTACTGATTCCATAATTATCACCAAGACAAAAGAATGACAAAACATGTTTAATCCAAGATAAACATTTAAATTGCTAAACATGTTAAAGTTAATTTTCAACTTTTCATCCTGATGATATTTATGCTTTTAAATTAATTAATTGGTATTCAAATTTACTAATTTAACTAATAATGTAAATTATCCATTTCTTCAGAATTAAGCACAGAATTGATAAGGATAACTTATCTTACAGGAAGACTTTTACTGATGATAAAAGCAAATTTTATTTTCTACTTTTTAAAAAGAAACACATTTTGAGCCATATGCTCCTCATTAGTCCTTATTATGATTAATAATATAAAACTGTAATATATCTAATGGTGACTGCTGGAATAAGTAAGTGTTAAAAATGTAGGGTAAAATCAGTAAAACTGTAAAACTGAAAATGTAAAACTTGCTAAAACAAATAACAAACAGAAAAGTTGACAAATAAAAGGAGTAAGAGACATAATCTTTTTAAAAAATCTTATAAAGTTTTACTTCTTTTATTTGTCAATTTCTCTATGTTTTAGCAAGTTTTACTTTTCGTGAGACTCCAGACAAGGTTTGAAATCAAATTAATTGTTGTATTACATTAAAGAAGATCATTGATTATATAAAAATTCCTGAGGAAAAACAAACTGAAAGTTATGTAAGAGAGAGAGGAAAAAAACTGTAGTTGTCAAATCAAATGCAATGCAGTGATAAACGACATGATAAATCATAGAGGAATGTTCTGGAATGACCTGGAAAGATGGAACTTTGACACAAGCACTCGTATACAATCAATCTAAGTTAGAAAATTGGAAAAAGGGGAAAGGGTTGATGGTCAAAGGACATTGCACTAGATTGTTGAAATTCTAAAATGTCAGAGAAAAAGCAATAATGGAGTAAAATATGAGTGCAGGTTTCATAGTGTCATTAACATCTCCTGGTCATAGTCAAAGAATGGTGTCAAATACTTTCTCTGAAACGGACCTTTTTCACGACCCAAACTGGTCTCGGGTTTCACCTGGAGACGAAGGAGGGACCAATCGCGAAGCATGATGAGAGAAGTTGGGCCAATTGGAAAGGTAGATTGGAAGAGAGAAACTATGTTTTTAAAAAACTTTAGACATCAAGGTCAAGGGTACAGTTCCATCAGATTGTGTCAACACCTGGAGCTTGTTTCACTGAAAGTGCAAGCGAAAATGATGTCTCTTCTCCAGCATCGCGTTGTCATGAATACCACCCCAGGGCCGACATCGTCTAGCTTCACCATTTCCCAAGAAAGATCCATCAATGGCACAATGTACATTCAAACTATATCAGACTTTTTGAACCAGTACCCAGAGGGAGTAAGCATCCTTTGTCTTAATAAATGAGTTGATTGTAAAGACACGTGTCATATATGCTTCCATGACCACCATCCACTGAGTATTGTCGTGCGGAGATTTGAGGCTGATACATTGGGTACTGTGAAATTTGCTATACAGGTACTCCTCACTTTACGACCTATCTGCTTAACGACCACTCGCACTTACGACCAATCGAGTTTCGACCTGTAATTCGGGGAATCCCCTTTCTCAGCTTGAGTGTCGATCAGTGGGAAATGGTGACGTGTACTAAGCATACTATAATAGGCTTGCACACTATAATTGTCTTATAGTACTATAATAGGCTAATAGCATAATATAATAGTCTTTTTATGAATAAATTTGAAGTTTGTTGCATAATTTGTGTAATTTTACGACGATCCCATATTCCCGGCACAAGCTCCTCGCTTATCAACCAATTCGCTTAACGACGTAGTCGTCGGAACGGAACTCAGTCGTAAAGTGAGGAGTACCTGTACATTGTTTTCTGTATATTAAATCATTGCTTCCTGTTAACAAGTGTTTTAAGTTATTTTTCACGACCCAAACCAACAACAAAATTTTACATCTCACAATCAATAAAAGCATTACTGTATGATAGCAATTCTGTGCTTAATTCCAGAGAACAAAAGGGAGAACTAGAAAGATTGATTTTTACATAGCACAGATCTTTTATCTTTATCTGCAACTAACAGATTTAAATGATTGCTTCCAATAAACAATTTTACCATCTGAGCAGTTTGTATGTTCAATTTCTTTGTCTTCAAACATTCTGATGCTAGGCTAGTTATCACAGACAGCTCCAATTTAGGTTGTAATTCTGGATAACACGTGTTCTTTATAGCAGCCATGGAGGGTGGAATGAGTTGAGAATAATCAGAGTGGGTATATGCTTCAGCCCTAGTAATTATATATGATGAACATTCTCTGGTACCTTTGCATTTGCATAGTTATAATATGGAACTTCTGTAGTTCTGCTTCAAACCTTATTGTTTAATTTCTTCCTGAATTCACACGCTTTTTTGTTAGCTATGTATCTTATTTTATCCACTTTTTGATATCGAGTTTTTGGATCTCATAGCTTGATGAAGAAGAGGTAGGCCAGGTATCCTTTCTTCTTCTTCAATTGCTTTCCATTTGCTCTTAATTAATTTTGCTAGGAGACTTCATTCCATTTAAGACATCAAGGTTTGGACATCTACTGGAAACGAGACACTTAAAAGTAATGCGCTTGGGGATGAGTTTGGCACTTTAGTAAGAACCAAAGTTGAGCTTTTTGCTTTAATCACAAAGTTCTGGTATTCAATAATGAAAAGAAGTGTTCTCTAGCAGTTTCCATAATAATCATAAAAACACACTTTATGCCTACAATCAAATAAAATAATTAACACTGTAGTGTTAATTATTTTATAACTTAACAATCACAACATCACATAACATAACAATCACAATTTGTAATTAAGACATACTCACTAGTACTTTCGGCAGTTTACAGCCACCATCCTGAATAGAAAAAGAAATTGAATACAATTATTTTTTGAACATAAATAAATAACAACTAACCCGTTACAAAGCTATACAACTACCAAAGCCGAATTATTGGGCTAGAGTCGGCTATAATAAATAAATAATTAATAAGACAATTTGGCACTAGAGCTTGGCATTAGGCACCATCTCTTACTAAATTTAATAATTATAAGTTAATTAAATTAAATAATTTATTTATTTGGAACTGGAGGAAAAGAAATCGGGCCGAAGCGGGACTCGAACCTGCAACTTCTGCTATCCATGCAGACACGTTACCAGTTACGCTACCCGGACCTTCGGTCTGACCTCCTCCTCCAGTATATATAAGCTCTAGTGCCAAGCTCTAGTGCCAAATTGTCTTATTAATTATTTATTTATTATAGCCGACTCTAGCCCGATAATTCGGCTTTCGTGGTTGTATAATTTTTGAACATTTGATTATCAAATAAACTTTTTCAAATTATCCAAGGCACGTGGATAGAATACAGAAGAAATTGAAATTAAATCGAAATATTTTTGAAAAATTATAGAAGTGCATAGTAGTTGATGTCATATTTCTTGAAAACCCTTAAAAAGCAATTTACTAAGCCATATATTGTTGTGGTACACATGTGAATGCAAAATTACAAATTAAATCGTTTGAATAAGGTTACCCACAATTGCATCATTTTTGTGGTTGGTGTATTGCATGGTGTTATACCATGCAATACACCAACTGCAGATATATAGAGATTCTTCCAGATAAATATCTCTCTTCAATCATTGCTCTGCTTAAGTAATTTGGTATGTTTCCAAAGCGGTAGATAACCCTTGTCTAGTATTCTTTTAAATAACTCAGTTGCTGGTTTGTTGTTTTTAATATCATATTGATGTTCCAGGATATGGGACTGTAACTTTCTAGTAGTAACTCCAATGTAAATAATTTCCTCCTTTGATAGTATATTTTGTAATGGGATTTTGTAGACTCTTGATTTTTCATTTAATGTGAGAGAATGTCTATCATTACATAACACCATTTGTAGTGTATGTTGGGGGGCTACAGACAAAGTAAAGTCATGCTTTCTAAAATGATGTGCTACTCTCAGTGATATAGGGCCCAAAAATGGTATTGGGGGTTGTACTATCCTCAGTCTATGCTTGTTGTGGAGGAAACAATTGAGGAAACAAAAACAAAAAATGATTGTGCGGAAACAATTGTGAGGTCGCTGAACTGTGTGTATTGACAGGATGTCTGAGTGGTGACTAAAGCAAGTGGGAATGTAAGACACAGAGACAACTCTCTCCAATTACAAAAAAATAATTGACCCAGTTTATTATACAGGTTATGCTTACAAATGTATTATTTTCTGTTAGAGAATGAGTCAATGGGAAAGTCTGGTTGACATTGGGGTGGCTAGACAATTGGTCAGTTGGACAACTGGACAGCTGGCCGGAGGAATGGCTGGATAACTCCAAGGCGTTATTGTGTGACAGTGCATGATGAGAGAGAGATGCTTTCGTTCTGGAACAGGAGAAACAGTGAATAGATTTTCTATGGAGATCAGCACGTAATGGTAATCCAGTAGAGAAGCTCTCTGTATTTACTAAATTCGGGCTTTTATAACTTTTTCTTTGGTCCTAAATCGACCTCTTGGTTGATTTAGGACCAAATTGGTTGTCTTGTTGGTTGTCTTTATTGGTTGTCTTTACAACAACCAATTGGTTACCAACCTTATTGGTTGTCTTTACAACAACCAATCAAAGAGGTTGACTTGGGACCAAAGAAAAAAGAGATGTCATTGCTTTCTAATTGTTTTTGCTTATTACAAAATGTAACAAGTTCAGAACCTAGATCGTGAGATGAGTCAAAATTTGTCTATCCATCCAATCCCAATCAAAGATAGTTGATCTTAGGATTTACATTCTTCTATTGTCTTAACATGAGATTTTCTTTTTTCTAACATTTTCATCAAACGTGTCCTTATATGAGCATAAAGTTTATTTTATACCTTTAGATGAAATCGTTTTATAAATTTTTTATACCAAAAAAGCAAAAACACTTTTTTCTTTCTATTTTTAGCGTGGTTCCGGCCCACTAAAAAGCTTCACACAATTTGTTTTTGACCTAGTTATAGAGATAACAAAACCTGGAAGGAAAATAACCAGCATTGCATACTGCCCTATTAATAATATGGTGGTGCACCCCTAGTTGTAATTCATTGTTTATTAATGTCTGGGTGGATAGGAGAATGAGTGCTCTGCTAATAAAAGAAGTAATTGTGGAATTTACAAAGTGTGAAGGCAGGAATGCAGCTGCAGGATAATATGTGGCACCCTGTTGTTTTTATAGTGTACAGAAAATAGCAGTTCAGGTGATTTATGTATTTCCAGATCTAAAAGGAGATTCTGGCATTTAGTTATTCTTTTACTGTAAAGTTGGTAGATGGATATATAGATGTTAATATATTGAAATTGAACAATAAGATTTATTGGTTACAGAAAACATCCCACTGTGTACAAAACAGAACTACAGACGTTCCATATTATAATTTTGCAAATGCAAAGGAACCTGAGAATGTTCATCATATATTATTATGAGGGCCAAAGCATATACTCACTTTAAAATTGGATTATTCTCAACTCATTCTACCCTCCATGGCTGCTATAAAGAACACCTGCTATTCGGAATTACAATTTAAATTGGAGCTGTCTGTGATAACTAGCCTAGCGTCACAGCAATGTTTGAAGACCGAGAAATTTAATATACAAACTGCTCAGATGGTAAAATTGTTTCTTGGAAGCAATCATTTAAATTTGTTAGTTGAAGATAAAGATAAAAGATTTCTGCTATGTAAAAATCAGGACTTACTATCAAGAGCCAACAGATTCCTAGAGCAATCTAAGTTTGTTGTATTAAAAGAGAGAACTAGAAGCAATCAAGTAATAAATTATCCAATTATTGATGTTATTACAAGATGGCATTTCTGTGTGTCTGATATGAATTAATTCGTTAGCATATAATAATTTTTTATACTGTTTGAAAAACTTCGACATATCCAAAAAAATATATATAAATAAGAATTCTGAGGAAAGAATCAGTACTTGTGGATTATTCTCCTGTATGTTGCATTCAATGCTGCATATCTGTTGCATTCTGTTATGTTGCTTATGAAAGGATGTAGACAAATTTGAATGGATAACCAAATAAAATAATTATTTTGCACAATTCAAAGATATAATCAAGATTAATTTGTTTCAATAAATAAAAACAATTTTTTCTGTTTATAAAGTCAGAATTACTATTTATTAAGAAATGAAACATAATACATAATTTGTAATATTAGGTACTAATGTGCAAATTAGTCTTTAATTTGAGAATTTGTATAGAATGGACATCTTTTTTGGAGAATGGCATATTTGTTTAATATTTGGAATTTGTCTAATCTGAAGTTGATATTTGTATTCTGCGGGTATATAGTACGTTACATTCTGAAAAATTCCGCAGAGAAGGTGTTAAAATGAAATATTTAGTCACAGTAAAATTCAAAATGAAAGAGTAAGAAAACAAGAACTATAGGTGGGATGTTGGTATACAGACAAATGCATGAAAAATATGAAAAATGTATAAATAACATACAGTGTGACATAAAAGTACAAAAAATGGCATAAAATGAAAAGATATTTGTGAGTTAGCCTCCTGCATGTTGCATTCCATTACAGTTAAAATGGTGTGCAAACCAAAAATAAAAATTTAAATTTGTCAAATTTAAGTTACTTTTTTTAAATATTAATCAAACAATCTTTCAAATACTTCATTGGCTAAAATATTATTATAATGACAAATATTTATACTTGTTATTACTGTAACATATGCAGATTTTTTGAAATTTTCAATACATGTATGATTGTAAGCTAGGAAAAAATTTGAAAATTGACCAATGTAGATAAAAGTTTTCTTTTTTATTAACAGTGTCTTTCACTAATAACATACAAAAAAACTTGTTTTGGACAAAAATCATTTTTTGTTTCTTTACACACAAAAAATAAAATGGCACAACCCAAACCAGAAGTAAAAACCTCAAATGTGGAAAAATTTTTAAAAAGTTAATCGAAATGTATTTTTAAGGTCTATACCTAATACTTAGATCTATTAGGGTTTAAAAGATTAGCTAGCTGAGTTAGTAAACATGTTAAGAAAATTAAGACAGATTGAGGAAGAAATGGTTGGCAGCGCTTCTACTTTTCTTTCCCCTTTTTTGTTCTATCAGTTTGCATTTGTTCACTCAAGACTGAGTGATAATTTGTGTTTGAGTACCAAATTGTTTCATTTGGGAACAGTTTAAGTACTGAAATACTGCTGTATTTCATTTGTCATTTTTGAGAATGATTACTTACCTACAATTAAAAATAGGTTAATAACATAGATGACAAATGTCTCTAAGCCTGATGAGTATATAATGAATTACCAATGATCGCCTTAAAGATCGGGCTATAATTTGGCTAATTAAATGGTTAATATAAAGTAATTTGTCACTAGACTGAGGCGTTAGGTGCCATCTCTTAACTAAATTAATACCTCCACATCGCATGGCGAGCGGAGGTTGCGGGTTTAAGCCCCACCCAGGGTCAGTTCTTTTATTCCAGAATTTTCTAAATTATTTATTAATTTATTAAAAATTATAATTATTAATTTAGTTAAGATATTGCACCTAACACCTCACTCAAGTGACAAATTACTTTATATTAATCATTTAATTAGCCAAATTATAACCTGATTTTTTTAAAGGCAATCATTAGTAATTTGTTAAGGTTAATAACATTTACC
The DNA here is from genome assembly GCF_030686945.1 of Centruroides vittatus. Lineage (NCBI taxonomy): Eukaryota > Metazoa > Arthropoda > Arachnida > Scorpiones > Buthidae > Centruroides > Centruroides vittatus. Next base: position 392,012 of record NW_027122517.1, on the reverse strand, counting down.
AAAAATGTTTAAATAAGTTACAAAGAAACAAAGATTAATGTATAAAAACAAAACACAGCATGAGTTTCAAGGCTGAAGTCTGAAAGCAACGACAATGACACCCGGTTGATTGGAAAGCTGGGATAAGGAAGAAAACAATTGCACAATCAGTTTCATTAAAGTAAACCTGACAAGAGGCACAAATCAAATTGAAAATTTCAATATTCTAAAATCCATGGAATAATTTGAGGTAACAGGTATCAAATATAGGAATTTGCACTGAAAATTTGTGAAAATTTGTACAGAAGCTTTCCCAAATCATGTTAGAGCAAAACCAGAAGTTGTGTTGTATGGGGGATATTCCCAATTATCCACCAATGTTAGAACAAAATCTGTCATAGAAATGCCATGTTGTACAAGAGATACCTGTATATCAGAATGGGTATCTTAGATAATTGAAAGATAATACTTTTGCTAATCAAGTCCTTAATAGTTCAGCTATTAAAAGCTGAATTATTAAGTACTTGATTAGCAAGAGTATACTGTATTAAGTTTACAATTTTAAGTTTTTAAGTTTATATTTTTGATTTAAATAACATTTCAATGATAATTTCAATACATTAAAAAATGCCTATATTAATTTAATAAAGGGCTCTTGAAAACAGCAAAAGCCATGGATAGAGAGCAACATCCTCGTTACAATTTGAAAGCTCATGTTCAAGATCAAAATAGACCGGATTGGGAATGTACTAGTCAGGTTGAAATTCTACTTGGCGACGTTAATGATAATGCTCCAGTTTTTACAGAAGAAATCTATTCTATAGCTGTATTAGAAGATTCAGAAGTTGGTACGCTTGTTACAAAAGTTCATGCCACTGATAAGGATACAGGTAATTTAATGTATTAAATAATAAATATATAGATTCTGTATTTAAACTGCTTAAATATTTTAAAACTATAAATTTACTATTGTCATTTTGTATGACTAATTTAACTACAGAGAATCATGTTTGAAAGTAAATTTGAAAGTAGATGTAGGTTTCTGCAACAATGCAGGTTATTTGCTGATTTTAACTTGCAAATTTATTACATACTCATTATTGTTACATATTTTTGTTTGGTCGTATAAGATAATTATGTCGTTTACTTATATGACCAAATAATAATAAAAATAGAGGAAATAGAATACAAAATAAATAACCTAAATAAGGAAATTAAATTTAAGATAGTTTATTTCTGTGTTGGTTTCTTTTTCTATCTTGGTATTGTAATAAAACAGAAAAGAAATACTAGAATTTAAACCATATAAAAAACCAAGCAAAATTCAGAAAGTCATAAACTATAATTCAAATACTCCACAGTATATAAAGGAAAACATATTCAATATGGAATATAAAAAATCATAAGCAGGACGAGTGCAATTCGAAACAGAAACATATATATCAAAGAACTAAAAACAAAATTTCAACTAAACGGCTACCCAAACAGGGTAATACAAAAATGGGAAAGGAAAATCAAAATTAAGAATGACCAAATTAAGCCAAGAAACAGTAACACATACTAAAATATATAGCTTTCCCTTACATCAAAGGATTCTTCGAACAAATAAATAAAGACTTCGACAAAGTGAATACAAAATTTGCTCAGACCTATGAAAAATTACGGAAAGGAATACAAAAATTCAAATGTGAACCAAACGACAAGATAGCAGAGATATATAGCACGAAAAATGCAGTCTACTCAATACCGTGTACCTGCAAGAACCCTAAAAACTACATAGGTGAAACAAAAAAAAAGTAGAAACATGCCTAAAGGAACACATCGCAGATCTGAAGTGTAGAAGGATAAATTACAATAAATAACTGTAATATAAACAAAGAAGTGAAAATCCTACAAAGAAACCAATTGGTATAAATGGAAATTCAAAGAAAGTTATGAAATAATGAAAAGTCAAGCCAATAACAACAATAAAAGCATGAGTGTTAAAATCCATGATAATTGGTTAAAACTATTGTAATAATGTCTATAATATTAATAATGACAACAATTATGATAATAATGATAGTAATAATTAGAATGTCTTAATAACAATTAAAAACATCAATTTACAGTATAATCTTTTTTAACGAAATGTTAATATGCCAATGAGATTAAAAAAGGTTCCACTAACACAGATGTCAAGAGTATGTGCTGGTTGATGTTTGATGTTAAATCATGAAGCCTTCACTGTAATAGTAATTTAAAATTTTAGATATATTTTAAACTGCAATGGTATTTTAACAATTTTTACGTGTAAATATGTGATTTTTAAACGGAATGTATACGTGTCAACACCATCTGAGGAAAATTCCGCAAGTCGTGGTATGTTGTAACTTGTCGTGATAAAACATTGTAATGTAAGAAATTTATAATGTGTCTTATTGTGCAGCCGACAGAAGAGGGGCTTATGCCCAAAATGCGTATCCAGAATAAAGATGATGTAAAAATGCCTTGTTTCTATTAATGCACCTAGTCGTGAAGATAAAAAAGAATTGCAATTTTAAACTTATCAAACAGCTTTCCTTTGTCTAAACTTACCAAGAGGGTCTTTAGAAACTATGAAAATTATTTCATGTGCTACAGGCATATTTATCTGCCATTGCAATTTTTTCTTAATACCACCAAAACATAAATATACAAGTATGTTTGTCTTATGTTTAGTACTCTCTTTTTCAGTTTCTAAGCATCAGTTTATACTTAATCAAAATTTATTACATACTTCTATTTGAACTTATATTTTCAAATGTAATAAATATTCCCTGATATTCACCTCTTCATATAATAACTTTCAAAGAACTATTTAGAAGATTCTGTTTAAAAAGTTCTATTGACAGTTTTATTCAAAGCTGAGAAATTGACTTTATAACCTGTTTTAGTTGACATCATTCATATCAAAATTTTTTCTAGTTTTTAGTATAGCAGTTGTTACTATTACTATGTTGGGTTTAGTGGGTTATACTCTGTTGACACTGGTGGCTGTGTACTATGCTGGACCAGAGTCAAGGTATAGCAACCATAACAAAACTAAAATTAAATAAGGAGGTCAGTGTCAGTGTCTGTTTTCAGGAATTTTTTAACAATGTGGCATGTATTTAATATAGTGGCCTTCTGTAGTGTGATATATGTATTTCTATTCAATTGTAATGTTCCCAGGCTTTTGTGTAGTATGTGTGGTATGATACCTGTAGGAGAGAACATCAGGTACAATAAGCACCCTATCCATCCTCCACAGATGCCTTATTTCCTGGGCAAATTCTGTATACTTGCTAATTTTTTCAGTGAATTTATTTTGTATATTGTGAGTGTTTGGAATGGATATGTCTATAATGTATGTGATTTTATTGTGTTTGTTAATGAGTGTGATGTCTGGTCTGTTGTGGTAAATTGTTTTATCTGTGATTATGGCTCTGTCATAGCACATTTTGTGTGTGTTGTTTTCCAATACTGTCTGTGTTATGTATTTGTAGTATGGTTTGTGGATGTCTACTAATTTGTGTTTTTTTGCAAGCTCTTGGTATATTATATTTGCTACTTAATTGTGTCTATGTAAATAATCTGTCTGTGCCAAGAGCTTGCACAGCAAGTAATGTGTTGTATAGTTTCTGGCATGATGTAACATTTTTTGCATGTGTCATTTGCGAGTGTTGTATCTTTGAGTATGTGTTTTCTGTAGTTTTTAGTATTTATGACCTGATTCTGTATGGTAATTATGAATCCTTCTATCTCTCCAAAGAGGCAACCCCGAGCTAACTAGCTGTTTGACGCAGTTTTGTCAACAAATCCTGGGCCAGGTCATAAGGATGCCTTTCGAGCCTACGATTGCTTAATGGTGTCTATGCTTTTTATATGTTGTGTTGTGTACGTAAGACATGAGTGTAAGTTTAATGGCGTGTTATTTGAGTCTGCTAGAGTTACTGCTTTATGTAACTGTGATGTTTCTTGTTTTCTGTGGAAAAACTCTCGTAGTGACTGTATTTGTTTGTAATGGAGGTTAACTATGTCAATCAGGCCACGTCCACCATCTTTACATGGAAGGGTTAATCTTTTTGTGGCAGATTTAGAGAGGTAATGTTTTTGCTTAGTAAGTGTTGTTCTTGTTTTCCTTTGGAGTTGCATGATCTGTGTTAGTCTAATGTATAACTCCAAAAGAATATGTGAGTACTGGGATGACATACGTGTTTATTGCTTTAACTGTGTGTTTTGCATTTAACTCTGTTCTGACAATAGCATTTAACCTACTTTGGTATTATTTAATTAATTTATGCTTTATTTGTGTATGTTCTGTTAGTTTAGCCTGTTGGAACCCTAAATACTTGTAGAACTCACCCTCTTCTGTTGATTCAATAATATCCTTATTTCCAAATGCGAAATCTTGTCAACTGGCACATTGCAAAAACTTGTGGAGTTTGTATTGTGTTCATTTTTGACCAGTGCTGCTGTTTCTAGGGTAATTACACTTTTCTAGAGTAATTTCAATCTCTTAGAGTAATGTTTCGGGTAGTCTTATATTTAGGGTAAATCTAGGGTAAAACTCCTGTGTTCTGATGCTATTACTCATCCTGCCATAAGTTTCGGTGGAGAAAGTTTTAGCCTAAAACCATTTTGTTTTTCCCTATAACTGGAGGATTCTAGGATAGGACAACAGGAACTAAAGAAATAATGCATATTGATGCTAGGTACATGGGTGTACACTTTACAGTGATACCTCGGTTTTCGTTGATAATCTGTTTGAAAACAATCACCAAAAATAACTCTGCAACATTCTTGATTCTCATAAAAACGACTGACTTATTAATAAAGGTTACTGACAAAGTAATTATTTTTAGTAAATTAGTTGTTAGAAAACGTTGAAATCTTGAGCATCGTAACAGATTTTCCTGAATGATTAAATGTTGAAAAGTAACAAAGTTACATTTCTGTATGTGATGAATAATTTTGTTATCTACTTATATAAGATGATTAAAGATAAATAAATTATAATGAAAAATAAAGTTTTAATTTTTTATCACCACCCTCGTTATTAGTTAATATCCAGAACATGTGATGGCTTTTAACCATAATAAATTTGTTGGACAGTAGTTTTTAACTTTAGCAGCTGAGTTTTATTTAATCTTGTATAGTATACCAAGCACCTACAAGTGTATGTAGTTAGACCTTTAACACTTTTTAACAAAACAAAAGAAACAAATGTGTATTTGTCTCCATACATCTTTCTTTGAAATTTTTTAAGTATGAAAATTAAATTTCTACTTGACCAGTGCTTCTAGAAAAGTGTTATTACCCTTTTCTAGGGTACATTACTCTGAGAGATACAAACATTACTCTGAGACATTGAAATTACGCTAGAAAAGTGTAATACATTTTGAATAGTCTTAATGTCTAACTGTCTTGTTTATAAAATTGTACTGCCTGCTGTCTTATTAGCTTACAGGTATGAAGGAGTACATGTCAGGAATTGAAATTTGGCACAGAGTATTAGGTGCCAAAATCATGCATGCATAAAAAAAAAAACCAGACTTGTAGGTAGTCGAAGGACTGAGAATTGAAACACAATAAAATACAAAATGGCGACACTATACAACAGGCAGTAGTGCAAGATTTGTGCATGCGTTGCTGGTTGGTAAGTCAGAGATACGAATATTGCGAAATCAAATTTTGACAAGCGAATCTTTGAAAATCCCATTTACCTGTTCCGTGTTATTCCCCACATATTTCTGGTCGCCACATGCTAACCTCGACCAATTTACCAGAGATATCTCGTTTCGTCATCGGAACTTTTTGAAACTAGATGGCACGTCATTATAATTTTATATTAAAACTAACTTCCAAAATAGAATTATTTTTTCTTTTTACATTTATTAATATATATATATTTCATTTGTGCAAAATAAAAAAATAATTGCGAACAATACAATAGCCACCATTATTTTTTCAAAAACGGGAAATTTTTCCATTGACAAAAATTCAACCTGGGGCGTTATGCAACGGAGAGAAATTTCAACATTTGATAGGTTAATTTCACTGAAAATACATCGTGGATGACCTCGTAGTCGTGGCCGGTGAAGTTTGAATGAACACACTCAAAACTGGTGATACCAAAGATGATCGGAGAATGAGAACGAGACTAGCCGTGAGTGTTGAAGTGATTCCACTTAGTAGCGAGTCTCCGAGACAAAGTCTTGTCTCAGATACGGCCTTGCCGTTCTACTTGTTTTTATTTTATTTATTTTATTATGTTATTTATATTGTTGTTGCTTCGGTGTATTTAGTACATTGTATTTTGTTATTTATTTGTTAATTTATCTATTATTTTCATTTTAAATTTGAATGTATAATGTTCAAACATTTAATCGTTACAATTTTAAAATACATTTGAACTTAATTACACCTGAGGATGGCATATTTCATGAGGCTGAAAATGCTAGTGTTTTATTAAATAAACATTTCTGAGTGATGGAAGGTGTTTAATGTTTCATTAAGTGTTTTAAAAATGCTGAGTTTGATATTTGGTTATTCAATTTTCTATTCCATGAATTTTTCAGTTTGTTTTCTTCAACTCTGCTATCATTACTGTTAAGTCTGGTGTATTATGTGCTAGTACTTTTTCAGTTTGGATTCAAAAATTTCAGTGTATTTTGAACTAATGATTTTTGAACTTTTGAAAGTGTGGTGTGTCGGGTTAATGAGAACCACATTATATAAATAGTACACCATGGATATCACGTTTTTCAGATATACAGTAATGTTATCTATTTGTTTCCAGTCAACTTAAATTACGGATTTCGAAACTGTCCATAATATTACACTTTACCTTTTCTTTTAAATACAGAGTTGTAACTGTTTATTTCTCCTTGTTAACAATGCTCATAGATCTAATCATACGTGTGAGTCCCGAAACAGGCCAGTTCACAATCCATTTCAATTGTCTTATATTACTAATTAAAACTAACTTAAATTAAACTAAAACTAATGTTATTTAGGTTAAAAAAAGAAGATAGGAAGATTATGTTAAAAGGGGACCCCTTTTTCTTTGTCTAGCAAGTTGGGCAATTTGTGACATCTATCACAGTTAATTTAGAGGATACAACCTGACCATGTGGCCACCTTTCGACAAGACGAAATATCCATATACAAATCCTTCTTTATCTCATGATATGCCAGTTCTTTAACACAACTTCTTTGAATCTCTGCTGACTGAGTCTTCCTCGGGTTCCTTCCTCATCGTCATTCTGCATCTCACACCTTATCCCTTTCTTCTCTGACTCCTTTATCAACATTAGTCCTCCTACACTATGACGTAGGTCAAATACCCCTTCAAGCCCAAAACGCGCCAGAAAACACACATAGGTTGGGAGAGTTGAACAGGGAAAATAGTGCGTGTTAATTAGGTAGATGAAGAGATTACAGATAACATAAAAGATTAATTAATGATAAACACATACTCAAAAACCTTTAAACGTACAGCCAAATTTATTAACTTCAAACGTTTTCGGTCCTGTTAAAAGACCTTTGTCAAGAAAAACATTGTAAAATTCAAAGACAGTACGAATACAAAAAAAAAAGCTTTAGAACGTTTTTGAACAATATTCCATTGCAAAATTACTTGCGTCATCTTAATAAATAGCTAATATTATGATATGCATGCAAAATAGAGAGAAGAAAAATAAAGAAGAAAAAAAGGAAAAATAAAAATAAAAAATAAAACTAACAGTAAACATTGGGATTGGAGTGAAAAAATATACAAAACAGAGATTCTTGAAATATAATGTATAATCAAGTGAAGTCCCATATAAAGTAGTAAGGTTAAAAGCCTTTGCGCTGTTTGTTTTAAAGAAGATCGTAGGCTGTACTATCGATTTCTTCTGTTTACATGGGTTTAAATTAAGCTTAAACGCCAAGCTGCAGAGACTTTAGTGGACTCCTGGAAGTTGATGGAGAGAGCTTTATGGTTTGCTTTACAGATCTGCCATGCCTCTGTGTAGTGGTAGTGCTTAATGTCTTGAAATACTTTAAAAACCTGGCTTGGTCCCACTTTGCTTTGACCTCTTGGGAGTCGGCCAACACATAGGTGGCCAGCAATGTGCATGGTCGTTCACTTCTTACATTTCTTTGGTGTTCTGCTATCTTGTCCTTGATAGATCTTCCTATGTCTCCAATATACACCAATTTATTTTGTCGCCGTGTGTCCATAATAGGGATTTCATAGACCCCAGGAAGTGCGTTTCTGTCGGCCTTGTCTTTATTGGATCTTAAGAGCTGGCAGATGGTAGGGTTCCTGTTAAATATGATTCTTTCGTTCGTGGCTTTTCTGATACGTCTAAAGATGTTAGACAGTGATGCCCTATATTCTATCTCTGTGAACCCCTCAGTAACGGGTGGAATACTTTTCATGCGAGGTGTCTTGCTTTGGCGGATAATTGCATTAATATTAACCCTGTAATTCTTGGCTAGTTTATATGTATAATTCAGCTCATCTGTTCTGTCTTTGGTGGTGTTACAATGCAAATAGGCTCTTTTGATGAGTGCACGGAAGGCTGCAAGTTTATATGCAGAGGGGTCATGGGAGATCCAGGGAATAAATGTAGGGTTGTAGGTGGGTCTCTTATATACCTTAGTGCGGAAGTCTCCTTGGTTGTCAATTTGTATGGATAGGTCCAAGAAATGTATCATCTTATCATTTTCCTGTTCGAGTTCTATTTCTAGGCCAAATCTGTTATCATTTATGTCCTTAATAAAATTCTGTATGTTGGATATAGCTTTCCATAATATAACCACGTCATCCACGTATCGAGCATACATTAGCATTTGCTTTTTGTATTTAGGCAACACTTCCTTCTTCTAGTGTTGTTAGTAGCATCTCACATAGCGAACCGGCAAGTGCTCATGGCTACTCCTTTCTGTTGCATGTAAGTAATACCTTTGAAGTTAAATATTGATGAAAAAATAGTGAGGTGTGCTAACTCTAAGATATGTTTTCTTTTTTTTTCTGGGGACTTGATTTTGCTAAATAGGATATCCCTTAGATCAGTGGTCGGCAACCTTTCTGACCTCACAGACCACTAAACTCACAATTTTGAATCCCGCGGACCACTATCGTGAATTTTTTTAAACGATACAAAGTCTGTAGTATAATAATGACCATAAAAGTTTAATTTTACTATATTAATATGAAACTTGCGTGTTTAATTATGATAAATTAATGCAAGCCTAAAGTTCATTGCTGCATGTTTGAAATAATTTTATGCATTCTTAGTGCTTTTCCACGAAGGACGACAATCGCACTCACAATATTGTTTATTGTTCATTATTGATAACAGTCACTTCGTATTTGTTACAAATTCAAATAAAACCCCCAAAGAGTGAAAAAAAGCAACTAAGCATTTTGCATTTCTTTCGTAATACTTTGCGTAACCTTCAGTTGAACAATGTCCAAATTTCTCCACGGACCATCCAAATTTTCTCGCGGACCACCGGTTGCCGACCGTTGCCTTAGATCAGTGGTTCTTAACCTTTTTATACTCGCAGCCCACCAAATATTTCATAATTTTTTTGTGACCCCATTTCTTTTAATAATAATTTATATTTGTTAAATTATCTATAATAAATTGATTTTTTTATTATTGCTTTATTTTTTATATAATAATTGTAAATCATAACTTTATTATTTCATTTTCTATTTAAATAACATTCAAACTTCACAATTAAACATGAAAACTCATTAATTTTTAACAAAAAATAAAATAAGAAACATGTCGATAAATCGATCCAAAGTCGATGCTAAAACACCCACAACTTATAAAGATTTTGCATATCTTTTGTAAAAATATTTAAATTTTCAAAGCCTACTATTTTTCCTAATTATTTTCAAAATTCTAAGCATTGATAGCTTCTTAGAATTACTTTGGAATAAAAGAAGTAAATACTGGGGTGTAAGTAGCATATTTGCATTTATTTCTTATGTACTAGCAAAGTTGTATGTAGGAAGAAATAAGAAATAAATAAAAAAAAACTAAATAGGAAAACTTTTTCTTATTTCACTTTTCAATATGATATTCGGTTATACATCAAGTTTCTTTTTATTATATTATGAAGGAAATTTTGCAAATTTGGCGGCCCCCAGGCAAACTTCTTCAGACCCCCAGGGGGCCGCGGCCCCCCTGTTAAGAATCACTGCCTTAGGTGACAGAAGCACGGCTCCAGATTAATTAATAAAACATATATACATGGTTGAATACACCACAGTATGTTCCTACCAGATCTTATCTATTGGTAATTTTTATGTATGTTTCAGTGAATCATTTTAGCAACTGTGTTATGAGATTGTATATATTCAGTTTTTACAATCTTTTTGCATGAACTTTGTTAATCGTCTACTGTTTCTGCTGCTTCTTTGCACAAATCTGTATTCTGGCTCTGTTGATTATTTTTTTAACTAGGGTTTTTATTGCATTTATTGTAATTACCTGTTTTTGGGCAACTAGAATCATACCTTATCTCTATCCACTTTCCTCTTAGTCTTCAGGGAATGCAACCATTAATCTGTAAAAAGGAATTCTGGAACGCTAGTTCTCATTTATTCATTAAGTTCATTTCACTGAACACTTTTACTGTTCTAAAAAATAAAACAAAAAAATAAAATAATTAACACAACAGTGTTGCATTGTTACAATCATGATTTACTAGTGTAATTATGACATGTTTGTTAGTACTTTCAGCAGCTTACAGCCACCATCCTCAGGTGAAAAAGAAATTGAAAATAATCAATTTTCAAACATTTAGTTATCAAACAGATTTTTTTCAAATTATCTAAGGCATGTGGATGGAATACAGAATAAATTGAAATTAAATTGAAATATTTTTGAAAAATTATAGAATTGCATAGTAATTGATGTCATATTTTCCAAAAATCCTTAAAAAGCAATTTAGTAAGACATATATGGTTGTGGTGCACATGTGAGTACAAAATTACAAATTAAATCGTTTGAATAAGGTTACCACAATTGCATGATTTCTATGGTCAGTGTATTGTGCGGTGTTAGTGCAGACGTATAGAGGTTTTCCCATATAAGTAACTTTCTTCGATTATTGTGCTGTTTAAGTAGTGTGATAGTAGTTAGATGTGTGCCCAAAATGGTAGATAACCTTGATCTAGTACCCTTTAGATAATTCAGTTGCTAGTCTGTTGTTTTTAATATCATCTTGATGTTCCAGGATATGGGACTGTTGCATTCTAGTAGTAGCCCCAATGTAAATAATTTCCTCCCCTGTGAGAGTACATGTTGTAACAGAATTTTGTAGACCTTTAATTTTTTATTTAATGTGTCGGTGATATCTTGCTTGCATGGGATGGCTCTGCAAACAAATTAGATGGCTTTATTCATAGGTTAGCTGCTATGTATCCATCTATCAACTCTACTATGGAAAGAGAACTAAATGCTTGATACCTTCGATTCATTTCTGTCTCTTTCTCTTTCCCTTAATTCCAGAGATTTCTCACACCTTGGCATCTCTATGCAAAAAGGAAAGGCAATCTACCTAGGACTGTCTGCTGGTGATTCTCTTTGGGTTGTGAATATCTGTCTTTTCGTATCTGGATCCTGGGCTCACTTTTTGCAGTCATCTGTGTTTTCTCATCCTGGTCCTTGGGTTGGAGTTAAGTCTTTCTGATGAGGGTATTCTTTGCTTTCGGAGTCTTCTTCTGATACTGTGTGGGAATCTCCTTCCAATCCTGCCAACTGTGCCAGTAAATTTTGGGTTGTGCTATCTGATTTCAGGATTTGTGATCTGTTAGAAAGAACACCTTACAACTCATTTATCTCAGATCAAGTCCATTTATTTTACAACTATTTACAGTATATACAGCAATGCTTCTGGATGGCTACCAACAACATAGTCTTAAGCCTTCTTTTTTCTCCAATTTCCAGATTTGTTGGCCATCCAATTTGGAGCAGGGTCAGTAGGTTTCGTTTGGGTCCATCTTGGTTGGCACACCTGTCTCAACTTGTCCAGGATGACTCACGCTAACTGACCCACTCTGGAAAACGGATGTTGTCGAATGGAAACCTGAATCACTTTGTCTCTACTTGTTAGGCCTTCTTAACAACTGCAAACACTTGTAAATAGCATCAACTTCACGTGTTATTCAATATAACACTTTTTCCAAGATGCCACTGCAAAGTGTCACCATGCAAATGTCACTAATTCAAAAGTAATTACTGAATAGTTAATCAATTTCTTAATTAAAATTTAACTAGAAATAGAAATACAGTAGTGAACCGAAAATCGGAATCAATTGGGGACTGGGGTTGTTCAGATTAGGGATTTGTTTCGATTACGTATTATGTACGAAAAAATATATTAACCTGTCCGATGTTCAAATTTTTCTCTGTTGCGTGTTGCTTCGTGTTGAATTTTCGTCGATTTCAAGCCTAACGAAAATTTTATAATAATAATCGAGGCTATCGTATCGTTAAAAATTATTTCTGCATTTTGTACAAACAAAATAAATATATTGAAGAATATAAAAACATGAAAATTATACTTTAGAAGTTAATTTAGTATCAAAAACGTTCGATTCGGCACGACACAGTCATGACACTGAAAATCGTGCCGATTACCGGCGATTCCGATTACCGGGGTGCCGATTTACGAGTCTCTACTGTAGTCACTATCTGTATGTAATTAATGAATACATGGTTTTGCACATATTGTGGCTGTACACATTTTTATTCTGTATAGTTTTTTTAGTTTAATTTATATTCTATTTCTATAAATCTATCCTTCCTTCCAATTTTCTTTGTTCTTTTGTCTCGAACTTCCAAGAACTCAGACTTACCCATAGCACACCAGGAGGTAGAGAAGAAACAATAGACAGCGACGAGGCTGGAGGGGAAGAGGGACATTCCAGTGAAGATACTTTTGGTTGGACACGAAAGGAGAAAGATGTGTGGCAGCGCACCTCGTGAGTCAGAAATTGGCAAATGCTGTGGAAGAGGGCCTTAAGGAGTAGATCGAGAAGAGAATCCAATCCAGACCTGAAAGCAAATCCTAAGAAAAGGTCATTTTTTTTAAAGAGGAGAACATATGAGCATTGTTTGTCGAGATGAGGATCTGCGTTGAATATTCACTGAAAATTGGGTACCCATCTGTCCTATCATCTTTCTTACTTCCCTTTATCTCTTCTATCCCTTTTTATTAGTGTTAAGTCTGATTAAAATTCGTGCACGTTAGTTAAGTTAAGTATTATTGTCGGGTGGCATGTCTAACGGAACTGAACTACACAGATTACTGTTATGATATGAACACCAAGGAACAGCAGGAATCTATAAAGAATTTGTAATATTTATATCCAATGCAAAATTAAATTCATTTTAATTGATCAACACGTGTATGTGTTTTTCTTTTTGCGTCGTACCTCTTACAATATAATACCTTTGTGAGAAGTCAGAGTTTAGGAACAAAGCTTAACCCATTTTCCAATATCAGGACGGCAGTCCCATTCACTGTGTTGAAGGACGATGGTCTTCTAGATAGAGCAAATGGGAAGGTTAGCAAGGTTGTTGATAAGGTGTTGGCGATACACAAGTTACTACAACCATTTAAATAAACTTAACATATTTAATATAAACAAGCAAAAGAGAGTACAGAAGCTGCGTAACAAAGTTACATACACAATAATTAAATGAGTTATAAAAAATTGAGCTAAAATAAGTCTAGATACCTCTGCTTTTCTTGAGAGAGAGAGTTTACATTGATTCATGAGTCTATAAATACCTGGAGTTGAGGATGTCTACAAGGTGATGGTAGATTTTGTTGAGACTAAGGAAACAAGAGTCTCATTTGTTATCATTCTGGAAGATTATTGGAAGGTTCTGGATTGGAAAAGACTGGTTTAAGATTGTTAGGAAGGTTTGTCCTCACTAGCACTGTCGGTCAAGGGTGAAGATCTAATCGAGTACAATTTGGCACAGACAGAAAATTTTGAGGGCTTTAATCCTAGAGGAACAGGCGATGACTCCCATTATAGACCGGGTTGTGACTTCTTGCATAGGCAGCAACTGTTTCTTTCAGTCATCAATTAAGTTATTTAAATCGGTGACACACAGTCGAGGGATCACAGGAAAGCATTGCTTTCGCCATCGAGAAAATGTAAATTGAGATGTTCTTGGGTAGTAGATGACAACAATTATTGAGTAGGTGTGACAAAATCAACAACTGATTTTCGTTAAAGTTCAGATTCTCACAATATCATCAATAAAAATCTTTGCAACACAACATTTAGTAGCATGTGTTACCCAACAGGAAGTACAGGTCAAATGAGAAGATGCTACAATCATTAGACTAGCTAAAGACATCAACACACTTAGGCATTTAAACACCTTAGAAATATAGAACTACAGTACAAACCAATAGAACTTCTACCTTTACTAATTACAGGGATGCGGGTTTGCTATCTATCACATGGAAGTCTCTGTATGAGCTCTAACTTGACTGCCCTTTAATGGGCACTTCTACATTATTATTTTATTTTGTAATTTTTTTCGATTTGTTAAATATTTATTATTAATTTTTGTTATATTATTTTTCATTAATTTATAATTATTTTATTGTCTGTTTGTTTAGGAATTTTATAATTTGTTATATTCTACTGGAACATATTGAATATTCTTTTTATTCAAATATGTTTTATTTTGAAATGTTCAATTGATGAAGACCTAGCAAGTTAGGTTGAAAATGTTTTAGTATTATTAAACTTTTTGCTGGAGATGATATCTAAGGTGTGAATTAATTTTTCTACAATCGAGTACAAAATGAACTTTGTATTGGGTATACAAGTAATAACAGAATATACAGACTATCTTAAGGGAGAAATAAGTGTGGTGTTCCAAGAAGGAATGTAATGTCTGTTAATTTGTTATTTTGTAGATATTCTAGGCACTAACAGTCAGTCTGAGATGCCAAAATAATGTATATTCATTCTGACACAACTTTGAATAAGTAGATTTTTGTCTGCTGTCAGGTTTTGTAAAATTGAGTATAAACAGTATTAATAAATGTAAAGTAGAAAGAAAAGCTTTTTGAGTTTGCTAATTTTATAGAGCACTATATTTCTTTATATTAATAAATTACTTAATGAATTAATTTTTTTTTATAATAGGATATAACAGGAAGATAACATATTCTTTTGTTGATTCTGCTCATGAACATTTTGCTATCGATAAAATAACAGGCATTGTTCAACTAAAAAAACCATTAGACAGGGAAGAGAAAGCTATGTACAATTTAACTATTCAAGCAGAAGATCATGGCACACCTCAGTTATCAACATCGGCAACATTATTGGTTATGGTTCAAGATGTTAATGATAATCCTCCTGAATTCACTCAACGATTTTACTTTGCTACAGTTTCAGAAATTTCTACTCCAGGAACTAAAGTAATAAGAGTTGCTGCAACAAGCAGAGATAGTGGAATAAATGCTGAAATTTCATACAGTTTAATTGATGGAAATGGATTAGTTGATTTTACAATTCATCCAAAATCAGGTAAAAATAAAACAAATTTATTATTAACCACTGTGTATTTTGTTTAAACCCCTTTCTTTTCTAGCATGCAACTCTCGGTCATAGCTACTGCAGTTTTAGTTTAAATCTAAATTGGTGTTTGATGGCTCTAGCGTATTTAAGATCTCATATTCGGTATTACATGTTCATGGGCTCTTCTGATAAGAGTCCTGGATGCTGCCAGTTTATAGCTGATTGAATCCTGGGACATCCATGGTATAAACAGTGGGTTATAAGTTGGTTTTCTGTAAATATTTGTGGGGATGGCATTTTCTTTTAGTGTGAGTGAGACATCAGGAAATGCACATTTATGACACTTTATTGGTCTAATTTGATTTTCAATCCATAAGGATTTGCATAGATGCATTATAGGTGGTGATTTGTGGCGAGGTAATATGTTCCGCAAATGGACTGAAAAAAAATAAACGAATCAGATTATACTTTTAACAAGATATGATTTTTTATTTTCGCCAGAAAAGAACAAAACAGGTTCTTTGCAGATCCCAACTTCATAAAGTAAAACGTCGTACAGGCGTTCTGTCCCTCAGTATGCAACAAAGGACGCATTCGAAACGGAACCCGACAAAGTCCGACGCGTGAAGACCTTAAAACTAAGCTTATCCTAATTATAACTAGAAGAGAAGAAAAATAAAATTAGGTGGAGGTAGAAATAGAAGAAGGAAATACCCGGGATTTTCTTTTCTTAGTGTGTCTACTTTGGTGAGACACCACTCTTGAGTCCTGCTTGATTATTATGAACCTTCTGTTCTTTCGGTGAACTTCTTGTTCTTCTGTAGTTCGCTTTAACTCTCCCTACGATAGCCTCGGAAATTCCCTTCCTTTCTTAGGCCTGACCTTTTCGGCTCGTAGTCTTTGTTACTTTTCTTTTTGCTCTTAACCTATGCACACTGTTTGAGCTTCATCTTTTTCTCTGCCCTCTCTCTCCGCCGTCCAGTCCAAAAGTGACTCCCCTACTCTCTCCGAAGCCCTCGGGGTCTTGCTCTTCTATTGTTTCCATTGTTTACTTCTTTGAAACGGTAATCCCACCCAGAGGGTACAGGAAGTGGAAAGGAAAGTTTTAGAGGATAGACAAGACAAAGAGACAAAAAAATTACTAAAACTAACTTATATTACATAAAAAAATATAAATACGCGAATAATATGGCCGACGGCCACAATAGTGTGGTTGTTTATATGGGGAAATAGTAAGGCCTACGAACAAACATTACTAAGAGGGATACATAAAACAGATTTATAAACAAAATATCCTTTATTTCTCTCTAAACTGGTTCTTTTAGTACAGATCCCAACTTTACAGATATTAGTATTACTAATTACTAAAAGTAATGCACGTATATACACACAGTAAAAATTCAATCAACTTACAACTAATCTTATATCTATCTTAAACCAAAGGAAAAAAGGAAGAAGCAGAGACTCAGGAAAGTATGTCAGATAGACAGAGGAAGGTAGAAAATACCTGGGTTTCCTTAAGTTAGTAGGTGCTAATATGGAAGGTGTCTTCTCAATATTATGCTTTCGAATGTCTCTCTCCTCTACAAACTTGGTGCCTTGGAGATCTCCAGTCATATGCACTGTCCTTACAATCCTTCTTTTTTAAATCCTCTATCTCTACGGTTTTTCTTGGCTTTGCAATCCCCTTTGTCTCTTCTCAAAATCAGAGCACTGCCCTGTCCTACCATCTGTTCTGAGATCTTGACTAAGAATGGCTGTTTCGTTGGCAGAAGCTTCTAGAAGGAAGTTATGACAAAAGGGAAGAATCAAATATAAAGAAAAATAAAGAATATAACTAAAATACATATAACAATATGGCTGACAGCCACAATAGGTTTGTATACTGCACAGAAACTTATATCAATAGGGTTTGAAGATAAAGATTAAGAAAACAAAGGTGATGGTAATAGAAAAGATCACCAGAAAGACAAAATCTAATCAATATCATGATTGACAGAAAGAAGGTGGAACAAGTAAGAAATTTTACTTATTTAGGGAGCAAAATCACAGAAGTGTGAGGCTGGCTGACCAGGCGTTACAGTCAAGAGGTCACGACTATTATATGTGAGCATAAAAGACCCTCTGAGACAGGCTTTCCATCATTAATCCATTTATCAAAATATAAAACCTTTTCTTACAACAGTTCTTTAAATTAAGTAGTCACACAGCTCAAGGAGTGAGAAGCAAGTCTGAATAAAGTCTGAATGTTCTGGTTGTCATTTCTTTTTGGTCCTGCAAGGACAATGTGAAGATTGATGGCCCCAGGGCACATAGCACAACTTTGAGGAATATTTGTCTGGCAAATAGGTGAACCTGGGTGGAACAGGACAGCACAGCAGAGGGAGGTTTATTCCAACGATGTTGGGAAATCTTCCATTGATTCTCTACTGAATCACAAAAGTTCAAGATGGGAGAACTATGAACCAAGACCGTTATATCCTTGAATCATGCATTTTTATATGTTTTACTCCAATTCCATTCTTTGATTGGCCTCCTCTTGTCTTCTGATGACAATTCAAAATCCTTCAGGGGGGCACAGGAGAGGTAAACTTTGCAACTAAACTCGATTTCTTTCTAACTACATTTCCTTGACTTTGGCCTTTTCCACACAATTTACCTTTTGTTTTCTGTTTTATATAAAGAAACCTTTATTTGTTTAAATGAGATCATTAAATCTTATGGATGTCCTCCGGATAAACAAGGTCTGCAACACCAACAGGGCAATCAGGGTTGGATCGAAAAATTGGCTACCGAAATAAAGAAAAGAAAGATTCATCCAGCAACACAAATCCTTTCAGTAGGATCTTGGAATGTCAAAACATTATGGTCTCCTGGAAAACTAGAGCTTCTTCGGAAGGAAATAGAAAGATATCGATGCGACATATTAAGCTTAGCAGAGATGTGCTGGACAGCATCGGGAGAACTGAATGGTGGTGAAGTCATCTGGTCAGGGAAATGATACAAGGCATGAAGCTGGTGTTGGATTTCTGCTTAGTAAAAGAGCACAAGCAGCATTGTTAGGATACAATCCAGTTTGTGCAAGATTGATGATGGCAAGGTTTGAAGCAAAGCCATTTAATATATCAGTAATCCAGGTATATGCACCTACCTCAGATAGCAGTGAAGAGGAGATTGAACTTTTCTATAAAGAACTAAGCACGGTAATAGAGAAAACACCGCAGAGAGATGTGATTATGATTGGAGGTGACTGGAATGCTAAGATTGGAAATAATAATGAAGGTTGGGAAAGACTGCTTGAATTTGCTGTAGATAAAGATTTAATGATATACAACACCAAATTCCAGCAAAAGAACTGTAGAAAATGGACATGGAGATCAAGTGATGGAACAACAAGAAACATGATTGATATGATTTTGATCCAAAGGAGATGGTCAGCATCAGTTCAACAGTGTCAAACCTTTCAGGGAGCCAACATAGATTCTGATCACAGCTTAGTCATTGCAAACATAAAGGTAAAACTGAAGAAGAAAGTTAATGCACATTTCCAAAAGAAAAGAGACATTTCAAAGCTAAACGATGAGAAAATAGGAAGCATATATAGAAATACACTTGAGAAGAAGATAAAAACCCTAGACAGGATGAAAGAGCTAGACACAAGAGTGGAAGAAATAACAAAGGCAATAAGAGAAGCAATTGAGCAAACCCTACCAGAAGAGGAAAAAATCAACAAGAAATGGATCACACAAGAGACCCTAAAGCTTGTCCAAGAGAAAGGAGATCTTAAGCTTAGAAGAGACATTTCTGAAGAGTTGGAGAAACAGTATAAGGTAAAAGGCAATGAAGAGAAAAAAGCAGTTAGGATGGATAAAGCGAAATGGCTAGAGGATCAGTGTAGAAACATAGAAAAATATTATGGTGAATGTAAGACTAGAGAAGTATATAAGATTATCAGAAATGTCAACCAGAAATAGAAACCAAAGCAAATGGCAATCAAAAGACGAGAAGGGAGAGGTTTTAGTGGAGAGAGTGAAAGTCCTACAGAGGTGGACAAGTTATTGCTCTGAACTATACAAGAAAACATTAGATACAGATGTATTAGAGAATCTAGTAACTGAATTAAGGAAGATATTGCCACCAAGTGTTGAAAATCAAAATGATATTATGAGGGAGAAAGTTGAAAGGGCAGTGAAACGGTTAAAAGACAATGAGTCCCAGACATGACAAAATCACGGGAGAAATGATTAAGCATAGAGGCGAAAGCTTAATTGACGAGATACACCAAGTGTGCAATGAGGTATGGAAACAAGGAAAGATACCTAAAGAATGGGCAAAATCAGTATTGCTGACAATACATAAGAAAGGTTGCATGTTGGAGTGCAAAAATTATAGAACGATTGCCCTAAAAAGCCTCATAGGAAAAATTTTGATGATCTTAAAGGACTGAGACTAAGAGAAGAGACTGATGGAAGAACACTTAGCAGATGAACAGGCAGGTTTCAGGAAAGACAGAAGTACAATGCAGGAGATACTAACATTACAGATATTAGTTGAAAAGGCAAGAAGAAAGCAGAAAAACATCTATTCCTGTTTTGTGGACTTTCAGAAGGCATTCGACAGTGTAGACCAAAAAGCCACCTTGGCAGTGCTAAAATTTTATGGAGTGGATCATAAACTAATAAACCTGCTGTTATATTAATGATAATGTAGAAGCAGCTGTGAGATTGCATGGGGAGCTAGGAAACTGGATCAAACCAGAATGAGGCACCAGACAGGGAGATCCCCAACTATCTTCATAAGTCTCTTAGAAAGAGTCATGGATAAGATGATGCAAGAGAATCAAGGAACATCAGTTCACAGTGTAGAATTCAATAACCTGAGAATTGCAGATGACATAGTTATCATTGAAGAAAATGGAGAACAATTAGAGAAAACATTACATCGGCTTAATGAAGAAGGAAAAAGATATGGACTAACTATCAATAGCGAAAAAACTAAGACAATGATATTTGCTGATAACAACATGACAAGAAATATCCTAGTAGATGGGAAAGAAATTGAAAATGTAGAGAGCATTACATATTTAGGAAGCAAACTAACCTGTAATCTGGATTGTAAAAAAGAAATAGAGATTAGAATTGTCTAGGCAAAAACAAATTTGAAAGCAATGGACAAAATCTGGAAAAGTAAAGCAATTAGTTTGCAGACAAAATTAAAAGTATTGAACACCTGCATCTTCTCCTGCATGCTGTATGCCTGTGAGACATGGGTAATAACTAAAGATATGGAAAGAAAAATAGTAGCATTTGAAAGACACTGTTACAGAAAGATCTTACAAATAGGATGGATGCAGAAAGTCACAAACGAAGAACTTTATAATTGGATATATATGAAAAAGAATCTCTTACAAAAAATTATACAATGAAAACTTCAACTGTTTGTGGACACATTACAAGAATGAATGAAAACAGAAAAATTAAGACTTTAGAATATGGTATTACGGATGGATCCAATAAAAGAGGCAGACCATATAGAGAATGGATTGATGACACAAAGAAGTGGAGTGGAGGTACAGGAATTGAGAAAACAGCAATGGATAGAGAGAAATGGAAGAAAATAGTGGAAAAGGCGTAAGACTCCAACAGTCAATGAGCCCAAGGTTGATGATGATTATTAAATTTTACTTTGTTCGTTTCTGAAAACTGAATTCTTTAATATCTTGTTTGATTGCCAACATTCAGACCACAAAATCAATCTTCATCCAGGATTAGACTAATGAAACAAGCTTTCCAAAGCAAAATAAGTCTTTTAATATCAAAACACTTCAGTATGGAAGCAAAGAAAATATTTACTAAGACATTTCTCTTGGACAGTTTTCTGTGTGGAAGTGAATACTTGACATTAGGAAAGCAAGAGAGAAGCTGTCTGAAAGCAGCAGAAATGTGAAAAATGGAGGAGAGTAAATAAAATAAGTTAAATTGAACAGAAAACAAATGAAACAATTCTCAGGGAAGTGACAGAACGAAAAAAGTTAATATAGGAAACAGGTAAGAGGAAAATTTATAGATCATATTATTAGGACAATAATTTCTAAAAACTATCCTTGAAGGCAAAATTCTCAGAAAGGAAGAAGAAGACCAATGAAAAAGTATCTGACAGTGAGCAAGAATGGAGGCCACTTCCTTGACCTCCAAATTACCTTATCCAGTGGATACATCTCAACTAAAGTCTGCAGGAAGCTTACAAATCATCCAATCTTCATACCTGCCCATTCTCACAATTTTTTTTTCTTTAAGATGGCTGACTTCAGTTACTTAATTCACTGAGCCCTTACCCATTTTTCTGACACTTAAGATAGGAATAAGGAACTCCAAACTGTCACCTGCTATGCTAGACAACATGGCTATTCTCCAAACATCATCAAACATCTAATTCATTGTCATTCCTCTGCCACCTCCATCATGCATAACAATCACGCTTATGACACCATATACAAGGGTGCTATGTATGACAAAGACTGACTGCCCTGCACAAGGAAATTGCCAGAAATAATAACCTTTGATTAGCTTTCAGTAGTTCCTCAGTTTTCACTCTCTCCCACAATGCTAAAGACTTTTCAGCTATTCCTCTCCAATCTGATATATATACTCTTCCGTTACAAATCACAGAGCCAATCACAACTTGGAATAAGGTGTGTCTTGGGCTCTTTTATTGCGTATGTCTCAGCTCCATATAACATATTGCAGGTCTAACAACTGATTTATACAATTTTCCTTTCAGATTGCAGCTAACTTTCTTATCACGTAACACACCGTTCAGCTTCCTCCAGTTCATCTATCCACATTGAATTCTATGCTGCACCTCCGAGTCCAATCCTCCTCCCATCTCGACAAATGTCCTAAGATATTTAAAACTCGGTATGAAAGAGAGCAGCACATTTTGGATTTTAATATTACACTCATCTCTACCATTTAGAGTCATATTGTGAAAAGTACAATGCAAAAGAAAAACACACATGTTGATCAATTAAAATAAATTTAATTTTGCGTTGGAAATAAATGGTACAAATTCTTTATATATTTCCGCTGTTCCTTGGTGTTCGTATCATAACTGTAATCTGCATAGTACAGTTCTGTTACAAATGCCGCCCGACAATACTACTTAACTAACGCGCGCGAAATTTAATCGGACTTAAACTAATAGAAAGGGATAGAAGAAAAAGGGAAGTAAGAAGGATTATAGGATAGATTGGTACCCAATTTCTTGGCTGTTGTTGGACGCAGATCCTTGTTTCGACTTATAATGCTTGTATGCTCTCTCTTAAAATGATGGTTTCTTAGCGTTTTCTTCTACTGATCGGATTCTCTTCTCGATCTATTCCTGTTGGTTCTATTCCACAGCGCTCGCCAATTTCTCAATCTTGAGGTTCGCAGCCACACGTCTTTCTTCGTTCGTGTCTGGCCAAAGAATGTCCAGTGGAATGTTCTTTTTCCCAACAGGCTCGTCGCCGTCTATTGTTTCCCCTACCTCCTGGTGGGCTACAGGTAAGTCTGAGTTCTCAGAAGTTCGAGACAATGAAACAAAGAAAATTGGAAAGAAGGATAGATTTATAGAAATAGAATATAAATTAAACTAAAAACTATACATAAATAAAGGCGTACAGCCACAATATAAGCTGTTTTAGTTCTGCTAATCTTCATGCCCCTTTCTTCCAAAACTTTCCTCCAGTCTTCCAGTTTCTTCTCAGCCTAGATTTGGGAAAGTTTACACAGTACAATATCATCCACAAACAGCATATTTCACAAAGCCTCACACTTCACATCACACACCAACACGTCCTTTATCAGGTCAAACAAATAAGGGCTAAGGGCCGATCCCTGATGTAAACCAACAATAACAAAGAACCCTTCTGTAGTGCCCACACTACTCTTAACTTGGGTCTCTGTTCCCTCATACATTTCCTTGACAAGCCTAACATATTTTTCAGGAATATTCTTTTCCCTCAAACCTCTTCCTACCTGTTGCCTTGATACCCTATCATATGCCTTTTCTAGATCTTTGAATATTATGTGTAAATCTTCCTGCATTCCCCTGTGCCTTTCCATCAGCTGTTTTAGAGCAAAGATAGCATTAGTCGTATACCTCTCCAGCAAAAAGCCAAACTTCCTCTTCAATCTCAGATTCCTGCCTAATCCTTCTTTCTACAATTTTCTCCCAAATCTTCATAGTATGGGGCAATAACTTTATACCTCTGTAATTTCCGCATTTCTGTACAGTACATCCCCTTTACCTTTAAAGATCGGCACCAGAATGCTCTTCTCTCCATTCATCTGGGATCTTCTGATGCCAGAGTTTTTACATAAGGTCCCAGAGGATATTAATTCCTTCCTTACCCAAACTTCTCCAAGCCTCAACCAGAATCTGATCAGTGCCTACTGCTTTCTCCATCTTCATTTTCCTAAGCACACTTTCCACTTCTCTACTAATATCTTGCACCACTCCTTCATTTGCCTCTCCATTCTCGTATAAAGTTCTGGGGTTTTCTTTATTCAATAAATTCCTAAAATATTCTTTCCATCTTTCCTTGATCCTTTTGTAATCTTGTAATACAAGATTACGAAAGGGTCAAGTCTTTATCATCTTTGATCAGTTTAATAGAGGTAAAATCTTTTGATGTCTTATCTCTTGCTTTGGCGATTCTCATCAACTGCTTTTCACCCACCACCTTTCCTTTCGAAAACTTTATAAGCCTCTTCTAAAGCCTTTGCTTTCACAATAGCCACTGCCTTTTTAGTCATTTTATTTGCCAAATGGTAAGTTTCTTTATCTTCAGGCCTTCCCATCAAATCCCACCTTTTCTTTGCCTCTTTCTTTTGTTTAACTGCAGTTTGTACCTCAGCATTTCGCCAACAAAGTTCCTTTCCTTCTGGTGATATCTTTCCTGAAGTTTTTCTTAAAACGTCTTCTCCAACTTTCAAAATTCAGTTACTATTCAGCAACCACCATGTTTGTACATCATCCGGAAACTGGATTTCTTTTAACACTTTTACCTTAAACTCTTTCCTTAATTCCTCCTCTTTCAATCTCGACCATTTGATCCTTTTGTGGTTGTTTGTGGAGAGAGAGGCTTGTAAACCCGTGAATGCATGTTACAAGTATGAACACAGAGACTGATACACAATTAAAAGTTCTTTTATTTCTCCTCCAGAACACAATTCTTTTCTTTTCTAATTACAAATGATCCCAACTGGAAGAACTTCACTGAGGAAGGGGGGTCGCCACATACAACGAATTACACCCGCGCTCATAACTCAAGCTTTTTACACCCGACTTAAAACTAAACTTATATCTACCTTAAAAACTAAAAAGGAAAGGGGAAACAGATAGATTTAGGACAGACGGAAAGTATATAGAAACGGATGGAAGGTACCCGGGTCTACATTGATTGGTATTTTCACTGGAGTGTATTTCCACAATAGCAGCCGTTTTTCTCTCTTTTTCTTTGTCCGGCTGTCTGCCCTCGACATTTTTCAATTCTGTCGGTGCTTCCTCGGTTTTGTGTTTATATTCCTTTGGCCTCGACGGTCCTGCAGCCTCTTTTCGATTTTTCCCGTTTCTGGTCGATCACTGGCTCACACTTCTGTTCTTCTCAAGGTCTAGTAGAAAAGTGTTTGTTCTTCTACCACTTAGTCCTCAGGGCTTCTTCTTTTCTTTTGTTCTCACTCCCCCTTAGTTCTTAGAAGGGGTAATCCTGCGATAACGGTTAGATTGTTGAGACAAAGAAGAAAGGAACGGAAATAAGAGAATAGAATGAAGGAAGAAGGAAGATAGAAAATATATATATATGTATTTACAACTTATGAACTAAACAAAAAATAAACAAGAAAACAATATGGCTGACGGCCACACTTTGTTCAATCTGGCTAACACAATTCTTACAATGGTCCATAAGAAGGTCACAATCCACCAGGAGAACTTTATGTTGGGCAGCAACACTTTCTCCATTTAACACCTTACTGTTTTTCACTTCTCTCAGATGTCTCCTGTGGCACAAGAAAAAAAACAATCTGGCTGGATCTACCTCCACTCGTGTATGTAATCAGTTGGTTTGCTTTCTTCTCAGAGTAGGTGTTAAGTAGTGCAAAGTCAAAAGCCATAGCACGATAGACTAGTCTTTCTCTCTCTTCATTCCTTTCTCCCACACTTTACCTTTCAAGAACTCTTCTTCCTCTACCCAACATGGTCATTTACATTAATTATTAATTAATGTAAATAGCATTCTGTATATGTAGCCATATTCTGTTTGCTTCATAAAATACATCAGTTACATGGTGTTTGGCATATTGTACAGAAATCAGCGCCGTAACTATCCTTTTATGCGCCCGGTGCAAGCATCTGTAACTATGCCCCAAAACTATGACCCAAAACTTGGTCCAGGTCATTTTTGCATCCCCAATGTTTTCACCCTGTGCCTGGGCACTGCTGGCAGTGCCCTAGTTACGGCACTGACAGAAATATGTAAATCTCGGATAATTCAAAACACAATAATTCGAAGTTGTGATTATTTTGTCTTTTGAATTTCGAACTATCAAGGATTTCCTGTATATATTTTACAATGCATTCAATTCACATTCCACGTTGTTGGCTTGAATGAAAATGATGTGGAATGTATTCAAGAATAAGAACCAAAACATCAACCAAGATTTTTTTTTAAATTGCTTGTCTTGCATACAATTTAAAAATAAAACATTGGTTGATGTTTGGGTGATTTTTCTTGAATTCAAATGTTTTTTTCTGTATGAATGATTTTGGCTGAAGAGGACTGTTAAATACTGTCAAAAATACTCGCAAAATAAATTATACAGTAGAGCATCGATTATCCGAATACCGATCAACCGAAACATCAATTAATCAAAAGCTTTCCAGTTGGAAAATTTAAATTTCTGCTAGTGCTGTGGCACTGCAATCTTTGGCTATGTCTTGGAATACTTCAATATTATTTTTGTTGGTGTGTGTGTTTTAGCTGGCAGCACTGGTGTGACCATGAGAGGGTACTTAACCACTCTGCAGTGACCGATGGATATATTGATCATGGGCGATCGCGTGGCAGTGGTGAGGAACAAATATATCCATTAAATTCTTTTGGGGGTATCACTAAAAACTACTGCAAAAAAAAAATTCACATAAAAAATGAATTATGTAACAATAAACAAAGACTTTTCTTTACTAGACATAACTGTTTACAAAATCTGTTTCCAAAACGGTAATGAGAAAAAAACGCATGAAAGAATACTTTAAAAATTTCCTATGTTTATTCTCTACTACTTTGGGATAGCACCATATCTGACTATCCCACTATTGAAAGGTTAAGGACACGCCAGGATTCGAACAAATTTTAACATAGGGATAGGTTAATATATTTTTTCATACGTAATCGATTATCTGGAAAATCAATTTTTTGAACAACCCCAGTTTCCAATTGATTCAGATAATCGATGCTCTACTGTATTTACATAATGCTGACAGACAGTGGTATACATTTTATATTAATATTTGGCATGTACATCTATTTAAAACTTATTGAGTTTTATATTATATTTGTTTAAGTTTAGAACTTCCAAACTTCAAAATTTGTATTTTGTTTGATTTTAATCTCAAAACACTATTTATGTATTCAATTTGTTAGTTTTAACTGAGAAAGACCTATGAATAAGTCAAAAACGTTTTTATGGTATTAAACTACTGCTGGAAATCAAAAGGTATGTTTCCTTATCTAGTAGTAATGGTTAATTGGCTTATTCAGTATTTTTAATAATTTGAATTTTTAGGAACCTGTTTTTATATTTAATGTAAAGTTTATTTATACTTTTGTAATATATTTATTTTTTTATTTTCTTATGTTAATTTTGAATTATAATAATGGATTGAAAACTATTCCCAAGAGTCAATAGTCTAATCTTTTGTATAAGTATGCTATTTATAAATCTGATAATTAAATAATTTTATTGCTTATTTATTGTATTCTAAAGAACATTTTTATATAATATGATATACTTCTTGTAGGCATAATATCAGTGGCCAAATCATTAGATTATGAAACTGTACATGAATATATGTTAATCATTCAAGCCATGGATGGCGGAACACCACCTTTATATGGTCAGACAACTGTTAATATTACTGTGATTGATGAAAATGATAATTCTCCTGTATTTATGCAATCATCATATAGTGCTGTTATTAGAGAAGATGCTATTGTTGGTGATAAAATAATTCAGGTATGCTTTATTTCTAAAATAATATACTTTTGTAGAAAAGTTGTATTTTGGTTTATTAACTAATAACCAGTATTACACAAGTTAGGACAATAATTAGAATGATGGTCATGCTAAGGGAATAAATGACAACTCATTTTACACAATGAACATAATTAATTTAATTACAACAGAATATAACAACACATGATCTTTGGATCTTATGCTAATAACAAGGACAACAGGTTTTTCTCATTATTAGTCAAACAGTAGTCAGGACCCAAGATTAATTTTTGAATAAAAAAAAAATACTAAAAAGACATAACTCATAAATAATATCAGGAATATCAAACTAAATATAAAGAAAAATTTCATTAAAACTAAATGATTGCCAAATTAAATTGGGTTATATTGTTGCTACTACAGGCAGCCCTTGAATTTTGCACATAATGGGTTTCTGAAAGTGCGTGCGAATGTTGAATGTTCAAAAGTAGAGGGATGTAAAAAAATATGCACCAAAAACTGTGTTTTAAAGTATATATTTATCAATATGTATACATAATGAAGTTCACAAGGCGTGTTTAAGTGCTTTTGGGTGTTTTCTTTATAAAGTTGTCAAGAGTTAGTTGAATGCCATATCTCATTTTAAATTTGTCAAACCAGCCATTACTTGCTTGAAACACTGTTTGAATCTTCATTTAATCTAGTCTTCCAATCTGTTGATCTTTATGCAAACTAAAAGCTAAGGCTTTTAATTTGCATGAAGATCAACATCAAAATAATGTCTCTCTGAGTTTTTCAATTATTCAAAATTGAAAAACTCAGAGAGACATTATTTTGATGTTGATCTTCAATCCATGATGACAAATATCTTTCCATTTCATCCAATACTATGCTGTGTCTTTTGGAAACAATCTTTGAAGATATATTTCCACAATTTTGAATGTATTCCTTAATTTTACTCTTATTTTTTAAAATTTAACATATCCTAGATCTGTTTACATTGTATTGGGTTGTTCGGAAAGTTCATAGCGATTTTTGATAGCTGACAGTTGAGACACCGATTGACGCAAAAATGATTAGAATTGTACAAACCAATGAATATTACGATAAATGACCTTGAGAATCATCCGTTACAAAAAAACGTTAAGATTATTCAAATAGCGTTTAATTTGTCTCATTGCAAAAATGGATGCGAACAACGTGCATTATCGACTTGTTTCTTTTCTTTTTTCGTAAAGGCAAAAATGCTGTACAAACAGCAAAAAAGATATGTGATGTTTATGGTGCGTGTGCTGTTTCAGAATCAACTGTTCGAAAGTGGTTTGCAAAATTTAAAGTGGTTAATTTCAGCCTTGAAGATGCTCCTCGCTCGGGAAGACCTCCTGTTATTGAAGAGAACCAGATCAAAGCATTATTGGATGAAAACCCTCATTACACAACTCGAGAGATTGCAGACATAGTGAAGTCATCAAACAGTACTGTATTTCAACATCTAAAGAAGCTTGGATACGTGAATCGTTACGACATTTGGATACCTCACGACTTAACGGAAAAAAACTTACTGGATCGTATCTCAATTTGTGATTCTCTTGAAAGACGAAATGAAAATGACCCTTTTCTGAAGCATTTAATGACAGGTGATGAAAAGTGGATCATTTATAACATCATCAGCCGAAAATGATCATGGGGTAAGAAAAATGAATCACCGTTAAAAACTCCAAAGGCCGGTCTTCATCCAAAGAAGGTCATGCTCACTGTCTGGTGGGACTGGAAAGGAATCCTGTTCTACGAGCTGCTTCCACAGAATCAAACAATTGATTCTGATAAGTATTGTTCCCAATTAGATAAGCTGAACATGGCAATTAAAGAAAAACATCCGGAACTGGCCAATAGAAAAGGCATTGTGTTTCACCAAGATAATGCCAGACCTCACACGTCTTTACGAACACGCCAAAAATTATTGGAACTAGGCTGGGATGTTTTACCCCACTTCCCTTACTCACCCGACCTTGCCTCGTCAGACTACCATTTGTTCCGTTCTGTGCAAAATTCCCTTCATGATAAAAACTTTGATTGTTTGGAAGCTTGCAAAAACCACGTGGATCAGTTTTTCGCAGGAAAAACTAGAAAGTTCTATGAAGAGGGTATCATGAAGCTCCCCCATAGATGGCAACACGTCATTAAAAACTATGGCGCATACATAATGGAATAAAAGTATATTTTTAGTTTTAAAACAATTTATTTTATTTCTCTTAAAAATTGCTACGAACTTTCCGAACAACCCAATACAAACACAATTGAAGCAAAAGATTCACTGTTTTCACAACATTTAATTATTTTTATCTTTGTCTCGATTGTATGAAGTTTATGACTCCTTAATTTCTTTTTGTTTGTATCAACACTGCAGTTTCTTCGTTTCTCACTCATGTTTATCAGTTTCTAAGGATAAAATATTTAAACATAAACAAATAAATTGGCAAAACACACAACATGTTGACGCACATCCTAATGCAAGACTGAAACTGTTTTGACTTTTTACTCAGAACATAGTAGTGATTAGGATTCCAAGAAGTCTGTATTGTAGGAAGTAACATGTGTTCGAGAAGGTAGAGCAAGCTACCACACTTTGTAGTGTATGAGTGTTCTGCATGAAAGAAAATTTTTTCATTATCAACAAAACGTTGATTGAAACAATCTAAAACATTGAATTTTTAAATATGTGGAAAATAGCGAATTGTGTGAAATTCGAGGGCCACCTGTATTAATAATTAAACACTGAGTAATTTGACACTAGAGGTAGGCATTAGATGCCATCTCTTATTAAACTTAATAAATTATAATTTAATTAATATTTATTAAATAATTTACAAAATTCTAGAAGGTGCTTAAATTTTCTCTTCTGTCCTCTAGTGCCAAATTACTCAGTATTTAATTATTAATAGCAGTGATAATATAGACTGATTTAATCTGGCAATCATTTGACTTTAATATAATTATTAAGCTTTGAGATATTTATGTAAAAAAATTCCATTTGATTATAAAAAAAAGTTTGCTTCTGATTCCAAAACCTTATGGGGAATGTATTACTAGATTTTCTTAGTATGTTGTTTCTCATTCTAATAGTCACATTCTAGACAATAAAGAGATTTATAAATTGATTAAGAAACAATATTTAACATTTCACACAATTCTTCCTTTCAGTCTTAATTCTAGTAATTTAATTGTGTTGCAATTTTAAAAAATTGTGGACCTATAATTTTTTACTGTTGTCCATCAGGCTGTGTCTTTCCTTAATTTCAAGAATGATGTTAGATAGATGAAAGTTTATGGACAGGAAGCTCCAATTAACTGTGTACAAACATCTGGTCTAGACTAGAAGTCATGTAATTTCAATTTAAAAATTTTCTCCAGAACAGAGTTACATAGATGACTGGCATGACTCTGGGAAAAGTGTGATGTACAGGGACAAGACACAACTAATGTCAGATCGAGACCATAAGATATATTTTAAATTAAATAAATTAAAAATTCGATTAAAAATTACAGTCTGGCATTGTGGCAATGTTACAATAATTTTTGCTTGTTGGAATTCCCTTTTCTTTTGATCAAGTATGTTTATGAAATCCTAAAATTGTATTCTACACATTTTAGTCCTGAATATATCCATTCTTTTTTTTATATTGGTTTTCTTTCAATACTTGCTGCTGTTTTACCTCACATTTTTAATTAATTAATTCAGACTGGTTTTATCTTTAAAGAATAGTATTCATCTACAGTTATAGCAATTCCAAAAAAGAATAGCAGTTGTTATTGCTCTATTACATTGTCTTCTGCAATTATAAAAATTTTTGAAAAAAGCATTTTTGATTACCATATTTATGCATGTATAGGCCACGTGTGTATATAAGCCATACCCTGTTTCTGAAGTTGATGTACTTGGAAAAAAATAAAAATCTCAAAATTCCATTGAGGGATGAGAGTAGAGATGCAGGTATACAGAAATATAGTAACACTGCAAATTCCAAAGGGATGAAGTGATGGTTAATGCTTATTGTTGAGTGTCTACTCAGTGCATGTTAAACTTGGGTTGAATGCAGTGAGTTAAACAGCAAAGTTTAAATTGCAAGAGGTGCATTTTGCACAAGAAAATGGAAATCATGAAGCAGGAAGAAAGTTTGATGTAGATGAAAAGAAGTGTGATGATGGATTCAAACAAAGGATACTATTGAGAAAACATCACAAAATCAGCAATTGTTTCGTGGAAAGAGAGCAAAATATTCTGACCTGAAAGCAAATCTGTTGAGATATATCTGTGAAATTTGGCAAATGGAATTTTTTGTCTGTTGAAATGATTCAGTTTGAAGCTTGAAGAACTGCCCAAAATATGAGAATTCTCGAAAGCAAATTTAACAGAAGTTACAGCTGGGGAAGACATTTTATGGCACAGTGTGAGCTAGTGATTCGGCATCAAATTTCAATGGTACAGTGGCTTGTTGACACCTACCTAATTTTAAATTGCTTTAAAATTATTCATTATCTTGTGTATATGCTGCAGTCCAATTTCAGTCAAAAAATTTAGAGCAAAAAGTGTGGTCTATACATGTGTAAATATGGTATTTACATTTTCCTATAATTGTTAGAATAAGATGTTAGCATTGTGATATTCGTAATAAATTTGTAGCTTGAAATTTATCGTCATTTCAGTTAACTGTTAAAATTTTGTTGCAGACATCAATGTAAGCTGGGAAAATTTTGAAAAAGTTTGAAACATAAATAAAAGTTTTCTTTTCTTTTTTATTAACAGTATTTTTCACTAATAATATACAAAATATCTTTTTTGGACAAAAATTATTTTTGTTTCTTTATTCATGACACAACAAAATAAAATTGTCACCTTAAATATTTTGGCTATAATGTGGCTATAATCAAATAATTAATACAAATAAATTTGGTACTAGAGGTAAGCATTAGATGCCATCTCTTATCTAAATTAATAATTATAATTTTAATAATTTAATAAATAATTTAGAACATTCTGGAAGAAGAAAACTGACCCAGGTGGGGCTTGAACCCACAGCCTCCGTTTGCCATGCAGCACACTACCAATTGCACCACCCAGACCCCAAGCCAGCTTTTGCTTCCAGAAGTATTTAAATTTTGATATAATCTTGCATGGTTATTAATGGCACAGGCTAGAGAAGACTCCTATGTCAACAGCCAATTTACATCTCCTCTGCAGCACTCAGCCGTTAGTAACCATGAAAGGTTATATCGAAATTTAAATACTTCTGGAATTGAAAGTTGGCTTTGGGTCCGGGTGGTGCAATTGGTAGTGCACCGCACAGCAAACAGAGGCTGTGGGTTCAAGCCCTGCCCTGGGTCAGTTGTTTTCTTCCAGTATGTTCTAAATTATTCATTAAATTATTAAAATTATAATTATTAATTCTGATAAGAGATGGCCTCTAGTACCAAATTTATTTGTATTAGTTATTTGATTATAGTCATATTATAGCCCAAATATTTAAGGCAGTCGTTAGATTAATATATTAACTCATCAGGCTATGAGATGCGTATTGTATATAAAATGACTCAAACCAAAAAACAAAACAAACAGAAAAAGAAAATATAAAAAAGTTAATCTAATGTATTTCTATTGTCTCTACCTATTAAGGTTCAAAGGGTTAGAAAGCCCAGTTAGTAAAAATGTTAAGAAAATTAAGATAGATTGAGAAAAGAACAGTTAGCAGAACTTCTATTTCCACCCTTTGTTCTCCTTGAGGGTTTCTTTTTTAAAAGGGTTGTACTCTGAGTTTTAGTTACTTCTTCCATGCTACACCTTGAGCCATATTCTGGCCACCATCTCTGGTCTCTCATCTCTCACGAGCTGATTGCTCATTGGTTAATCATTTGTTTATGTCTCGAGAGATCATCATGTCTCTCCACACACAACTCTGGACAACTTTTTCTCCGAATATTTTCTCGTTTCACAGAGACAAGCGAATAGTTATCTTTCGACCCGTATTTTGTCTTTTGTCTCGGTTTTGTTATATCCAATATGGATGACTGGATGCTACTTGTGCTGTAAAATCATATTAGAGAACGTTCTCTATCTCGGGAAAAAATATTTTGAAAAAGAAAATGCTTCAGATTTTTTTCCAGTGTCTACTTGGAAATGCCACTGATTCCATTTTTTTAATTATACTACATTAATTACTGAACTGTTGAATATGATGTTGATCTAACTTATATAGTTAAGGAGAAATTAGATGGTAATATTTTGAAAAATATCTAAGTGCACACACTTTTCTAACTTCAGTTATTAAAATCTTTATTTGTTAAGAGACAAATTGACATTTCAATCTGGAAAAACGTTATAAATCAAAAAACATATATTTGTCTAAATTACGTGCTTTGTTTGAATGCGTGCTTTCCTTGCCACGTGATCTATAATTACATACTCTGCATTTTCCACATATGGGACCAAGTAGAAGTACCGGCAAAGATCAAGAAACTCCTGTAAAAAAGCCCAAATTTTGTCCCTGAGGATGCTATGAATTGGGAAACTTCCATACAGGAAATTGAAAGAGGTCAATAGGCACAAGTGAGTTCGATTTATATTGGATAAAGAGTACTACAGATGGAAAGCGGTCATTAGCAACCAACAGAGAAGCCGAACAGGAGATATTAGAAGCGGTGACATCCAACTCGCTGAAGATTGGTTGAAATGCAATGATCTGGTGATGACTAGAGCAGATAAGAGTAAGCAGTTAGTTATCATGAAAAGGTTTACATATAACAAAGCACTCATGGATTACATTGAAGAGACTGGATGTGAGAATGTCAACACCAAGGTAATTGGAAATTTGGATAGAAGGGTCAGGAAACTAGAAGTCTCTAATTTCTCCACAGCTTTACTTTTTCTTAAGAAGTGTAGGAACCCTAGGCCCAGGACACCTAGGTTATTTGCTTTTGCTAAAGTACACAAAGTCGGTAAAGAAATAAGACACGTTGTAGAGAAATACAGGGGTCCCACGTTTGTATTAGAAAAGAAATTACATAAATTTTTATCATTACAATTGGACACTGATACGCTAGTTGCACGTGATCCTCTAAATGTGGTAAAAGACTTAAAAAATATT
The DNA here is from genome assembly GCF_030686945.1 of Centruroides vittatus. Classification (NCBI taxonomy): domain Eukaryota; kingdom Metazoa; phylum Arthropoda; class Arachnida; order Scorpiones; family Buthidae; genus Centruroides; species Centruroides vittatus. The sequence continues at coordinate 357,063 of NW_027122517.1, read as the reverse complement.
TCGTTAATGGAAGATGAAGTTGCAACTGTTTTTGACTATGAGAACATGTATTCTTCAGTTAAGATAGAGCTGTGTGTGGAGGCACTTTTGAATTTTTCATACAACAAGAACGCGGAGTTGCTTAATTACACGAACGAAATGGAGGAGATGGCTAGATTGGTATGCCATGAATCTTGTTTCGCCTTTAATTTTCAGTTGTATAGACAGAGAAGAGGGGTTCCTATGGAAAGCCTGCTCTCAGGGATCCTGTGCGAATTGGTAGTTAGGAGACTAGAAAGAAGAATTCTTTACAATTTTACAGACAGTATAGTTTATTTCAGCAGATATGTTAATGACCTATTTATATTATTGAAGAATAACAGCAGAGTTAAAGATTTTATTGTTAAGATCAATGATGATAATGATGGCCTTACTTTAAGATTGGAACAGAAGAGTTCGTTGGATGTGCATTTTCTAGATATTAATATCAAGTTCAGAAAAGACCATTTATCTACTAGTGTTTTTATTAAACCATCCCACAGCTCTTTGTATATACCTTCCCAATTCAGGGATCCATTTAAGTATAAATTGTGGCTTTCTGTGCTTTATCAAGAAGGGCTTTCTTGTATTGTGACAGAGTACAAGACAGGATTAAAGAAATAGATAGAATAACGAACATGGCCCGGATCCTAGGTTACTAAAAAAGCACAATTATAAGAATGGTTAGGAAATTTGAAGCGAACATCAAGAAAAAGTCTTTTAAAGATGGTCCCACTGGAGTTGTAAAATTTACATATAATGAAAGTATGAATAAAGTTATGAAGGAAATTGTGGGCAGAAAAGACTTGAGAATGCTTATGAAAAGGGCACCAAATCTATACAAAATCCTGAGAAATGACAAAGATAGTATAAAGCCAGAGGAGAGAGCAGGGGTTTATAGAATTCCGTATTGGACAGTTGGGCATTAAAAAACATTACATTGGAGTAATTACCAGGAGCTTGGGACTTAGACTCAAGGAACATAATTATAATATCAGAAAGGAGTCTAATTCTACAATTTTATCCCAAGTGGCACAAACAGAAGGTTCTGTAGTCAAGTGGAAATATGCAGCCATCATCAAACCTTTATATTCCCCATCTTTGGCAATGACCGCTGAAAAGATCCAGATTTATAGAAGCAGACTACAGGAGAAATGGTTGAATGCAAGGGATGCAAAAAGTCTTCCCTCTGCATGGAAATTTATGGTTAAAAAACTTACTAAAAACTCTAACCAATTAAACTAGGGATTTTGATAGAGCAGTTATGTTAATTTGAATTTATTAATTTTATGTAGTTTTTTTTTTGTTCTGTTTTTTGTTATTCCCTTGATTATTTTAATTTTTTGATTTTTAATTTTAATTTTGTTTTTACGTTATTCCATTGGTTATTTAATTTTTAATTTGAATTTTGTATTCTATTAACAGAATTGTGAAATCTGGAAGTTAAGAACCTAAATTTCTAAATTATTTCACTCCTGTTATACAATGGCTTAATCAACAAAATTCTGTAACCGAGAAAATGTTGACCCTTGACTGGCCCCAATCGTCCCCTAACTGTCAATAAGCCATTGTTCCCTCACAGCAGGTAGATTAACTTGCACGATAATTTGCAGTTAGCGTCCAAACTCGTCGTTTGTTTTGAATTCCGGGAACACCTATGGCCCTAATTGTAATCCACTGTCGATCACGTGACCGATTTTCTCATCAAGAATCTATAAAAGACGCTTCCTTCCCCCCTAAGACGACTCTCCGATCGTCTCTCCATTACGAAGTGCACTGCGCTGTTGACCGAACCCAAAAGTTTCTAAATTTCTAAGTTTTTAAGTGCCATTGTCCAGTCTACGAATTTCTAAGGTTCTACGTGCCACCATCCAATTAACTGACTCTCCATCATCTTGAAGATTATTATCACTTCTGAGTGAATATTTACCTACCAGGACATTCACTGGACTCCGTCTATTATGGAATTTATAGAGGTATGAACGAATATTTGTAAACTCTTTCTCTCCGGCTCCCCCTTGTGTATATGAGGGTAGAAGGGTAGTTTTGTTCATTTCGATTTTAATAAATCTTGTTTTGTTATAACATGGTGTCTTTCTTGACTGTCGGCTTTGCCTTATTGTCAACCCCATCCTTCCACCTCCTCCACTCGTGTAACATGTAATGCGCCATCAACGTTACAGCCATCCTTGACAAGTGAGTCGCCGGAAAGGGAGGTACGACTCCCTCTTACCTCCCCGGGATCTCGCAGAATGCTTTAGTTTCAATTTTGTTCACGACCTGAGGATGGCCTGTAAATCAGGCTGAAAACGTTTGTTAGTGTAATAAATATGTTTCTCGACAAGAATAAGGTGTTATTTATGTGTTTGTGTTTAAAGTATAGTTTGAAGATTTTTGTAAAATTTATTGTTTCAGGTAATGGCAACAGATTCTGACAGTATTCCAAATTCTCAACTTACATATGCCATTGTAGGAGGAGATCGACAGAATCAATTTGAGATAGACCATTTGAAAGGCTACATAAGTGTTTCATCTAGTTTAGATAGAGAAAAGGTAAGTCTTATTCTTCTGTTTCAAATTCTAGTTTATTTAGATTATATTAATTCTAGCAGGTAGGCCCAGCATTGCTCGGACAAAAGTAACGATAGCGAAGATTAAGATTATTATGTTATAATCAACCTTACCCGTTTTCACAGAATGCAAGAAACAGGGTCCCCCTGTTTTCAGACAAATTTGAGAATTTTTAGATGGGTCTGAAAATATGTTCAATTTCCCACAAAAATGAAAAAAACTGCATCTGCATCTTGCATGTTCCTTTTTCTTAACAATTCCATTGTTACTTAACACTTCCATTATTGATGGAAGTGTTAAGCCTTAATCCTGTCCCTCTCCCCCATGGGGAGGAATTTTGAAAAATCTTTTCTTAGTGTGCATTCTCGTGACGTACCCTAACTGTTTACCAAATTTCAACTTTCAACTCCTAACTGTTTGAGCTCTGCACTGATTATTATTATTATTATTATATACGGGTTTAGTGAGATATACTCGGTTAACACCGGTGACTGTGTACTATGCCAGACCAAAGTCAAGGCATAGTAACCAAAACAAAAATTAAAGAAGTGTATTGATGTGTGTGTCTGTATTCAGGAATTTCCTCACAATATGACATGCATTCAATATAGTGGCCTTCTGTGGTGTGGTGTATGTGTTTTTATTCAATTGTAATGTGCCCATGTTCCAATACTGTCTGTGGAATGTATTTGTAGTATAGTTTGTGGATGTCTAATAATTTGTGCTTGTTTGCAAGCTCTTGGTGTATTATATTTGCTACTTGATTATGTCCATGTAAATAATCTGTCTGTGCCAAGAGTTTGCATCCAGAAGTGATGTGTTGTGTAGTTTCTGGCATGACGTAACATTTTCTGCATGTGTCATTCGTGAGTGTTGTATCTTTGAGTATGTGTTTTCTGTAGTTTTTAGTATTTATGACCTGATCCTGTATGGCAATCATAAATCCTTCCATCTCCCCAAAGAGGCATCCCTGAGCTAACCAGCTGTTTGATGCAGTTTTGTCAACAAAATCCTGGGCCAGGTCATAGAAATTCCTGCTATGGAGTGCCTTTTGAGCCCACAATTGCTTAACAGTGTCTATGCTCTTTATATGTTATGTTGTGTCCATACAACATGAGTGTAAGTTTAATGGTGTGTTATTTGAGTCTGCTAAAGTTACTGCTTTATGTAACTGTGATGTTTCTTGTTTTCTGTGGAAAAACTCTCACAGTGACTGTATTTGTTTGTAGTGAAGGTTAACTATGTCAATCAGGCCACGTCCACCATCTTTACATGGAAGGGTTAATCTTTCTGGGGCAGATTTAGAGTGGTGATGTTTTTGCTTAGTAAGTGTTGTTCTTGTTTTCCTTTGGAGTTGCTCGAGATCTGTGTTAGTCGAACGTATAACTCCAAAAGAATATGTGAGTACTGGGATGACATACGTGTTTATTGCTTTAACTGTGTGTTTTGCATTTAACTCTGTTATGAGAATAGTATTTAACCTACTTTGGTATTATTTAATTAATCTTTGCTTTATTTGTGTATGTTCTGTTAGTTTGGCCTGTTGGAATCCTAAATACTTATAGAACTCGCCCTCTTCCATGAATTCAATAATGTCTCTGTTTCCAAATGCAAAATCTTCTTTCTTCTGGATTCCTTTTTCTATGTGAAGTGTTTTGCATTTGTCTAGGCCAAACTCCATTTGTATGTCCTTGGTGTATGAATGTGTGATTTGTAGGAGTTGATGAAGTTGTTTTTGTGTGGATGCATAAAGTTTTATGTCATCCATGTACATGAGATGTGACAGTGTAAACTGTGTTGTTTTTTCATGTCTGATATTGTAGCCATATTGTGTGTTGTTTAACATGTTGGATAATGGGTTCAGGGCTAAGCAGAACCAGAGAGGATTCAAAGAATCTCCTTGAAAAATTCCTCGCCTAATGAATATTTAGTTTGTTTGTATGGAAGTGTTACTAACCCTGAGATCTAGTGATGTTCTCCAGTGCTGCATAGTGTTTTGAAAGAATGTAATGCGTGATGGATGTATTTTGTACATGTGTAGAATATGTAGCAGCCAACTGTGTGGAACACTGTCGAATGCTTTTGTGTAGTCTATATATGCCATGTGTATGTTTCTGTGTTGTTTGTGTGCTTGCCATAGAATGACTCAATCTATGAGTAACTGTTCTTTGCATCCCCTGTGATTTTTACGGCAATCTTTTTGTTGTTCCGTAAGAATGTCGTGTTCTTCGACATGTTTGTATATTTTATTTGCGATACAGGATGTCAATAATTTGTTGGAAGACATGTAATTGGTCTGTATTGTGTGGGGTCTGTGGTATTGTTGTTTTTAGGTTTCATGTAGGTGATGCCCCGAGTAAGAAATTTTGGCATGTCTTGTGGATTGATGATGATGTGTGTTAGGTGTTTAGCTATTCCTGGTGCAGTGATGTAAACTTTTTGTACCAGAAATTGTGAATGTTGTCTACACCAGGTGTCTTCCAGTTGTGTGTTCTGTTACCAGAGTAGTGGATGTCGTGTATGTTTATTTCAGCTCAGGGCATAGTTGGTATGTTATGCAAGTCTTTGTTCTCCTCCTAGATCCAGCCTGCATCAGCATTGTGCATATCAGCACTGGACCAAAGAGAAGACCAATATGTTGTGAGTTCTTCTCCTGTTGGTGTGCCACTGTGCTGTGTATCAGTGTTTGTTTTGGTACTGATTTGTCTGTAGAAGAGTTTTTCATTGTTTGTGAATAATTTATTTTGTTGTTTTTGTAGTGAACATGTTTTGTTTCGTTTGAGTCTCTGTGATTTGGTTGCAAGTTTTTGTTTTAGTGTGTTGATGTATTCTGTAATGTATGTGTTGTGTTCAAGTATGATATAAATTATCTACAGAATCAAAATTGCAGCAAGAAACACTTTATGATTTTAATGATAAACAAACTTTATTTTTATATTGCTTTAAAAATCAATTCTTTAAATATTTCTTAAAAAAAATTGATGAGACTTCGATGTTTTTTTACCTGGACCACATTTCATCAGAGACAAAAACTTCTGAGTGTTATCTTTGTTATTTTTCATTGACTATGTATTTCGGGTGCAAGATTTTTTCGTGTAACTTGCACCCTTCATCAGGTGTTACATTTCTACAAATTGGTGTAAATACAATTATTACGGTAAAATTACAACTTTACAAATTACAACTATTACTACAACTTCCATTATTTGGATATATTTACACAATAGTGAACTAACGTGTTTTATGTTTAGACATACAGCTATGCAACATACAACATCAACACTGCATAGCTATATGTCTAAACATCTTGACAAAAGAGTCCAAGCAAGTCCTGATAAAAAAAACCAGATTGTTATATTAATTGAGAGATTAAATGGTAAAAAAAATGTTGAAGAGGAATAATGAGATATGCAAATCGAGCCTACAGATACAGAAAAAAGTAATTTGACACTCAAGGAAAAGCTTCAGCTGGAAATAGAAAACAGCATGAAAATGATGTCTCCTGAAGCATTAAATGAAAATGATTTTTTCAAAATTCTTAAGAAAGAAATGAACCTGTATGAGTCTTCAATTTCTACTAAGAGCTATAATCTAAAGCATGCTTATAAGTATTTACTAACGATTTCTTCAACTTCTATCAAATGTGAATGCTCTTTCTCAACAGCTGCATATATGTGCAACAAATTGAGAAACAGACTTGGTGATGAGACACTGGATGCGTTGTTATTTCTCAGATCATATTTTCAGAATTTAAAGTAGAATGTTCGTATTAGATAAGTTTTCTTTATATTTAAGAAAAATGTGACTGATTAATATTATTTTAAAATACTTTTTGCTAAGAAACTTACTTTACTACCTACTTACTAGGTTGTCTACTCATGAAAGTCATCTATTCAGTCGATGTTAAGAGAGATTTTTGTTAATTTTCAACGTACATTTGCACAGTTTGTTACATAAAGGTTTTTGAATTTATGTAAGTTTAAAGAGATCTCACTGATGCTTGAAAAAGAATAACTTTAACTTGAAGACTGAGTGATTTTTAAGTCTGATTAGTCTGACTCTAAGTCTGATTAGTTAGAGTGATTAGATTAGCTAGTGTATACCGTAAAATATGTTGATTTTTGTCTAAATTTTGATTTGTTGATTGTAAGCAGAGTTTAAAATTTGCTACTCATTAGCACTCCTCCCCTTGAACTCCACATCTGTAGTTGTCGAGAATTCAGATAAATGAGGGGGTTACGAAGGGGAAGAAATTGCTTGGTCAGGGGAGAGAAGAGAGTAAGGTCCCCCACCTTTCAGATTGGACATTTGTGGAACGAATATTAAATTCATCTGTGCTTGTGATTACCTTTCTTTTTATTCCAAATATTATATTTTTAACATTTGTAATATTACATTGATTAAAGAGCTGATTTCTGTAAGATTTTCTTACTTTTTATTAACCCTCAATATTAAAATGATCCCAGGATTAGAAATAAGGGCAGGAATCAAATTCCCTACATGTGTCAAAATAGACTACACTAGTGATGAGTGATATTTTACTACCAGTGATGACAAATATTAAAAAATATCACAGTTGGGACTTGTGATTGAATTAGCTTCTCACAGATTTTTTTAATATAAACTATAAATTAAGAAATATAAAAGTATGAAATGGTTAATTGATTATTAGTCAGTTAATGAAATATCTATTTGTTATCCTGTTACTTTTAATGTAATTAATTTTATTTCTTTTAGATATCAGCCTATGTTTTAGAAGTTGAATGCACAGACAGTGGCACTCCTTCACTTTCTGCTGTTGGTTTGGTAAACATAGAAGTTTCAGATGTCAACGATAATCCTCCAAATTTTTCTCAAGCAAATTATACTGCTTTAGTTCAGGTATATTAGTTTTAAATTAATTAAACGTTATTGATAATCATGTTGATTTTTACTAAATTGTTCATATATATTTTCATTAATTATAAAATAAAATTAATATATTATCTCTTCATTCAAGTAATGGCCTTTTGAAAAATGTCTGAGCGAGTTGGAAATTAAATAAAAACGAGTAGTTATTTATTGTGATGTCGTCACAATGCCGGGTTGCAATTTTTCGTTACAATACACTTAAATTTTGTAGTGTCTTGTCCCTGTACATCATACTTTTCCTGTTAAATAATAAAGTCATGCCAGTCATGTAGCTAACTCCATTAGAGAAAAAATTTTCGAATTGAAATGATGTGACTTCTGGCCCAAAACAGAAGTTCGTATATAATTAATCAGGCCTCTTGTCTGTAATCTTTTCATATCTGGTCTTGACTTTTATCTATCTAATATCATTTTCAAGATTAAGGAAGGTCAGACGGCAGACTGGCAACAGTGGGAATTTTGCAATTTTTCCGAATTACAGCCCAAAAACTAAAAATACAAATTTAAAAATTATTTTAATTATATTCAAAAATATTATCTTTGTTTACAAGAATACATTTATATTCTTATGTTATTTAAAAAAGATTTTTGACTCTCTGAAATTACAGTATGTGAAATGATAATTACTTTTTTATGTTATCAGTGTTGCTGAGAGCAAATAACTAAGTCCAAAGAATCACTTGGCGTTGATAAAATTAAAAGTTTATTATTTACAGTTAATATCGATAGTTTCCAATTGTACACATTTACTAACTAGGAAAGTACAAAGATACTTGGGACCACGTAACAATATCACCAATTGATCCCCAAGTGCCAATAAAACAAAGGACTTATTCTAACTTATGTCTAGCTTACCTATAGCTTAACTAAATTTACAAAATAAAGGGCCCTAGATCAAGATGGGATTGATAAGAATTAGAAGATTTGATTTTTGATAGAAAAAGAAAAAGAGTTAAAAGGGGGTGACTGGCAAAAATAAACCTTGATTCCATTATTCCTGAGGGGTCTTCTTTCCATACTTGCTGACATCTAGGTCTTCTCCTTCCCAGCTCTTTTCTCCAAAAAGTTAACGATTTTTCCCAGTTTTTTTCTCTCTCTCTCTCTCCTCTTGTGCCAGTCCCCTTTGACCAATCCGGTGTCCCTCCTTTTTCCCCAGAGACCCATTGGACCAATTACGGTGAAGTCAACTGAACAAAGCCTAAAAGTGAGGTTTTAGAAAGAAAAATGATGGAAGAAAAAGAAACAAAGAGAAAAACAAGGCTCAACAAAGCCAGATCAGTATGAAAAGTTTTTTTCATACTGATCTGGCTTGGTTGAAAAAAAGTGCAGCAGTATGAAAAAAGTGCAAGTGCAGCAGTATGAAAAAAATTACATAGTAATTTTTTTCATACTGCTGCACTTGTAAGAAGGGCACTATTACAGTAGAGCGTCGTATATCCGAATCAATTGGGGACTGGGGTTGTTTAGATAACCGATTATGTACAAAAAAATATATTAACCTATCCGATGTTGAAATCTTTTTTGTTGTGAGTCGCTTCGTGTTGAATTTTTATCGATTTTAAGCCTAACGAAAATTTTTATAATAAAAATCGAGGCTATTGTATTGTTAAAAATTATTTCTTTATTTTGTACAAACAAAATAAATATATTGAAAAATATAAAAACAAATAAATTATACTTCAGAAGTTAATCTAGTGCAAGAAGTATGACACGAAGGGAAAAACACGTACACGTGTTGATCAATTAAAATAAATTTTATTTTGCATTGGAAATAAATATTACAAATTCTTTATAGATTCCCGCTGTTCCTTGGTGTTCAGATCATAACAGTAATCCGTGTAGTTCAGTTCTGTTACAAATGCCGCCCGACAATAATACTTAACTTAACTAATGCGCATGAATTTTAATCAGACTTAAAACTAATAGAAAGGGATAGAAGGAAAAAAGGGAAGTAAGAAGGATGATAGGACAGATGGGTACCCAATTTTCAATGAATATTCGACGCAGATCCTCATCTTGACAAACAATACTCATATGTTCTCCTCTTTAAAAAAAAATGACCTTTTCTTAGGATTTGCTTTCAGGTCTGGATCGAATTCTCTTCTTGATCTACTCCTTAAGGCCCTCTTCCACAGTGCTTGCAAATTTCTGAATCACGAGGTTCGCCACCACATGTCTTTCTGTTTTTGTGTCTGGCCAAAGAATGTCCACTGGAATGTCCCTCTTCCCCTTCAGCCTCGTCACCATCTATCGTTTCTTCCTTACCTCCTGGTGGGCTTCGGATAAGTCCGAGTTGTTGGAAGTTCGAGACAAAGGAACAAAGTAACTTTGAAGGAAGGATAGATTTATAGAAATAGAATATAAATTAAACTTAAAAAACTATACAGAATAAAAAGGCGTACAGCCACACTAGTATCAAAAACATTCGATTCAGCATGACAGTCCGACTGGAAAGCTTTCGATTAACCGGCTTTTGGATAAACGATGCTCTACTGTACTTCCATTGACGCAGCTAGCAGCAAAAATCTAATTAGACATCATCAGAGTGGCAGTATCTCGTGCTGGATTCATGCGTGGCAAATATGAACATGTACAGTACTCCGTAAGATAAAAGAGTCCTTATTCCCAAGTACCACGCTGTACAGAAAAGAAAAAGCATCCGTGATCCAGTCTACATTGCCATACTTCGGACCACCCTCGATACGCATCAGCCGCATCTTTCGGCGGTATAACTTCATTCTACTACAAATATAATAATCACTTCATGCCGACTTTTGTTAATATTATAACTTACACTTTCGTGTTGTGGTGTTACGAACGTTAACTGTTTGGGATGAGTTCACAAGCACTTTCGATAGCATACAGCTACCATCTTCAGGTGAAATTCGAATATAATCCGGCTCTGGGCCCAAATAAAACTACTAAAAAGATTTAATATTCAAAAAGAATTATTATTTGGGAGAATCTTTATATATCGACCCTAACACCGTGCAACGCAACAACGCTAGAAATTCCGCAAATATGGATAACATTATTTAAGACACTATAATCTGCATTTCTAGTGCTCCAATGTGGCTCAACATGCATTGATTGTGAACACTACATCATCTAAATTGCTGTCCAATTTTTGAACCACATTCCGTTTTTAAATTAAATTGGTGTTCCCTCTGGCCTCTTCGTTCGAATCAACAAGCTGTTCGAAAGCTAAAAATTGAAAACAATTATATTCGAATTTCACCTGAAGATGGTAGCTGTATGCTATCGAAAGTGCTTGTGAACTCATCCAAAATAGTTAATGTTCGTAACGCCACAACACGTAAGTGTAACTTATAATATTCATTCTACCCATAACCCCTTTACCAAACCTACGCAGGTGTATCTGTAATGATTGTAACAAGCTAACTACTTTAGAAAAATCAGGGGTTTACTCAATACACCTGGAAAATCCGACAATGGGATTAACTACAAGATATATAGGAGCAACAGCAAGAATGCTCGCCACCCGCCTAGCAGAGCATCAAGACGGTGTAGCCAAGGGTAGATATACCACAGAGCTCACTAAAAAGTTCTTGAGCAAGGCTACAACATGTTGTGGTCTGGAAATATTAAAATGCTTTAACAATCGAGGGCTTGTATTCATCTGGGAAGCGTTTATCACAGCTACTACAGAAGCATGCAATGTTTCCATCCTTGATCTACCCAGGGTGTGGGTAGCTTTGTACCAGCGTTTAAACAACGAAATGCACCTAACATAGCATCGCCAACATGGTGTCAATTCCACGCGTGCGCCGCTCGCTTCATAATTTCAAGAATTCGAACAGAACAAAAATTATTTGTATGTTCTTAACGGAATTACTGGACACCTGATTTGAATTTTAAAAAATTCTGTTCTTTGTTTGGAACATTCTGCATGTTTGTTTTGTTAAAAATTGTTCTTTTCACCTGACGATGATGATTATACATTCGTCGAAAGTGCTTGTGCTAATACTAAAGAAACTTTATTAATGCTGAACACAGTGAGTTTTCTTCTAGAAGATACTATGTAACATTATATAGAACGTGCTCAGCAAAATATTAAATAATAATCTAACACCTTTATCGTTGCTGAGAAAGTTTAATTTAAAACAAACGTTTTCGACCTATTCCATAGGCCATCATCAGGGTAAATAAACCGACAAATACAAATATTTAAATTTCAAAAAATTGACAACAGATTAAAAGATGATAAATAATAAATGAATATTGTATAAAATTAAAAACAAGGAAAAAATAAAAATTAAAAATAAACACAGAAAATCAAAAAAGTATAAATAAAACGAATATTGAAAAATTAAAAACAAGGAAAAAATAAAATAAAAAAAACTCAGAAAAACTCCTAAATACAAGTATCAAATAATAAACGAATATTGAATAAAATTAAAAACAAGGAATAAAATAAAAATTAAAAATAAACACAGAAAAACTCCTAAATACAAGTATCAACTAATACTAATGCAGAACAATAAAATAAACATGTAAATTAAGAGTTTTTTGCAGAGTTTTTAACCATATACTTCCAGGCCGATGGAAGGCCTTCAGCGTCCCTCGCATTTATACAAGCCCCTTCCAGTTTGCTTTTGTAAATCTCTATTTTCTCAACCGTTTTTGCTAATGTTGGGGAGCTCACGGGTTTGATAATGTCTGCTTCATCTCATTTAACTATCGAGTTGTCGGTCTGAGCCATTTGGGATAGTACCGTGGCATTGGAACTTTTTCTGATGTTATACTTGTGCTCCTTGAATATATCGGCGTTATGACAAGGAGTTTGAGTGTAAGACTCAAGGAGCACAAGTATAACATCAGAAAAAGTTCCAATGCCATGGTACTATCCCAAATGGCTCAGACCGACAACTCGATAGTTAAATGAGATGAAGCAGACATTATCAAACCCGTGAGCTCCCCAACATTAGCAAAAACGGTTGAGAAAATAGAGATTTACAAAAGCAAACTGGAAGGGGCTTGTATAAATGCGAGGGACGCTGAAGGCCTTCCATCGGCCTGGAAGTATATGGTTAAAAACTCTGCAAAAAACTCTTAATTTACATGTTTATTTTATTGTTCTGCATTAGTATTAGTTGATACTTGTATTTAGGAGTTTTTCTGTGTTTATTTTTAATTTTTATTTTATTCCTTGTTTTTAATTTTATACAATATTCATTTATTATTTATCATCTTTTAATCCGTTGTCAATTTTTTGAAATTTAAATATTTGTATTCGATCCTCTGAACGGAACTGTTCGTTTGTCGTTTATTTAACCTGATGATGGCCTATGGAATAGGTCGAAAACGTTTGTTTTAAATTAAACTTTCTCGGCAACGATAAAGGTGTTAGGTTATTATTTGATACTATGTAATTTTTTCATACTGATAACATAAGTACTTGAGACTTTTATGTACAGTACTTTCTTATGTTATCACTATCATGTTTTTACTGATAACATAAAAGACATGTTCTCAAACTTCAAAAAATTACATTAACTTTGAGAACCTGTTTTTTATGTCTATGTTCAATCGGTTACTTTGTAAAAAAACTAATCTGATGAAGATAGATTAAATGAATATGAAGAATAAATAATAATAATTCAATCAAAACAATAAAAGTACAGTTTATTGTTATCATTATCAGTTATTTTTGACCCCAATAACACAGAAAAATAAACACTATTCTGTTAAAAGATCAGTTTATTTTAAATATAAAATGTTCATCGAGCCTTTCTGACTCATCTTCAGATACAGTCGTTACACTCCATCAAACTTATAATTCAAATCTATTAGAGTGGCTGGATGACAGCTGAAAATTTTTAAAAGTGTTTGCAGCATTTCTCAAACTTTGCTGGGTCATCTACAAGCAATAGCCATACAGTACTCCTAATTTTGGACAATCACGACAGCCACATTTTTATTGAATCAATAAGATTCGTAAAAGAAAACAGAATAGTGCTGCTAACTCTACCTCCACACACCAGCCAGCAACTTCAGCCACTGGATGTTGCCGTCTATGGACCATTGAAAAGCAGATAAAATGTTGCTGCAAACAACTGGATGATCAATCATCCCGGCACACCTATGATGATTTATGATGTCCCTGCTCTTGTTGCGAAGGTGCTCAACCTGGTGTATATATGGTTCCTCTCAGCGACCACAGATTCCAATGTGATCTAGTGTACATCAGATCCACGAAGCACTCACTAAGCAAAAGAATACAGGAGCACAGGTATGGTATAGCCAACAAAAGGCATACCACCGTCCTAACTGCCTACACCATGGACCATGAAATACAAGCTGACCTCCATAAGGCCAAATTAATGAAAATGTCACATCAGATTGAGCACCTTCACAACCTGGAAGCTTTAGAAATTTACAAAGCCAGACTGGCTAGCAACTGTATTAACACAAAGGATGTTGCTGTTTCTTATGCATGGAGGTGGTGCTATGAGAAAAAATGAGAGCAACATTAGATACCTATTCTACATCATTAAGTACATATTATTATTTATTGGTTGTGGTGTAAGGATGTTTTTATCACTATTGTACCACATACAGCTAAAAATTATCTTCTAGCTTTTAAATGTTTGGAATTTTAAAATCATGTAAACATATTTTTTGACGCATTCCATATTCCAATTGTACTGGTCAAAAGCCCGAGGAAGACCATGATTATGGTAGAAAATGTTAGTTTTAATTAAATTTTGTCGTTACTGGGATATAATAAGGTTCTCATGGGTTGATAATCTTGTTCAATGCCATTTTCAACTATTGGCAGCAGCCATTTATATTTATGTTAGCAGATGGTGCATGTTTCAATTGTACAGTAATTTCTGCACATGAGTACACATGAGGTGGAAAGAAGACAGCCTACCGTTTTTGTCAGTGGATTCTGTCGTCTGTTTTTCGGTATGTGAGTACCAGGCTTAATGGAACTATTTTCTGCATTTATCTAGGCCTTGAATGTTATTCAAAAGCGATTTCATTAACATCATATAGTGACAGTCAGATATTGAAGAAAATGTTTAGTGGCCATGCAATTGCTGCCCAGTTTGAAATAGGAGATAGAAAACTTTTGAATGTTATGGTATTAATCATGGACTATCATCATATTTTCAGGCTGTTTAGAGACAACTTTGCAAGATACCAGTGATATTGTTGTGTTATAATGACACATTAAATAAAATTATACAAAGATGCTAAATGTATATTACAGCTAGATATTGGGCTGTAGAGAGAATGCTGTACACATTGCATGTATTTTTAAGTTATGCTACAACTTAGAATTTATTTGCAGCTTTATTAGATGGACACTCTGACATACCTTTGGAAAGTTTTTACAGATCCCCATGGTGGACCTAATGTTAATTAGAGTTTGCTACAAAAATTACAAGACAACATGGAAATTCAATATTTAGAGAAAACCTTGATTTATTTTGGGGCCTGTGACTTTCACATAATTTGTCTGTAAAAACAGGTTTTAAAGCAGTCGACTGAGATATCCTATTGATTCTACAAAATATGTAGTACTTTCCAAAGTACTCTCCAAGTTGCAGAGCAATTATTAGTTGCAAAGTTTCCACAGACAATTTGGAGAAACAAGATGTCTTAAAAATACTGAATGTATAGGAGAGCTATAGAAGTTGTTGAGCACTCAAAATACAAGTATTTTGTTGTTATCATATTTCTGTCCTGGTAAGCTTTTTGAAAATAAATTGATAAACATAGTTCTAGCACAGAGACTATCAGGTAAAAGACAAATTAGATTTTTAAAAGAAACTGACTAGTACTTGAAAACCATTAGGTTTAAGAAGGACCTGTTATAAAAGGTTTTTATTTAGTCACATACTATCCATATAATGACTCAAAAGCACCCCTTGTAATTTAAAAAAACCTAGCTTGTTCTGTATTTCAAAAACTGCTGATTTTTGAGGTCACCCAAGGTTATAAAAGTTGTTCCTGTCTGCTCTGTGAACTTGGTTACTAGTTCCATCTTCTATCTTCAATAGTTTCTGAGAAAAACCTACTGAATGATCCTGTACATCATCAAATGAGCTCATTAATGTAGACAGTTTCTTCAATGAAATATTAAACACTAACAAGCTGTTTGGAATGTCTTTTAAAATGTGCTTTATTTTATCATAATGAAATGCATATGTGGACAGTAGTTTTTCCATTAACAAATATCTCTTAGCTTGAAAATTTGCAGCAGAAGCATCTGGTGGCAAATACATTGTACATGATAGTATCGTGTAAAATACTTCGGAAAAATCTCACAAATTGAATCTGACAAGATAACGTTGCAGGTAGTGAGATGTGCTAGACAAACATATTCTCAGCTGAAGGAACTGCAAAATAAGGTTTTGAGAAATGAAGCAGAACACGAAGAAAAACAAATAGAACTGAAAATTCTAGGATTACAAGAAAAAGATAAGTTACTGAAATAGTTCACTGTAAAAATGTCACATGTGTAATGTTTCCTTCAGATTAAAGCTTACTTTACAAATAATCCTTTAACTGGCGTGAGGTATGATTAATTGTCCAAGCTAACGTTTTTGGATCCCTCCTGAGTCCTTCCTCAGGCTATGTTTCGTTTGTAACAATCCGTTAGAACGAAGACCAGCCGTTTTGGAATGAAATTTTAAATAGCGAACTTCGAAATCCAACGGGAATCATTTGCCAGCCAGATTCAAAAACTAAAGTCATTATGTAATGACCGGTTTCTTATAAAGATGGTTTATGTATTTTTTATACGAATGAAATCCGTATTAGCTGGTTGGAAGTCAGAGAAAAATGTGTGTTTTCACACCCTAATTATTATAAGCATCATTGCAGGTTTAAATTGAATCATTTTTATGGAATAGGGCTAGCCAAGCCAAAGATAAGGTGATTTCATTCCTGGAATTGATGGGTGAAGATGAGTTGTAGGCTTTGCATATTTCAATTTGCTCTAACCACTTGAGGTGGTCCACATACAATGTTGTGATAAGGAGTTTGGCATTTGTGAAGTCTGAAGAGATCTCTGGATCTGAAGCATATACAGATAATGAGGTGGTAGATCTGTTGTGTTGGATGTCCCATTGGTATTCCTTCCATCTGACTCCAACCGCCCATTTTGTGGCGCCAATGTATACTAAATCCCTGTCACATCTATGGTCAGTGAGAGACACTGCATACACCCCAGGTAGTTTGTCTTCACAAGGCTTGTCCTTCTCATTGCATAGTAGATGAAACATAGAGGGGCATCTTCTGTATGCAATGCATATTCCCTGTTGTGTCGCAATTTTATGATACAAGGATGCCAAGATTGGGTTGTAGGTGACCAGTATGATGCGTTGGTCTCGTTGCATGTTATCCCCATTATGTGGTGGAGAAGATGGGATTTTGCTGTTGAATTGCCGTGATAATCTCTGTACTATGTTGTTGAAGCCATGTCACCTGGCCACCTTACGGAGATACCTCATTTCTTGATCCAACGCCTCCTGTGTACAGCAATGCCCTAAATGCTGCTAATTTGTATCCAAACAGGTCACAGGAATCCGCCGGTATATATGTTGGGAAGTCAGATGCCTTACGGTATATATGTTGGGAAGTCAGATGCCTTACGGTATATAGATGTGCTTATGTTAGTTCCTCTAAATGCAATGCTCAAGTCCAGAAAGTGGACTGAGGAATCACTATGTTGTTCTAGCTCGATAGTAAGGCCATAAGGGTTGTTGTTGACCTGATCCACAAAGAGGGTGATGTCGAGATCGTGTCTCCATAGTATAATGATGTCATCGACGTAATGTTTGTATAAAATGATGTTGTGGCTGAAATTCTGAATTATCTTTTCCTCCAATTGTCTGATGATGTTTTCACATAGGTCCCCCGAGACTGCACTATCCATGGGTACGCCTCTGCCCTGGGTATAAGTGATTTCTCCAAACTGAAATATGGAGCTGTAGCATACCAGGTGTGATAATTCTAGAATTTGCTGGTGTAACCCTTCATCGTACAGTACCTCAGTTTATTATTGTGTTATTGGTACTGGTACTGGTAAAACAGTAACTTTTTTACCAGTACCTCAGTTTATTATTGTGTTATTGTATCAGCACCACCTTTTTATGTAAAAACTTTTAGTTTTATCTTGTGTTTAACCTTTTAATGTTTAAGGTTCATCAAATCTACATGTTAAATCAAAAAGCTGATGAGGGACTCCTCATCCGAAATGCATTCTGAAAATAAAATAGTGTTTTTCTAAGTCTAATTTGATGTCCTGTGGTGGTGTAATAAGTCTAGCGGTAAAGCCAATCTTAGTGCTCGCAAGCCATTAAGAAGACTAGACAAGAAGCGTTTCATAGTTACCATATACTATTAAATAATAGGCCTAATTTATATTTTTAAATATTTGAAAATACACCATCTGAATATTTTAAACATAACTGACTTTTTAATATTTATTTATATTAATATAAATAGCAATTTTCCCAGATTTGATGTGAATTTGAAAAGAATTATTATCATATGAAATAATATAAATTTGAATAAATTTTTTTCTTCTTTTCTTACCAAATCAATGAAATAGTTGGATATATTGGATCAGTATTCAATAGTAAGTAGAAATTTACTTTTTTTCTCCAATTCAATAATTAATGCAATTGCACTTTTACTATTGAAAAGACATTTTAATAAAAATATTCAAATTATTATTTTTATCGTAAATTACTAATTATATGCAAACAATGATAATACACTTTTATACAAAAGGTTTCAAATGTTTTAGGTACATTAAATCATTTCAGTAAGTAAATTTAATTATTAAGTAAATACTTACAATTTATTTTGTAATTTAACCTTTTACAGTAGACCTATGGGTAAACTACTTACTTTTGCTTTCAGATAAATTATTAAATTTTTAATTTACTATATTCAATTAATGTAGTTATGCATAATATGATATAAAATTTACATATATATATAAAATATTAAGGCTGTGGTTGATATTCAAATTCAAGAAAAATTATATTTGCCCACCTCTATTGTATATATTTTTGATGGAATAAGCATCGAAAAATGTTTTAGGTAGCTAATCAGAATCAGAATTTCATCTATGGTAGGTAATCTATAGACCCTGAGTACAAGAAGCATGTGCTTCATTCTAGTGGTAAAGTTCTGCATAATAATTAGGAGTTTGTTAAACTAGAGTTTATCAAACTTTTTCTCATCAGGGACAGGTAAAAGTACAGATAATTTTACCTGGACAGGTAATTATATTTGACTAGGAATTATACTTATTTATTACGCTTGTCTAGAGTTACCATATGGACTTTGTTACGTAAGGTAACTATAAATTACTATTTAAATGTCATCCATAACGGATGGTTCTAGCTTCAGTGCAGTCAAATATTTTTATTCAGACTGTTGGAATTTTTTGCAGAGTGGCACCAGTCTGTGAAACTGCCATGGAAAAACACTATGCCAAACACTACATTTGAGTTTTGCCTGCGACATTACCAAATACAGCAAATAAGTATTTACTGTATTTGGTAAATAAGTATTTTTTATTTGTAGACTATTTAAAGATCTTATAATATTGGAAATTGAAAAATCAAATGTAAATTGTTCTGTATTTGGATGTTCTAACACACTAGCAAATACTCTACACACAACACCAAAAATTTTACATTATTGTTTTTCTGAATTTCCACGCCTTAAGCAGAAGCAACAAATTTGCATAAATTTTGCTAAAAGACTAAAGTAATATGAAATATATTGTTAATTTTTTAAAAGTCGATATTAATAATTTCTAACACTATTTATGTAAATAAGTTTAATGGCCAAAATCGTTTGTTCTCCTATCTACTGGACTTAAGAAACTGCTAGAGAAAGAGTAAAAGGTTTTTGTGAAACTTATTTAAAGAAGCTCTAGCTTTCTGTGCATGGATTTATCCATGTAAATATGGTAAAAATGATCATGGCACAGTTATTCAATATGCATTCATAGACGGGAAAAAGGTAAAGATCATCAAAATTTACCGTTGAAAAGCCAATACTTAAAAATACATACTTTTTTTTAAAAATGGCTGACGATTTTTACACATTAAAAAATACGTAGAAGAGATCTTTTTAACTACATTGTATATTTTTGTGGAGGCATAGTCTGTAACAAAAGGTGGTCTCTCAACAGAAAACTCATTCCTGGTGATCGGACATGGCAAAAAACAAAGATATTTTAATCTCTTGTATGCATTTTTAATGTGTAAAAATGGTCTACCCTTTTTATAAAAGAAATGGTACTAAATGTTAAATTTATTTATTATACTAGTCTCTCTTTTACAATACAACTTTTTAAATAAAATAAATTTTGCTTACAGGAAGGTAAACCATTGGGTTTCACAATATTGAAGTTTACCATAACGGATGCCGATGCTCCTCCAAATACTTCGCCTTTCAAGTTTGATATTTTATCGGGAAACGAAGAGTTGGCTTTTCGAATCGTTCAGCAAGATGGCACATTGAGAACGGCTACAAAATTTGATCATAAATATCGAAGCGAATACATATTACACATTAAAGCTACCGATAACGGTAATCCTCCTCTGAGTAGTGATACCTGGGTAACCATCATAGTAATCGAAGAAAGTCAATTTGCTCCGATAATCACCCCTCTAGACGTGGCTGTAAGTTCATATTTGGACGATTTTCCTGGAGGAGTGGTGGGTCGCGTTCATGCCGTGGACGAAGATCCATACGACAAGTTGGTCTACCACATTGTCTCTCCGCACGAAACACTATTTACTGTGGATCGAGAGGACGGCACGTTGTTTGCTTTGGCCGGTTTAGATGTGGGCATTTACGACGTTAACGTTAGCGTCAGCGATGGAAAATTTACTTCTTTCACTACGGTAACTGTGGAAGTGGCCGTGGTGACGGAAGATGCTAGAAAACACAGTGTGGCCGTTCGTCTAAATGACGTTACGCCAGAAGACTTTCTTTTAACATATCGTAAAGGATTTCATCGTGGATTACGCAATATACTTAACGTCCGTACAAAAGATATTGAAATCATCAGTATGCAGCCCACGGTGGAAGAAAATGTGAGAAAAGAAAGAAGTGCCCTTCAAGATTTAGATGTAGTTTTTGCCGTTCGTAAAGGAAATCGTGGATTTTATCCTCCGAAACTGGTTCGATCCAAGCTCAAGGAGAAAAAAGAAACTTTAGAAGCGAGTTTAGGTCTTTCTGTAGTAAAGGTACGTATATGTACGTATATATTAAACTTATGTCAACAAAAATATATATTCTTCAGACTACACATTTTTAATTATTATAAGTATATAGGAAACATTTGTTTATAAATTTCATTACTCTGTTTTTTAAATTGGTATAAAGTAATAAGTAATTGTAAATATGGATTTAGTAGAGGCAAAACAAAGTGCAGTTGCTGCATTTTATGAAAGAGCGGTTAAAAGTTTGGATTATTGTTGAGTGACAGTTGTTTTCATTTAACGTTGACGTTCGATTCTGTTAATATAAAAGTTTCGAGTGGCAACTTGTGTCAAATGGCTATTAGAGGAAATCCTCTACTATGGTTTATATTTTGTGTGGTTAGAAGCTTTGTCTAAACATTACTAATGAATTCCATAAAAGACTGGTGGAACGGGTATAAAAGCAAAGTGCAGCAAAAATGTGTAAATAGATGAAACTTTTGAAAGTTGTGGCATAAGAATACCAGAATCTTATTCGACTGTATGATTAACATGTGAATAAACTGCACATTTCACAGACAACGACTATAGTATAAGAAGTTTTGGATGAAGCAATCTTGTTGTGGTAATAAATCAGGAGAACAAGCATAGTCACAGTAAAAACCTTGAGCTTTACTTTGCACCTCAAACTTTTTTCACTGATACTGCTTAAACATGTTCTAACATTCAGCCAAATTAATGTAGATGCAATCACTTTAAGACAAAAAAAATTAACTTTTTGGTTGGCAATTCTGACATCGGAATCGATTAATAGAAGAATTGTTGAACAGTTTCGGTAGACCCAGTTTCGTAAAAAGAGTAGTTACTAATTCAAATGCACATTATTGGTCTGCTTTTGTATGAAATGAAGCACCTAATAGTGTTGCCACGTTTTCAAAATTGCTGACACGGACAGCAGGTCAGGTTTGTTCAAACAGATGTCCTTGACACGTGTGCAATGTTATTTTATCATGCGAAGAATAACATGTACGCCAGTTCTAAACCAGTTAGGGACTTGTGTAGGAGCAACTTAAATTAAGAAATGAAATAACTTAGTTTTAAAGAGAGCTGAGAAGGAAAGAAAAACAGTCAACAGGTTGTGACGTACGTCTGAGTAAGATGGCAAATTAACTTTCGGTGTGAAGTCTTTCGCTGTTAAAACAAAGTAAATTTATAAAAATATTTGCTAGTACTTTGTTTCATCACAATTTTTATGAAATCCTGGACAAAATTAATTGTTAACCCGGACAAAGAATTAAAAACCGGACTGTCCGGGTGAAAACCAGATGGGTGGCATCACTAGCACCTAATAAATTTCTAACATTTGATGTGAATAAACATCTATTCTTAGATTGTTTGCATTATTCATATTGCACATACAGAGACAAAACTACAGCTGTAATTGATTCATTTGACATGCAGAATTTGAAAACATGCACATGAATTTTTTTGAATTGTCGAATCGGATCACTGTACTAAATCTTTACTTGTTCTCTGCCTTATAAAAGCTTGAAATTTGCTTTTACTCTTTAGGCCTCCAGGATCTTTGTTTCTTTATTTTTTTATACTGAAGATTTTTGTTTTTGTTTGTTATGGTTGTACTGAAATTTTAGACTGCATCTACAGTAAGACCCCACTTAATGCAAGGGATGCATTCCTAGATGACAAAGCGCTAAGCGAAACAGCATTAAACTAGATCATTTTAACAGAGTAAATAGGGATAGGGGAACACACAACCAAAAAGTAAGCAATTTTACTATAATTTTAAGTTATTTTTATATAAATTTTTGCATAATAATATATAGAAGTCTCGAACACAAATTCGTGTTAATAACAACCACATGGCTTTTTTCCACCTTTATTTAGTTGATACGATACACGTTTCGGGCCTTATGCCCCTCATCAGTCAACAGTTCTCCCCTCATCAGTCAACAGTTCTTCCACACATAAACATATGCGCACAGAAATGTAAAGTTAACTTTTTTGTGACAAAGGTCCTGGCTCTTTTCAAATTCTTGTTTTTTGCGATGAGGTCATGTAGTTTCATTGGTCGCTTTCTTTTCTTAAGCAAATCTCGACAGCAGAAGATTGTATCCAAAATTCCTAGTTTTGCTTTGGCACTCCTATCAAAATCTGGATCATTCGCTACAATTTGATCAACGATTTCAGTTATCATTACTAGGGTTTCTCAAACGGGATCCTGGGATCCCGGTCGTTTTTTAACCTGGGAAATTTTTCTTATCCCAGGAAATCCCGCAGATTTTTTAAAAATTCACTTTTTTTTTATTTTATGTTAAGGTTGAGGAAATTTTGCAAATAGAAAGTATCATTAACTTATAAACTGTCAGAATACATTTGTATTTATTAATTTTAAACCTACTTATTAGTTTTTTTTAACTTTTGTTCGTTATGGCAGGTCACAAATGGTCAATAATCGATATGTAGCTTATTTGTGGCAGAACTCTCAAAATTCTTTACCAGTAATATCTGGAATAAGTATGCTTATGCTGTCTTAATTTTTAACTATGCATAGTAGCTTCAATAACTGCGTAACGCCAAGTTGTGCAAATTGGGCAAGGATACAAACGAGTACGAAGTCTGCAAGTATGAAGTTTTTCTTCATAATCTAATTATTAAAGACAAACGAACTGCCGAATTATTGGGCTATGATCTTTCTATTAATGCAGCCGAGGTAGACAAATCAAGAATACTAGAGAACAAAAGAAGTACTACAATCTCAAAAATGAACTAGAAATCTTTCAGGATACAGATGAAAACACAATATTTGTCTTCTCTTAAATGCATTAAACACGATTCCAATCACATCAATTGAATCGTTAAAGGCATTCTCGGTAGCAAGACTTTTCATTACTAAAATAAGAATCAGATTGAGTGATCGGAGTATTGACCATCCTTGCTTTTTAAAATATAAAAATTTACAATACTTTGTATTATATTTTATTTAAAAAATCAAAAATTACCTTCTAAGTTAGAAGTTTGATCTAAGTTCATTTTTTTTAATTTTCAACTCAATTCAAAGGCATTTTTGTCGTTGCTGTATGCAGTTTCCAGCAAACTTTAATAAATTTTTTCTATTTGTGAAAATTTCTATGTAATTCAAAGATAATTTTTAATACATATCTTATACAGCATTATTAATGTGATTTTGGAGGATGCAGAACATATTAAATTACTTTAAAAAACGAAAAATAATTAAATCATTTGATTTCATGACATTTTGTATATCTTAAAAATAATTAATTTTGTCCCGGGATTTCCCGGGATCCCAGGAAACAGTTTACTTTTATCCCGGGATTCCGGGACAAGCAAAAGACCAGGAAATGAGAAATTCTAATCATTACCAACCTTTTACTAAGGAAAACTGTAGAGAAATTTTTTGGGTTCTTCGTTGTAGCGCTTCGCCGCTATTAACTATATGTATATATTTATGTATTTTTTTTTGTTCGATTGTTCTATTTTATATGTTTGTTTTTTCGTTTATGTCGCGTCGCGTATATGTTTTTGTATTGGGTTTTAGATGTAACGCACAGCCATTTGTTGTGTACCGTACCGTCTGTTGTCGTCATTGCTGTGCCGCGGTTTTTGATTGGCTATTTGGAGGATCACGTGGGAGGAAAAGAAACAGTTCCCGGATGGTGGGAGATAAAAACGGGTGACTTCCACGTGTCGAGGCATTTTTCCTTTTTTGTGGATCGGGGATTTGGAGCGGTGAAGAGACGAGAGAAAGGATTCGAAGCAGAGCAGTTGATCAGGAAGAGAAAAAACAAGAACCAGTGAGAAGAATCTCATTTCGTAACAACGTGTCCCACGAAATACGGCGACGGTATCTACCATCTTGTAAATGTTTGTATAGTTTTTTAAGGTTTAATCGCGTATTAGTTTTAGTCTCGTGATTAATTACTGTTGTAATCATAGTGTTATTGTCATCCTTATTTTTGTTAAGAACGCTGTTTGCCTGTTTAAATCAGGCGATCAATCCCCCTTTTTTTGTGTGTGTAATTAATAAACCTTTGTTTGTTTATCTATACGCTTCTACCGACTATTCATTTCCACTTTCTTTCATACCCGCAAACCACGTGCTTGCGGAGTCTACATTGGCGTCCGCGACAGGATAGTGAATAGTCGGTTTAGTGTACATCCCCTCATTTCATTTTCGTTCAGTCCGTCACACATTCCAGGCCCTACTATTTGTATAACGTATTCGTCGCTGCGCTGCACATCTTCAGTTTTGAAAATTTTTTTTCTTTCCTTATGGAAAGCCATACTGTAGTATCATCCAGATTGGCAATGGAGGGGATCAGTAACGTCCCTATTGTTACCGGGTTCATGGGGATGATCCCATGCTTTATGAATTCGCCAGGCGATGTTTTGGATATATGTCGCTTCTTTCAAACGGTGGAAAACGTGGCGTCTCTTGCAGGTTGGGAGGAGCAAGTCAAAGTAACCATGGTTCAGGCTAGGCTTAAGGGTGAACCACTGTCGGTGTTTTTTGACCTAAGGGACCAAGGCATCACGAGTTACGACGAAATAAAGAGGGGTCTCATTAAATGCTTCGATCGGAGGGACAAAGAACAAGATCCTTTCAGTCAAGTCCTAAAAATAGCCCAAAAGAGAGGAGAGAAAGTCTGTGAGTACGGAATCCGCATAAGGTCTTTGTTCTCGCGCGCCGTGGCTCGTAACATTAACTTGGCCACGCTCCGGGATAACGCTGTGAAAGAGTGTTTTTTGAGAGGTTTGGGCACTGACATCCGAAGGCAGGTAATGCAAAAACATCTGGACACCTTGGACCAAGCGATATGTAGAGCAGAGGAAGAGGAGGAGATTGAGGCGGCTTGCGGAAAGGGGAAAATAACGAGCGAGGTGTGCACGAATTCAGAACATAAGGTTTCGTCCTCTGAGAAAGAGGATGGCGTGAACAGCTGTATTGCAGAGCTCAAGGGTCAAATACGGGCATTGATGGAGTCGGTCGCATCGTTAACAGAGTGTATGAAGGGAAATGGGAATTTCGATAGAAAGTGGAGCAATGAGAGAAGATGCTATGCTTGCGGGGAGAAGGGGCACCTGGCTAGACAGTGCAATAAGCGTAGGCATTTAAACTAATGGAGGGCCATTTGGGAGGTCAGACAGATGGCCAGAGCGTGAGATTGGAACTGACCACGAGGATCCAATTATCCAGACGCGGGTTACCGACAATCGAAGGTCTAATGTTAAGTATTATGGTTACTTGCCTAGTAAACACGAGCGCAGAAAGGACCATTATTAGAGACGAGCTAGCTGAAAATATAAGAAAACATAATAGAAACTGGGTTGTGTTTAATGATTCCTGTATAAGCGGAATGTCAGGTGCTCTCCTGAGAAGTGATGAGGCTGTAATTATCGATTGTAGATTCGAGAATGGGTGTAGGGTATGTGCTAAGGCTCCTAGTTTGAGTTTTCTAAAGGGGACAGACTATGACTTAATTTTCGGCATGGATGTTATTTGCCAACACCCAGAGCTGCTGACTGGCATCAGGGTAGTTGTGAATAGTACGAACCTGGGGGAAATGGGGATTTCTCCATTAATATAAACACTGAGCTAGGTGATAAGACGGGGTTGTGGAAGTTGGATCACCTTGAGGAGAAGGTTAAGGAGAGGGTGATCGATGTGTTAAAAAGGTATCCAAACGCTATGGCTAACGAAGTTTCAGAGTTATCGGGGACCAAAGATCACGTGCACTCCCTTGAGTTGACGTCTGAGTGTCCGATAAAAGTTAAGCAATACCATATCCCATACAGCTACTTGCCTGCCCTCAAAAGACAAATTAATGACCTCTTTGAAGGCGGGAATTTGCGAGGAGAGCACATCAGAGTGGAACTCCCCGATACACGTCGTTCCAAAGGACTCTGGCGAGCTCCGCGTCACTCTGGATCTGAGGAAGGTAAACGAAATAACGAAAACGCAGGTTTTTCCGATGGCTAGGATCGATGACATATTGTCTCAGCTTAATAGGAATAAATATTTTTCGGTTCTAGACCTTAAGGCGAGTTATTTTCAGATTCCCTTGGATCCCAGGGTGAGGCATGTTTTCGCGTTCTCCACACCTTGGGGCAAATACCAACTTTGCCGGATGCCTCAAGGGGGTAAGAACAGTGGGAGATTTTTTCAATATGTCATGACGAAAATCCTGGCTAAGTTCGTAGGGAATCTTGCTTCGTCTTTCAAGACGACATCGTTTTGTTTTCCCAAACATTAGAGGACCACCTTGATTTGTTCGACCGCGTCATCAGCACCCTGAATAGCGAAGGCCTTAAACTTAACCCAAAAAAATGCCAGATATTAGCTGAAGAAGTAAGTTATCTAGGGCACATAATTAGTAGGGAGGGAGTACGTCCAGACCCAAGTAACATCGAATCCATAAGAATGGTGAGGGCGCCCCAGAGCGTGAAAGGTGTCCGCAGTTTCCTTGGCGCGGTAGGGTTTTTTCGAAATTTTATACCATCCTTTGCTGACCTTGCCGCACCGCTTACCGAGTTAACAAAGAAGGGAAAAAAATTTGTGTGGGGTCTGGAGTGCCAACAAGGGTTCGAAAAGTTGAAGGAAGCCATCGCCACACCGCCATTATTAGCACACCCTAATTTTAATGAACCCTTTTTCTTACACACCGATGCTTCTAAGATAGCGGCTGCTGCAGTGCTAGAGCAACGCAGAGAGGGGGGCTTAGTACCGATCGGCTACTTCAGTAAGAGGTTTCAGGGGGCTGAACTTAATTACTTGACCATAGAAAAGGAGTGTTTGGCCATAATCATGGCCCTGAGGCATTTTAAGTTTTTAATCTTGGGGCAAAGGACAATAATTCTCTCCGATCACAAGCCTTTGGTTTTTCTTAGTAACATCAAAAACGGAAGCACTCGCTTGATCAGATGGGTGATGGAGCTCATGGATTATGACATCGAGGTGCAGCATGTTAAGGGCGTGAATAATAATGTGGCGGACTTTTTGTCAAGGAACGTTAATGGGGTATATCACGTTGAGGTAGGGGCCACGAATTTTGCTATTCCTGATAGGTACGAAATACGTTTGTCGCAAGACAGAGACAAATTTTTTGGACCCATTAAACGGGATTTAATGAGAACTCCTGATGGTAACGGCATAAGGAGTAAGATGCCACAGTATATCGTAGTGGACGAATGCCTATATAGGCAAAGTTATTTTAGGGCGCGCGATCAGTATTACAGCCAGGTCTGCGTGGGGGAAGACATTTCCAAGGAGTTAATCAAGGCTATTCATAATAATAATCTGTCGGGGCATTGGGGAGTACGGAAGATGATTATGAGCATCAAAAAGCATTATTATGTCAGAAACCTAAAGGATAAAGTAGAGGAAGTGGTTAGGACCTGTGAAAGGTGTCAGAGGCACAATATTCATAAGGGAAAGGCCCCATTTCAGGAGAATGAGGTGGCTAATGCCCCTTTTCAGAAGATCGCTGTCGACATCATAGGTTCCCTTAATACGACGAGTCAAGGGAATAGCTTTATCCTTGTGATGATTGATATTTTCACGAGATTTGTAGAGATTCACCCCTTAAGAGATCAAACTGCGTGGTCGGTTAGCAATGCTATCTTTAACTCAATAATCTGTCGTTATGGTGCACCCGAAACTATTATCTCGGATAGGGGGACGAATTTTCTTTCGTCTCTGTTCTCCGATTGTTGTAAGTGGCTTGGGATCAAGAGAAACATCACTACAGCCTACAGACCGTGTTCAAATGGGTTATGTGAAAGAGTTAACAAGTCGCTAATAGAGATGATATCAAAGTCCTCGGAGAGAGGAGGGGCGGAATGGAATGAAATGATTTATTTGGCCTGCTTCGCTTATAATAATTCGCACCACTTGGCAATTGGCAAGTTGCCTGCATTCCTGTTATATGGAATAGATCCCCGCATTCCAAATTTCGAACAACACGTCGATGAAAGCACGACTGACGAGCGTAGGACGTTTCTCATCACAAAACTTTGTGCTCTAAGGGAGTCGGCAGGGAAACGCGCTACCAAATTTAACGAGAAAAGAAGAGAATACGGGAGTAAGGGGCGAAAATTGGAGAAGTTTTTAGTAGGACAAAAGGTCTGGGTGAGAAAGAAGGGGGAAAAGAAAAATAAATTTGTGGATAAATACAAAGGGCCCTTCCGAATCATTAGAGTAGTGAACCCGACTACGTATTGCGTAGAAGGGTGTAATTTTAAAGACAGGGAGACTGTCCATGTTGACCGTATAAAGATGTGCTACGGAGAACTGATAGAAAAAACTAGGCGTGGGGAGAGAAAAAAGGGGAGGAAAAGGGCAACCTAGCGATCATGAAATAGAGGATGAAGAGGAGGGTCAAGATGGGAGATGGAACAGGAGATTAAGAAGCAGTGATGTTAGGGTAAAGGGTGTTGGCAACGACTGTAAAGTACTATTTTTAGTAGCTTAGGAAACCGACTATAATTACGGTCGGTAAAACTTTCGTTAACCTAACGGGTACTTTACGCGGATTCAAGATTAGTTTGCCAGGCCTGGGCTTTTAAGCGTGCACTGAAAAATTAGTAATAATAACGATAAATATCAAGTCAGATCAAAAGTTCAAATATATTTAATTAGCAACTAGAATGTACTACGTACAAATATCAATAATCCAAACCAAATTTATTAACGAAAATCAACAAGTCAACCCGACAATAAACTCAGCTACTTAGCTTAACTTAATAGTAATTTCCCCTTTGAAATTCGACAAATCAAATACTTAGAAACTATGAACAAAATCTCTTACTAATTAAACGTCTATCCATCACCTCACTGTACGAAGAAACTACTTCCTCAATCCTTTCGATATCGTCAAATCGTCAATCGAACTCCTCTTTAACACCTTGGATTGTCCAATTATCAATCTGGAATTCTATCAGAAAATACTTCGCTTTCGAATTAACCTCGCTCTCACAGTCGCCTCGATTTGGAATTCACCTCTCCTTCTTCGGTTAACGTACGGGTTTTATACTGTGAGGTGACGTCACACTTGAGCTGGATTACTCCCCTTATTTACATACTTAGTTGCTAACATTAACTTTCTTTTCTGGCAGCTTTAAGTTTCCGACAAAGCTTATAAACCGTTTACAAAATATTTATCATAATTTTCTGGGATGTTTAAGACGGTTTATCAAGTATTTCTCTACTAGTGATTGTGGGGACTCCCCCCTCCATTTTTTTTTCTGCGGACTGTTACTTCCGCCGGGCAGCGTAAGTGCGCAAGATTTTTCCTATGGCGCTTATTTCTCCGTGAGTTGTTTTATCTTCATTTTTCATTACTAACAAGAGAGTGGTGGGGAACCTTCGTCCTAAATAAACATAAACCCCAAACAAAAGATAATAAAACAGAAATAATAATAAAATAAAAATAACGTTCGGACTCAGTTCCTTACACGACGTTCCGCAGGGAAATAGCGCTGACGAAGGCATAAGTAAGCGACCGTACAACCTAAGACATCGTGAGATTGACTTCCGTAGGCTACCCTACGGTAGTTAATTGTCCTCGAGGGGAGATATGTAGCGCTTCGCCGCTATTAACTATATGTATATATTTATGTATTTTTTTTTGTTCGATTGTTCTATTTTATATGTTTGTTTTTTCGTTTATGTCGCGTCGCGTATATGTTTTTGTATTGGGTTTTAGATGTAACGCACAGCCATTTGTTGTGTACCGTACCGTCTGTTGTCGTCATTGCTGTGCCGCGGTTTTTGATTGGCTATTTGGAGGATCACGTGGGAGGAAAAGAAACAGTTCCCGGATGGTGGGAGATAAAAACGGGTGACTTCCACGTGTCGAGGCATTTTTCCTTTTTTGTGGATCGGGGATTTGGAGCGGTGAAGAGACGAGAGAAAGGATTCGAAGCAGAGCAGCCGATCAGGAAGAGAAAAAACAAGAACCAGTGAGAAGAATCTCATTTCGTAACAACGTGTCCCACGAAATACGGCGACGGTATCTACCATCTTGTAAATGTTTGTATAGTTTTTTAAGGTTTAATCGCGTATTAGTTTTAGTCTCGTGATTAATTACTGTTGTTATCATAGTGTTATTGTCATCCTTATTTTTGTTAAGAACGCTGTTTGCCTGTTTAAATCAGGCGATCAATCCCCCTTTTTTTGTGTGTGTAATTAATAAACCTTTGTTTGTTTATCTATATGCTTCTACCGACTATTCATTTCCACTTTCTTTCATACCCGCAAACCACGTGCTTGCGGAGTTTACATCGTTTTCAAAATCTCCATTTTCTAGTTCTACACGAATTCCTTGTTCTGTCAGTTCTTGAAGTCATTGTTGGTAAGGCTGTTACCAGAAACCTGCAGTAACTCCCCAATATCCTCCTCATCTACATCTCCTTTATCGAGTAAGTTGACAATTTTATCAACCTTACAATACAGCAATAGGCTCTTCTCAATGAGAATTCTTGGATACCTTTAGCCATAACTTCTTTCACATTCTGATCATGCATTTATCAGTTAATTCTTGCCAAGCGAAGTCGATATTTCCTATGGCATCCATGATGTTATATTTTTTCCAAAATTGCACAAAACATAGATTTAAGGGAAGTACAGCACTATGACGAATTGCCATCTTTTGCTGATTGGTTCGTGTTTGGGAATAATTGTATTATATATGAATCAATGAAATATTGCGTTAATTTGAATCGGCATAAATTTTGAGCATTTTTTAGGCATAAAGCAAATGGCGTTATATTGAATCAGCGTTAAGCAGGGTCTTACTGTATTTACACTAAATGTGATCATGCTGCCAAGGCTATTTATCTTTGTTAATATTAAGTTGGGGGCATTACTAACTCTGAAAATTGACATAGATAGTTTATTTCCTGAATTCAAAGCTAATTTGCTGTGTGGTAAGCAAGAAATGCAATGTCCTATTCTTTGTTTAATTTTACGAGTCTCCACATTCATTTCCTATTGCTAATTCTAATATTGAAATGAACTCACTCAGCAATATGTAAATCAGAAACAACCAAACACCTTATGTTGCTGAGAAAAAATTTAATAACGTAGCAAACGTTTTTAGCCAAACCTGTTGGCCATCATCAGGCTAAGCATATTCGAATGCAAACAAAATGGAACAAAAATTTAAATACAAATAAACTAACAGATGAAATATACATATAATAAAAAATAATAATAAATAACAAAGAAATATAAAAATATGTATAGGATAAATAAATAAATATTAAGCCATTACATAATAATAAATTACATGAAATTCTAATAAATGCAAGATATGCAATGAAAACAAAATCAAGGCATTAAATTAAGAGCTTTCAAATCTTTTAATACTTCCAGGCTGAAGGCAACCCTTCAGCATCCCTGGCATTAATGCAGGTATTATGCAATCTGCTCTTAAATATTTCAATTTTCTCGGCGCTAAATGCTAAAGTCGGTGAATGTACAGGTCTAATAATGCCTGCTTCGCCCCATTTGACTATCGAGCCTTCAACCTGCGCCATCTGAGATAGAACTGTGGCGTTAGATCTTTTGCTGATGTTGTACCTGTGTTCCCTTAATCTAATCCCTAGGTTTCTATTAGTGACCCCAATGTAGTTTTTATAAATGCCTAGTTCTTGGTTTTCATAAGACCAAGAACTAGTTATGTTATTAGACTTGTTATTAGACCTGTACATTCACCGACTTTAGCATTTAGCGCCGAGAAAATTGAAATATTTAAGAGCAGATTGCATAATACCTGCATTAATGCCAGGGATGCTGAAGGGTTGCCTTCAGCCTGGAAGTATTTAATTAAAAGATTTGAGAGCTCTTAATTTAATGCCTTGATTTTGTTTTCATTGCATATCTTGCATTTATTGAATTCATATAATTTAGAGTATTCGGGTAATGAACGCGTTAATATTTATTTATTTATCCTATACATATTTTTATTTCTTTGTTATTTATTATTATTTATTTTTATTATATGTATATTTCATCTGTTAGTTTATTTGTATTTAAATTTTTGTTCCATTTTGTTTGCATTCGAATATGCTTAGCCTGATGATGGCCAACAGGTTTGGCTTAAAACGTTTGCTACGTTATTAAATTTTTTCTCAGCAACATAAGGTGTTTGTTTGCTAACTTTAATGGACAATCATCTATATGTACCTTCATCAACTTTCAATAATTTTTAATACATGAATCAAAATCAACAAGAAAATTTCTTGTTGATTAAAATTTCTTGTACTTTCAAAAGTAGCTAACAATTTTCCTAACCTAGACTCAGAGTTTGGATGCAAAATGCATATCGAAGGATCACATGCAATCCCCAAGAATTTCCTTTTCATGTTCATGGCTATCACTGCTATCAGAAGAGTTTTTCCCCTACTTTTTCAGCTGTAAACTGGTAAAGTTTATAGCTGAAAAAGTTTCATAACACAGAATTTTCACCAAAGTATGGAAACTGTTTAAAAATAGGCTCATTGATCTCATATCGGGACCCTCTCCACATAATTCTTGGATAGTTAAGAATTCCTTACCATCAGTTATATTCAACATTGTAGAACAAAAAATATAAAAAGCATGGCCGACGGTAATACATTTAATTGTAGAAATAAATATATAAAAACAACGTTTAACAAGAATTACTCTGTTTCCGTTTATTCGTCCGTCGTTCGCTCCAGATGACAGTCCAATTTCACAATCACGGAGGCGACCTTTCCTTGAGGCTACTGCCTCCGGAATAAAATGCAAAACAGTCAACTAGCGTCCTCTGGGCTATCGCCACTTTCACAAATTACAATTTAAGTAAAAAATATAAAAAGCATGGCCGACGGTAATACATAATGTAGAAATAAATATATAAAAACAACGTTTAACAAGAATTACTCTGTTTCCGTTTATTCGTCCGTCGTTCGCTCCAGATGACAGTCCAATTTCACAATCACGGAGGCGACCTTTCCTTAGAGGCTACTGCCTCCGGAATAAAATGCAAAACAGTCCACTAGCGTCCTCTGGGCTATCGCCACTTTCACAAATTACAATTTAAGTAAAAAATATAAAAAGCATGGCCGACGGTAATACATTTAATTGTATAAATAAATATATAAAAACAACGTTTAACAAGAATTACTCTGTTTCCG
The DNA here is from genome assembly GCF_030686945.1 of Centruroides vittatus. Lineage (NCBI taxonomy): Eukaryota > Metazoa > Arthropoda > Arachnida > Scorpiones > Buthidae > Centruroides > Centruroides vittatus. The sequence goes on along the minus strand of NW_027122517.1, from coordinate 323,152 downwards.
TTTATTCGTCCGTCGTTCGCTCCAGATGACAGTCCAATTTCACAATCACGGAGGCGACCTTTCCTTGAGGCTACTGCCTCCGTATTACCGTCGGCCATGCTTTTTATATTTTTTACTTAAATTGTAATTTGTGAAAGTGGCGATAGCCCAGAGGACGCTAGTTGACTGTTTTGCATTTTATTCCGGAGGCAGTAGCCTCTAAGGAAAGGTCGCCTCCGTGATTGTGAAATTGGACTGTCATCTGGAGCGAACGACGGACGAATAAACGGAAACAGAGTAATTCTTGTTAAACGTTGTTTTTATATATTTATTTCTACAATTGTAGAACAGTTTTTTTTCAATCATTTAATGTTGTTCTGATATTATAAACATATGAAATGTGCCTATGTAAAGCTTTTGTAACCAAAGTTTTATGAAGCAACATTGTGGTTAAATTGTTAACACCTTTGTGATATAATTACACAATTTTGAAATAAATTCTTTATTCATATTGTTCCCAATACTGTTTTTTCTGTTCTTTCTAGAGCTTTATTATTGTTACAAAAATAACGGCCATTATTTATTACATTCATGTGACACTGTTTTCTAAGATACTGCTGACATTTTTTCCATATGTTGTAGTACTGTGGTCTACCGGAGTATACAGTTTGAAGATGGGGTAAGATAATAGTGAAGGACTGTACGAAAATAAAATAGACACGAACGCGATAATCCGAACAAAAATTATATTTCTGAGGTTTCTTTACACAGTTGACAGGATGATCGATTCTCTCCCTTTTTACAGAACAAAGAGATTCCCTATACACGGCCCCTATCTACACAATTGACACTGACCTTACCCGACAAGACAATAATTGTGAACACGTGGAATCGAAAATATTACAGTAATTTACAGGACGATAATCAGATTATCTCTAGGTTGACTTATCGTTAATATATATAACAGTAATATCAAAATCTTCTCATAACTAGCACTATAACTATAACTCAGTTCCGATCTTCCTCTTGACAACACAGTAGCTTTGCTTTCCTCGTTCGAATCGTAAAGTCTTACCTCGTAGCAAGTACCAAAACCGACAATAGGAATTGTGGCTTCTAACTGTCCTAATCTTCCTTTACTCCAACCCTGGTACATGACGAAGAGCAATTTTGTACAGTGTTTATCCATCTAAGGTGCCTGGCATCATCTAAACTATGAAGTAGTTCATCTCCTATTTCAAGATCACCAGATTCTAGGAACTTCCTATACAGTGATTCACTTTTTTTCACTCCATCCAGGGATATAAATTTTGCTGTATCCTCTAGGTATACATTTTTTGGCTACACTAAATAGTGCTCCAACAAACCTTTTAAAGTTGCTGGATGTAGGTGGGATCCACCCCAAACATTTGTCAAGATTTTCTGAGAACAAAGTCCGGTTAGCCTTATTAAAATTTCATCTTGCACGTGGTATACTATTTACTATAGGAATACTAATTCTGATAATTATTGGGCTGTGCTGGCTTTGCGGAAACTGATTTAAAACTGTGCGTGTAGCTGGTATCAGTTGTCTATTTTTATTTGAAGACACAAAGCACGAATCAGGGTTATATTCACGACCCCAAGCACTGGACCTGAAGGTGCATCGATCTTTAGCATCAAACAGAAGATAAAGATTATTTTCCCTGCCCAGTTAATTACCATGTCACCATTTTGATCAGTGTCACGGTATTTCCAGCATTCATGTTGGCTGTTGAAGTCTCCCAAGTAGATAGCAGGATGATGTAATTCTGGTATGATGTGTTGTGGTCAAATTGTAACTGGAGGATTATAGATATTGCTGATTGTAAATAGGTCAACCGGTATAGTGAACACATGAATGTTATCGTCAGTGGTTGCTTTGCAAAACAGGACATCCTCAATGTCACTATGGGCATATGTTGCAGTGCCATATGTTTTGTGGTAGGTTGAACTAATTAGTTCAAAACCAGGAATCAGACTTCTTGTCTGGAGTTGATATTCATTCTCAGTATGAATCTCTTGAATTACAACTATGTCAATTTCATTATTCTTTAGAATTCTATGTAAGTATTGGCATTTTGCTCAACTAATGCCTTCAATATTAATTTGACATATCTTAATTTGAGGAACAAGGTCTTTGGTACTAGGGTCCTTGTAAGGGTTTTTGTAATGAGGAGAAATATGTAGTTTAATTGAAAAATTCAGTTGAAAAGGTTGAAAAGATGTGTATTGTGCAGGAGATCCTACAGATTATTTGGACTCCAAAAGTTGCTGGTTCATTTAATTCACAAGTAGACATTATCCAGGGTGAACCACAATGAGGCTAACTAGCTTTACACCACAACGGAGGTGCTATTCTGATCTCAATCAAAGCATTAGAAAGAGCCAAAAGAGTTGTTTAAGAAGGCAATGAATTTTTCAACAATAAGTAGATGCCATTTGTTTTCATGTTAAGTCAACATTAATAAAACAAATTTAATTCGTAATTGATAAAATTATACAGCAAATTTTTCTAAAAATAAAAAGAAGTATCAAATTCATTGAAAAAGAGAATTAAAGTGATAGTAAATTATATGTATAAATTAAGAGCATAAACACTATATTAAGATTATTTATTAATTAGAAGTGTTAAGTTCTGGTTAATAAATATTCTTAATAGACAAGACACTTTAAGAAATACATCAAGGAAGAAAACTATATAAAGAAAGGATTAAATTAAATTACTTTTTCCATTACACAACAGTTTTTTTAGCTCCGACACACACAATTAATTTTTCAACTAATTCTCTCCACAAATCGAATTGTCTTTTTCTTGTAAATTCATTGTCGAATTTTCCACTGTTTATTTTCTTATTCTTTTCTATATATATTACTAATATTTCTTTTTTTTCTTTGCTTATTTTTTGAAACAAATAAAATAAATCATTGGAGGTTTCTAGTTTGTTTCTGTGTACTATATTGCTATAAGACAAAACTTTTAACTGTAACACATGTAAACTAATTCACATTGATTTTTTTTACAACTTGTTACAGTTAAGTTGATTGGTTGAATCATTAACCCAGATGCATTGTAAATAATTCCATCATGCTTATTGACACACATAACCAAGTGAGTATGACATATTTCCTCTCACCTTTCGAGTTCGCTTGATGGGTGTAACTCGAGACTACCAATTACACAAGTGAGTTCGATGACAATTACATAGTAACATGAGTGAATTCGATGACATCAATTCGAAAAACTCGAGACTAAGCCCATTATGGATTTGGCCTGGTCCAGAATGGGATGATCAGAGGGTGAGGGATGGGGCCTGATATTGTGGTTTACGCCATACCTTTTTTGTATATTTTATTTGTATATATATATTTCTCATTTCCCTTTATTCCTCTACCCTTTGTTTCCTTGTCCCCCTTCTTCTGGAAACCTCTCTCTGCGAGTGGCGACGAAAAGAAACGGATAGCCTGGAGGAGCTAAAAGGGAGATAGACTGGACACTTTTGGCTGAGACATCGAGCTGTAAGAACGTGTTTGGTGAGGTCTCCAAGTCAATTTTGCACCAACGGGAGAACGAAGGAGGCAGCAAGCCGAACGTAGCAGAATCTTGAAAGGAACTCTAGTAATCTAATACAAAAGCCCTTCTGGAAGTTTATCGAAGGAAACACAAAGGAAGGAGAAAATTCGAACTCTACAGTCATCGAATTTTGTATTGTCCAAGAAGGCTTGAGTTATAGCCACCACCACGAGTTCGCTAGCTAAGTTTGGGTACCCGTTCTTGTCTGGTTCTATCCTATTATCTACACCTTCTTTTTCCTTCTCTAGTATAAGTAGTTTTAAGTAATTAGTTATAGGTTTTTTTTTCGCGTTTTTTTGTGTCGCGTCGTGTACCTCAATTCTTTTGTCGCGAGATCTTAGAATAACGATTCTGCCCAAGTGTCAAAAATTTATGACCTTGTCCAAGGAGTGTCGAAATACAAAATATAATCCTGTATAAATTAACAAACGCAGGTGAAAAATAAAATAAAGAAGTTTAATTTTCTCCTATTCCCTCGTCGGACTCTTTTTCACCACGTGCGTTTTACAACAATATATCCAAATGGATCACCATCCTCAGAGTAGTAGGCTGTTACGTTGATTGCTCAGCCATCTAGCCGTCTACATTATTACCAGTAATACAATACTTAGAATAAAAACACTCAACGGTTATTTTATTATTTACAAAATATATATACATTTGAATTAAAATACTTCATTACTTTTCAAAGTAATTTTTGTGTTCGTCGACCATGATCATTGTATATTTTGTATATATATTAAAATATTTTCATTTAGTTTTAAGTCTTTTCCTGTCTCTTTGTTCTAAAATTCTTTCTAGAACATTCTTTCTTAATCCTTCTCCTGTGGGGATAAGACTACCAGTTCTGAGAACAAAAGAGGGTTTGAAGCCCAGAGGCAGAAACAGTGTGAGAGTGAGGTATTCTGGTAGGAGATCCCGTTAGAAGAGGCACGAGGAAGGCAGTGCTCAAGAGTGAGGAAAAGAAAGAAAGAAAATAGAATACGACGAGAGACTGCAAGATGCCGAGGGATCCGAAAAAGAAGTGACAGAACAGCGAAAATCTAAGTAGAATATTGAGACCAGTGAATGATAATAAGGTTTACGGCAAGAAAGAAATCAAAAGAATATTAATATAAAAGGAGAAAAGAATCTGAGAAGGTGTCTTACCCCAACATTCATCGATTCGAAAAACCCCTGGTATTTTCTAATCTTCCTCTCTGTCTTTTATTCTTAATTTTTATTTTTTTCATTTCCTTCAGTTATAAGGTAGTTGTAAGTTTAGTTTTTTAGGTTAGAGTAAGTTAGATCGTCCCACATTTATTTGTCACATACTAGAAAGTTAAGTTTTTTGTTGGTTTAATTGAAAAAAAAAATAATAATATATTCAATGCCTGTGTATCTGACCTAGGATAAGGTCATAAAGTTGGGATTTAGTAAAAAGAACCAGCTCATTGTGAACAAATAAAATACTTCGTGTTATAAAAATTGTTATCAAAGTCTATTTATTGTACCATCCTGCTCGCAGGATCCAGTATGTCTCATAACGAACATCACATCCCCACCATATTTAACACGTGTGCCAGTACTTTATTGGTTGGAGCTTGGATTCCACGAGAAAAGAAAAAAACACTTTTGGTTGTCAGCACAGCCACTCGTGCATCAATTTTCACCTCATCCTCGCTGCTCAAGTTTTTGCCACCGAGAATCTTCTTAAGTGGTTTAAGGACATGATGATCATGCGGTACAAAATGAGGTGGATGGGGATTGTAAAACACACTCCATATGCTGATTCAAAATTTTTTGTATGCATAGAGATATTTGTGGCCATGTGTTATCATGTTGTAACAATATTCAGAACTGAGCAAACCGTGGTATTTGGACTTTCAGGATTCTGAAACAAGTCACAATATGCTGTACTGTTTGCTGATAATCCTCTGAGTATATAGTGTTCCATAATTGAACTTTTATGGTTTCAGGAAAGTGATTATTACTTTGCTAGCCGAAGGAGTCGTGCAAAACTGTTTGTTTTTGGTGATATAGAATATCTCCATCCCTTGCTTGTTCACTTAGTCTCTGGCTAAAAGTAATGAACCCATCATTTGTTGCCAGTAATTTCACTACTGAAAAACCAAAGAACTGCATGCTGCTCTTCTTTGGAGCATATTTGTAAGAGTGCCATCATCTTTGTTAAGGTCTACTGATATCATAATCTATGTGATGACTGACGTACTTGTACACACTGAATCTTCATGGTTAATGACAGTATCTCAAAATTATAGCCGCTCCAATCAGATAAACATTTTTTATGATTATATTAAGGTTACTATTTGACTCATCCTCATATAATAATAGAAGAAAACTGTGTGTTGTGATGTTTTGTTTTTGTATTTTTATTCTGTTTTTAGAGATCTGAAAAATGTTTTTATAACAAATGCACCAAAAATTACATTTTTTGTCCTTTTGTATTAAAAGTTATAGATTAAAAAAGTAATTAATGCAAAGACTGAGTATAACTACAATGCCTGATCCTGTTCATTATATTTTAAACATTGAATGAATACGGTGTGGTATTTGGATAAATTGTATTTAATTTTAATTTGATTGACAAAATAGAGTGAGGAATTTGTGATTCAACCAAGCGGTTCCGTTCCCTGAACACTGGAAGTTCAGTCATGGGTTTATGCCTTGCCAGGATGGGCTGGCCCTGTGGAGTTTTTCGGCTTTTCCACGTCTGTAATGCCTGAATAGGGGCCAGTTACACTTCAAATGACCTCTAGAATGGCATCTTCCTAGGCAGATCACCCAAGTGTTGTACTGCTGTAATTTAATAAACAAACAAACAGTTTGTTATTCCAGCATTAAAGAAAATTACAATGAAAATAAGTTTTGATGTGTTTTTCAATTTTATTTTTTTTAATCTCATAAAAGATACAATTTTTATTCTCTGATGAGCCTTAAGAAAACTTTATTCATGTTCACCATGAGTTGCCCTGGCACATGATAGGATGGTTCGACTGTGAAGGATGAAACTGTGTGTCTCTGTGTCTTACTAAAATGTCTACGTTTAAAATTAAAATACAAATAATTATATATACTGTATATGAAATTTGGGTTTTTTTTCTCAGAGATCAAAAAGAAATCTCTTTCTTAAATCCTAATATGTTTGGGTCTTTCATTCTATTTTCAAGGGTACCAAAACTGCCGCAAGAAAGCATGACACTGATACATATTAAAATCATCAGAGAAATTCTTTTTTGGTTTATTTAAGAAGTAAGAAAGAAAATTTATATTTCATTTTGTTTTTTATTACAGATAATGGAAAATCGCTGTACTAGTGATAAGTGTGTTTATGGGCAGTGCATAGATCACATTGTGTTAGACAGAACCTCTGCTTACAGCGTAACTACAGATGTATTAAGTTACGTTTCTCCACATCATTACAGGAAGTTGGAATGCCAGTGTGATCCAGGATACGGAGGTAAATACAACAAAATTCTTTTAATTTCTGTTAATTTATGGTTGCAACTTATTTTGCGAGGTTACAGATGGATTACAGAAATCAAACTCTTTCTTACTTTTACATTTTAGTCATCATTGCTTTTGTTTGTGTTTCCATCACCTTTGCATTCTTTCCTTATTTTTTCCAGTTTGTCTACATATATAAAGAATCTTCTTTCTCTAAACATTTCATTTTTTTATATATCTAGTGATGTAATATTTCAATTATATTTTACACTAGTACTTAAAAATAATGATCATTATAAAAATAAATATAACAATTTTATAAAGTGATTTTCTTGGAATTAAATGCACACAAAAGATATTTCGACAGAACTTTAAATTGTACGGTGAGTGATCGGTTAACGAACATAATCCGTTCCAACACTTTGTTCATTAACCGATTATTGATTTTCCATAGGTTTTTATAGAAATTTAATTACTTTGTTCTGGAGATCCCCCAAAATAAAAAATATATACTTTCTTACTATGTTTATTTATATGTAATAATAAAAATACATATATACAAAGTCTTGCATTTTATTAGTCATGTTTCTCCCATTTGTGGGGGTTAAAGAATGTGTCTAATGGTCGATTGCTTTTCTCTCTTCTTCGGGATTTTTCAGAAGAAATTAATAGCATTGTAATTGTAGAGATCCCTAAGCCTATTAACCTCAACTTGGTTTGGATACCATTCTAAGATTGTTGTTCTGACATCCTCCTGCTTCTTCAAAAAATCTTTAATAGCAGATATCGGCATTAATCCTCTTTTTCAAAAGAAAACATATCTTGCCGAGTTCTTCATTCAAGAGTTCTTGGCGTTCTGTCGTCAGATCTGTTTCAGGTTTCATTATGAGCTCTTCAATGTTCTGTATTTCTCAGATGTGATTTTTGTTTGACTCCTTAAGCTGCTCGAGTCTTCTTGAGTATACTGTATCTTTTTTACAAGGGGATCTTATGGTCTCGGAAATTCAGTTCGGGTTGAGACTTTTCAGGTTAGTAGTATACCTCAAGGGTGTCCACCCAGAAGAAGTGTAAAGTGCACTAGCCAGAAGATTCCGAGAAAAAGGGTTCTAAAGTTTTAAGCGCAGCTCATATACTGGTCGATTTTACACTATGGCAGCACAGCGAAATGGCAGTGTATGTAGCAAATTTGCTTGCCATGAGGGCATTCTAGGTTCCATCCTACCTTTGGCTAACTTTACTTTTTTTTTTTTTTTTAATTGTTTTAAAAATATAATAAGGAATGCTTACTGGAACTAAGTATCAGAATTAAATATATTTACACCTTTAACGTGTCCAGCATAACGTTAATTTCCATAAAAACGTTTTTATGGAAATTAACGTTATGCTGGACACGTTAAAGGTGTAAATATTATTTAATTCTGTTTTAAAAATTACAACAACTTTTAAATAAAGTTAATGACCTAAAAATATTATCAATTAAATCATAAATAATTTTATTTTCTTTATGAAATGACTGTTACAGCTAATTAAAATGTGAATTAAAGATAATATTTTATTTTTAAAATGTTGAATATTTTCAAATGCATTTTTAATGGAAGTAAATTAAAACTTTAATTACCACTATAACAAATTTTCGGGTAGGGTTTTATTTATATAAAAATTTTTACAATATTGTCTTTATTTGTCAATTTTTTATTTTACATACAAGTACCAGAATGATAATTATTATAAAAACATTGAAAACAAAAACTGTTTTTACATCTTGCACAATTTATGAAGGACGATTGTTTACACAAACAACCTTTTTTTAAAAGATCTGTTGGAAAACATACTTTGTTTACATTTGTTTAGATCTCTAATATATCAGAATATATTGAGTCTGGGTGTAAATGAAATAAAGGACTGTACAATACTAATTGAAACAAGACGACGACGACTTTAATAAAATCAAGGATCAGAGCCAACGACAGTATGGTTGACGGGTATACCACATTTACAATAATAAACAATTATAACCAATACAATAACTGACGAACAATAATACTACAAACAAATAAATTATTGAAAATGAATATACCACGTTTACAATAATAATCTTACTTTGTTCCGTAAACTATATATACCGTCCATAGATACACACCACGAGGTCGAGGATGTCCTGTTCTCACGGATGGAAACAGATTACCTCTCCACGACGAAAAACCAGAAGAAAGTCCTTCAGCACGTGCGATGGTTCCTTTTATGTTACCCGTCATGCATGAATGCTCCCTTCCTCACGTGACTTGTCCTGGCCAATTAGGCCACTCCGACTGGTGTAGACAGGAACGGTGACACAGTATACTATTCCGAAAACAATCATACAAAAAGTAGATCCCGACACGTAACGAACGATGTTTCACATACACAATATAATATGTAACTATACAAACAAACCAATAAAATAGCGCAGCACTACACATTCATGAAAATTTCTCTTTCATCAGAAAGCCTGGGAGCGTATCAGGCATACCGGATCATTTCATTAAAAATTGGCGATGACAGTTGATGATGCACTATTGATTGTATTTTTATACAGTCTTCATGGGAATTTATTTCAATATTATTTTCAATCAGATAAGTGCAATTTTGTATTGTGGTCTTACGCCATATTTTTTTTGTATATTTTTTATATATATGTATATATTCCTCTTTCCCTTTATTTCTCTACCCTTTGTTCCCTGCTCTCTTTCTTCTGGAAACTTCTCTCAGTGGGTGGCAACGAACTGGTTATAAGACAAAGAAAAAGGGATAGCCTGCAGGGGCTAAAAGAGTGATAGACTGGCCACAAGTTTGGGCCGAGACGACGAGCTGTGAGGACGTGTTTAGTGAGGTCTCCAGGAATTTCGCGCCGACGGGAGCACGAAGGAGGCAGCAGACCGAACGTTACGGAATCTAGAGAAGAACTCTAGAAATCTGATAAAAAAAAGCTCTTCTGGAAGTCTATCGGAAGAACACGAAGTAGAAAATTCGAACACTACGGTCGTCGAATCTCGTATCGTCCAAGAAGGCCTGAGTTGTAGCCACCATCACGAGTTCACTAGCTAAGTTTGGGTACCCGTTCTTGTCTTGTTCTGTCCTATTTTCTACATCTTCTCTTTCCCTCTCTAGCATAAGTAGTTTTAAGTAATTAGTTATAAGTTTCTTTTTCGCGCCCCTTCTGTAACGCGTCGCGTACATCAATTCTTTTGTCGCGAGTTTTTCGACTACGATTCTGCCGAGTTTTAAGTGATTTTGTAAAAGGAGTGTCGGAATACAAACGTGTATCGAGAATCCTGTATAGTTTAACAAACGCGGGTGAAAATTAAAATAAAGTTGTTAAAATTTCCTTTATCCTCTCGTCGGACTTATTTTTCACCACGTGCGTTTTACAACAATGGCGTCCGCGACAGGATTCCGACTATAAAAACTCCTTGTCGGTACTATTCGGCAGAATTTCATTGGGAACGTTTATTATAGTTTGTATATATTCATTTATTGATCGCGAAGTGTTATATTATTATGGCGATGAGTAATCCAGTAGGAAGTACTGTACATGGTGACGGGGCCAACTGTAATCCCCCGTTAGTAGTCACCGGGTTCCTAGGGATGATACCCATGTTTTCGAATTCGCAGAGCGATTCAGTAAATGTAAAACAGTTCTTTCAGACTGTGGAAAATATCGCACACTTAGCGGGTTGGAGTGATGTCGTGAAAATTGCAGTCCTCCAGGCTAGATTGAAAGGGGAGCCGCTAAATATTTTTTTCTGTCTTCTAGAACAGTATCCTTCCTCCTATGAGGATATAAAACGCGACTTGATAAAATGCTTTGATAAGAGAAAGGCCGGGGAAAAAAATATTATTGACCAGTTGTTAAACTTGAGACAAGCGGCCAATGAATCTGTGACTGATTTTTCTATACGTACGAGGACTTTGTTGTCCAGAGCGGTTAAGGACCATAGCAAAATCGAAGCGCTGCGTGACGATGTAATCACCGAGAGGTTTATAAAAGGATTAAACGGAAAGATAAGAGCCAATGTAGTGAGACGGTCCCCAAAATCCTTAGAGGAGGCGTTCGAGTTTGCGGAAATAGAGGAAAGAATCGAAAGAGAGTGTAGCGATCAGATTGAGCGAAAGGGGGTTTACACTGCGGCAGAAGAGGATCCCAGGCTTAGTAATGCGACCATAATACTGTCCCGATCCCCAGAATTGACGAGAGAGATAGGATCGACTACTTAGAGAGGCAAATCGAGAATCTAACAGAAGCAGTGAATAAACTCGTGCGTAATCAGAATAGGGAACGTAGAGCTTCGAACAAGAAATGTTTCATTTGCGGAAATACCGGACACTTTGCCCGGGGCTGCCCAACCCGGAACAGATCAAAATTTAAACTTATAAAGGAGTGTCATAATTGCCAGTATCGCGCTCCTGGTGTAAAATTAAATCTGGCTACACACGTTTTTCAATCAGATAAAGGTCTCCCGCTCCTTAAGGGTAAGATGAATAATCAGGATGTAACCGCGCTCATAGATACTGGAGCAGAAAAGTCCTTGCTAAGTTCAGTAATTTTAAAACGGATTCCACCAGATTGCGTCAGGGGAGCTAACGTTAGAGAGGAAAAATTGGGGATACGGGGCATAGATGGGATAGTAACGGAGTGCGAACAACTTATTCGAGTCACCGTAGTTTATAGCGAAGCGGAACACCCTACGACCATAGCGTGTATGTCCTTCCCCGAACACGTGGAATATGAGGCTATCTTAGGCATGGATGTCATTAAGAACATCCCGGAAATTGTTGAAAACCTAAGAAAGTCGATGAATGCTAAGCCGCATAACATATCTGGGAGTGTCGTTTCACTAATGAATTGCCTCGCTAACACCCCCATTAAAGTTCAAGGGCTTGATGGCCTAGAACCAGCTGAAAGGGAGAAAATTTTTGGTATCCTCGAAAAATACCCTCAACGCTTCTCAGATTCAATTGAAGAAATAACAGGAATGAAAGGGCCATCCCATAAACCTATAATTAGATCTACCCGCCCGATTAACACTCGGCAGTACCTCATACCCGTTGCATTACCCGAGGAAGCGCAGGGCGTTGAGACTGAAAGACCTTACGGGATGGAATTAAGAGATCGACTAAACGCCATAAGAAAGACTGCATATAATAGGAGGAGACGGCGGAATCGCGCTAATCGAAAACGTATTAACAAAATCAGGGAATTAAACGATTGGAGCGAGGGACAGCGTGTATGGCTTCTTCGCAAAGGTAGAAATAAGAACTCGGGAAAATTTTCTGCTAAGTATGAGGGACCCTATCGGATCTTACGTAAGCTTGGCCCCGTCACAGTGAAAATCGGCAATAACAATAGGAATGATAAGTTCACTGTACATATCGATCGCCTAAAACTGTGTCATTTTCCAATGTACAAACACACAAAAAGACGTGAATCATACAAATGTCCAACAAAACCAGGAGAAGAAAACCCTAGTAACGATCCAATCGATGAAGATGTTGATGAATACATCAGGAATTGGACTCATCGAACAAACGACGCTCCAGACGAGCCGCAGGATAACCAAGACGGGTATGAGAAAAGAAACACCTGCAGTGATCCTGGAATAAAACTAAATACTTCACCGCAACGACGGTACGACCTCAGGGGTCGCAGATTAGATTACCGTAAGTTGCATTACGGTAATTAACCTTGTGTGGGGGGCGTATGTGGTCTTACGCCATATTTTTTTTGTATATTTTTTTTTATATATATAGTATATATTCCTCTTTCCCTTTATTTCTCTACCCTTTGTTCCCTGCTCTCTTTCTTCTGGAAACTTCTCTCAGTGGGTGGCAACGAACTGGTTTTAAGACAAAGAAAAAGGGATAGCCTGCAGGGGCTAAAAGAGTGATAGACTGGCCACTTTTGGGCCGAGACGACGAGCTGTGAGGACGTGTTTAGTGAGGTCTCCAGGAATTTCGCGCCGACGGGAGCACGAAGGAGGCAGCAGACCGAACGTTACGGAATCTAGAGAAGAACTCTAGAAATCTGATAAAAAGGCTCTTCTGGAAGTCTATCGGAAGAACACGAAGTAGAAAATTCGAACATTACGGTCGTCGAATCTCGTATCGTCCAAGAAGGCCTGAGTTGTAGCCACCATCACGAGTTCACTAGCTAAGTTTGGGTACCCGTTCTTGTCTTGTTCTGTCCTATTTTCTACATCTTCTCTTTCCCTCTCTAGCATAAGTAGTTTTAAGTAATTAGTTATAAGTTTCTTTTTCGCGCCCCTTCTGTAACGCGTCGCGTACATCAATTCTTTTGTCGCGAGTTTTTCGACTACGATTCTGCCGAGTTTTAAGTGATTTTGTAAAAGGAGTGTCGGAATACAAACGTGTATCGAGAATCCTGTATAATTTAACAAACGCGGGTGAAAATTAAAATAAAGTTGTTAAAATTTCCTTTATCCTCTCGTCGGACTTATTTTTTCACCACGTGCGTTCTGACAACAGATACAGCTATTCAGCTTTTTTACCTGTTTATAAAAATAGACGTCACAGTTGAACAATAGGAGTACATTCTTGCGAGGAATCACTCTAATTGCATAAGTCAGTGATTTCTCATCATCCTGAAAGATTTTGTCATATAATTCAGGCTTTGTTTATCCACCTCAAGAGTCAATAATTAATAGAAACGGTTCTTTTCCCACATAAGACTTTAAACAATGATTGAGAAAGTCAATATACAGTCCTGTCATTAGCTTCCCAGATTTTGAAGATTTTATTACGACATTTTTACATTTTTGTGCATATTCATTTACTGTTTTTTGAACTTGGGGGCCAAAGTTACCGATTGCTTCTTGTAAACAAACAAATACTCGAGGTAGGACTTTTCCAGACAGAGCGATAGCATATTGAGAGGTATATGTATGCATCGCTTTATTCGTGTTATGCCTTTTGATGAAAATAGTTTTGCTTCCTTTTTCATCCAGGGTTCTGTTGTACACTGACTGATATTGACATCCTGGAAAGAGAAAACAACCGAAATTGAAGTATTTTGTCAGAGAGTAGTAAAAATAGAGAGCAAAATGAATTTGTAAATACTCTGCAATAATTTACCTGTCTGGTCAGTGTTGATAACAAAATCTTTGTTGAAATTCGATATTAATTTGAACTTTTTGGGTTTAAAAAGTGTCTGCAGAAGCGAAGGTTTCTTTGATCGTCGTCGTTTCTTTTTTTTGAAACAAATTTTGTCACTTTTCATTGATGAATTCCATGCTTCTTTTTGAATTTATGAACCTAGCTGTCAAAAGCTTTAAATTCAAAATCTGTAAATCGTCGTTCTGCTGCTAAAGCCCACTGTCATAAATTCCGAGTAGTCACTTGTTGATAATTCTCTCGGGCTTCAACAAAATGATCATGTGTCCAGGAATTGATTGCTGCATACTTATCTAATTGATTTCCTCCTTTTTTTTATATCTTCTTCCCATTGGGATAAATATTCCTTGTTTTTAACCGGCTGCATCCTTTTTTTTTCCAATGTTTGTAGATTCCACGTGGAGTGAGCCTTTGCGATTTACATATTAACAATTTTAATTTTGTAATCCAAAGAAAGATGGTCTACCTCTCTTTTTTTTTTTTCTGGTTCATATTCATCTGGTCAGCTATGGTTTTCGACTTTTTCAAAAGGTTCCTCGTCACAGTTTTCATTTTCATGAGCAAGTTCTCATCAGTCACAAGTATTTTTCAGCCAGCATGTCCATAGTATGTTTGTAAATTTCTTCACCCATCAACATTGCTTCACGAAAAATTGAAGTTGAAGATTTCAATGTAGTCAAATTATTTTTTGCAAGTAAGCTTTCATAATAAACGACTGCATCTTTTAACCTCAATTTCAACATTTCACTGTATAATGAATCTTGACTGATTTCATCTGCAGCTTCTGATACTTTCGCGATTTCTTCATTAACCAACATTTTCAATTCACAATATTTTAAAAATTTCGATAATATATCACAGTACAGAACACTCTAATCCTGTGAAAGTCCAGAATGAACTGGCACGTTAGTTTGAGTATGAGAATCTGAACTATAACAAATTAAAAACCCAATTTTAATCGACAATGACGCCATTATATTTTAAAATCTGTAATAACTTTTTAATGACAATAGTAATTAAAGTCTTAATTTACTTCCACTAAAAATGCATTTGGAATTATTCAACTTTTTAAAAATAAAATATTATCTTGTGGCCGTTGGCCATATTAATGTATATTTTGTATTTGATAAATTTATAAATTTAAGTTAGGTTTAAGATTTCTTTTGTTTTTCTCCCTTTCCTGTTGACAAAAAAAAGACTTCCTTCTTAATCACTTTACTATCTAATTGTTTTACTACCTGATGGGGAGTGATGCCTCCGATGGAAAAACAGCATTGTTAAAAACAAAGTAATAAAAAACAGAGAGGAGAAGAAAAGAAGAAAGAAAGAGAAGGGATCTCGGCTCTCGACGAGAAAGGTCATGGACCACGGGTTGTAAGTCGGAACGACATAGGATAAGAATTGGAGCTCGACGAGTGAGTTCGAGACGGTGACGCTATCTAGTGTTAAAGTAGACAAAGACCTTCCTGATGAACTGCCAATCTTATTGGATGGATTTGACAGTGGATTATCGACAAAGTGAATGAGAGGTACCTACTGAGATAGATGATCGGAGGCATCAGTAACCCCGTCCAGTGTCACGGAGCATCCAGAGTAGAAATCCCGAGTATTTCCACCTTTCCCTTTTTCTGTACTTATATTCTCTTTTTTTTTCCATTCTTATAGTCTGTAAGTAGGTTTAAGATAGATAAGGACCCTTGTAGTATTAGTGGTATTGTTTTATGTATCCTGGACGTTGTAATTTCACCGCCTACACGTTGGGATCCAGTGTAAAAGAACCCTGTAGCGTAGCGAATAAAAGTATAGTTTTGTAAATTAACAAAGTGTGTTTGTTAATCCTCGCTTACCATTCGCTGTCGGTTATCACAATTTTTAATTCACATTTTAATTAGCTGTAACAGTCATTTCATATAGAAAATAAAATTATTTATGATTTAATTGATAATATTTTTAGGTCATTAACTTTATTTAAAACTTGTTGTAATTTTTAAAACAATTAAAAAAAAAAAAAAGTAAAGTTAGCCAAAGGTAGGATGGAACCTAGAATGCCTGCATGGCAAGCAAGTTTGCTACAGACTCAGCCATTTCGCTGTGCTGCCATAGTGTAAAATCGACCAGTATATGAGCTGCACTTAAAACTTCAGAACGCTTTTTCTTGGAATTTTTGGCTAGTGCACTTTACAATTCTTCTGGATGGACACCCTTGAGGTATACTACTAACCTGCAAAGTCTCAACCCGAACTGAATTTCCAAGACCATAAGATTCCCTTGTTAGATAAGATTGAACTGTGGGCTATGTAGACCTGTTCAAGCTATACTACCCAGCAACATCAGACATTTTCTGCCCACTCTCTCTACCTTTGCTATTATACTCTCACCTTTTGAAAATAAATACCAACACAAAACTTAACGAGTGCCCACCTGACAGTTTCGCAAATACAATAATAGAATTGTTTCTCTCAGAAAAATAGAAGGCTGGAATTACGAGGGAGAGTTTCAAAGTTCGGAGGAATACTGTCCAATCAGTATAATCTGGGTTGAGCGTCTCCCACGCTCCGAAAAGTTTTGAACTGTTGCCTGAAGACAAGGGAAGACCAATCGATATTCATTATTTTATGTCACTTCTTCTTGTGTTTATTTTGTGCAGTGTTTGTTATTCGAACATGTGTTCGTTTTCCAAACTTAAAAATCTTTCGCAAAAGTGTTCATTATTAGATCTGTTCGTTAACCGATCACCCAGTGTATTTTAATGATTTTATTGATCTGAATTTTCCAAATTTATGCATGGTGACAAGAACTATGCAAAAAGGATGATGTTTGTATAATTCAAAAAATCTTATATATAAGGGTCGATTCCTACCTTACACTGCAGAAAATCCATTCAATGATTTCCTTCAAGTTTTTCTTTCATGGGTTTTTCCCAGAAGACTTAGTGGCTGTCGAAAATAGATTCGGCACTGGATGTTTGTTGGGTTACGTCTGTGGCTGAAAATTATCACAAATCATATTGTCCCAAGGATTATTTACATATTTAAATAATAATGATCAAACAAATAATTTTGGGTCAGTTTAAATCTGTCCGTTATTAAATTCCAGCCAGAGACAGATGGTTAACAACTTGAAGATAAAATACAATTTTTAAAAAAATGACCAACAATATGACAATAAAAACACATACTTTATACTTTATTAACTTGATACTGACCTTTTCTTGTAGGATCCAATGCCAACAACACATATTACTAAAAGTTTTCACAATATCAATCAGGTCACTGTTGTATTTAAACACTATTCTGAAGATTCCTGGTAGAAATTAAGAAATTCAACAGCATTTGCATAATCACATAAATCATACTGTTCCAAGGATTATTTACATATTTTAAATAATACCAAATTGACCCAAAATTATTTATTTGGTCATTGATGATTTTCATATTCAAATAGTAAACCAAAGCAATGATAATTTTTATTCTTATACTAGCAACGTGTGCTTGGTATTACTTGGGTTTTTAAACGGAAGTGGAATTGAGAGAGGTGATAAAAATAATTGTTTTAGTAACTAAATGTGCATTTATTAACCCAAGAAACTGCAAGAAACAAAAAGTTAACTGGGCTTAAGTTATATAGATAAACAACAACTAACCCGTTATACATAAAGACACCAACCACTGCCAAATTATCGGGCTAGAAAACAGCTATATCAATATTAATAATTAAAAATAATTGGAAACTAGAGTTAGGCTGGGTAGCGTAATTGGCAACGCATCTGGTGAGCCGAAATTGCGGGTTCGAGTCCCGCTTCGGGCCGATTCTTTTCTTCCAATTAGGCCTAAATTTATTTTAAATTATTTAATTAAAAATTCTAATTATTAAATTTAGCGAGAGATGGTGCTTAATGCCTAACTCTAGTTCCAAATTATCTTTAATTATTAATATTGATATAGTCGTTTTCTAGCCCAATAATTCAGCAGTGGCTGGTGTCTTTATGGGCTTAAGTTAAAAGAAGATGGATTTTAGGGGTAGTTGAGGATGGGAACCCCACATTTTTTTTCCTAGGAATTTGAAGAATATAATGCTAGATTTTGTGTAGATACATTGAATTGTGTAGGCTCCTTTGCGTAACAAACATACATACCTACAATTAACAATGCCTTACTGTCCTTATTTCTAATTTTATCTTTAACTGTCTGCTTGGACATTACTTATTAGTAGGACATTACACTGGTGTTTAATATTTGATACAAAATTGACATGTAGATCAGAAAAACAAAACTTTTATTAAAATTCACCTGTAGTAGTAATTTACGTGTTTCGGGTTAACATACCCCTCATCAGCAGTATTATCAAAAACAGCTGAAAATAATTAAACAAACAAATAAGACAATAAAATCATTTTTTAAAAAACTTACAGTAAGGATGTATCCTAATCGCTTGTACAAAAGAGTTATATTTCCAAATTTAACAATCGCCAATCACTTAAATTCATTTTTCTATACAAACCAAAATGACATTAAAATAATAAATTTTAAGAAAGATTACATTTAAAACCGATAAATTCCAACTTACATCAAATAGTTGCATTCGCCATGAATTTACATCATCAATGACTCTGAGTTTATCACTCATTTATACCTTTTGCTGTTTATACACGTCATCAAGTATAGTGTCCCATGATTGGTGGATTAGTCTTCTTAAGTTATTATTTATTCTATTTCTTTATTTTTTTTATATTTATATGTTTGTATAATTGCCTTTTTATAATTATTAGATTCTTTCTTTTTTATAATTATAATTGCACTTGTGCAATTATAATTATAAAATGCAATATAGCTTAGCAAACCAAATATCGAATGCAATATAGCTTAGTGTCTATTTTAGGGTATAAGTAATACTCATATATACTTTGGTCCAGATCGGTTTAAGAATAAAGATTTGTTTAAAGGACAAAGGACAATAAATTTATAAAATCACAAAAAATAATTTATTTTTTTTTATTTTATGGTAAATGAAGATATGATGTATTAATAGTTTACTTTTGAGGAGGCTTAAATTTTGAAGAATTTATTGTAACTATTAAAAATAAGGAGGTGCTGTTTTGATGTTTTAGTGGTAATATGAAATAATATGCAAAGAATCAATAAGATAAAACAATTTATATAGAAATTACAAAAATACATAATGCTTGCCATTCATACACTCTACACATGCATGTACTGAATATGTATGAGAGGGGATCCCAAAAAACTAGCATTCTTTTCTGGATGCAGATTCTTTCTAGCATAAACATCCCATGCTAGGTGAGTGTTCAATGATTTCATCTGCATCAGTTTACCAGATGGCATTGTTGTGAGAGGCTACATTTTGCAACAGAATTTTCTACAGACTTTTTCAATGCATTTTTCTATTTGTTCCTTTCATGTCAGAGAGATTGTGCATTTAGAATTTGTTCCTACAGGTCAAATAATTAACCAGAGTTTTTATTTGCAAGTTTTGAGAAGGATATGTTGAGATAGGCAGAAGAAATGTCTCGAGTTATGAAAAACAGGCGATTGAGTTTTCCACCACGACAACACACTGACAAATACTACGCAGAGTGTTCGGCAATTTTTGGCGAACAAAAGTACGACCGCTTGCTTTATCTGCCCTATTCACCCGATCTTGCCATGTACGACTTATTTCCTCTCGGATAAAAAACATCCTCAAAGGAAAAATATTTTCTGATGTGAAAGAGGTGAAACAAAAAACAGCAGAAGCGCTAAAAGTAATAAAAACTGGTGTATTCAAAAACTTTTTCATGCAGGAGGAAAGCGTCTTTGATAGGTGCGTTGCATCAAACGGAAAGTACTTTCAGGCTGACTAAAGTTTGTACATGAAAAATAAATACACTATTTTCTATAAAAATATTTCAGTGCTTCTGGGTTTACCTCATATATACCATAGAACTCTGTTGAGAAGTTTTTCATGATACCAATTTTCAAAAACTTTTTAAGCAGAAATGAAAAAAATATTTTCATTAAATAATCCATATTTCTATAACAATGTTTCACTACATTACGGTAAATTGGACTTATACAGTATATGTTTATTTAGATATTTGTCTAATCTAACCCATGTCATCTGTTTTGTTCTTTAAACAAAAATACATTTTATGATTTTCACGAAAAAACCAGAGATCTACAAATACCTTAATGTGCTAAAATTCATTAAAGACTAAAAGTATAACATACATATTGATAGCACTTTTAAAACTCATCATTTGTTGCAGATAATCATGTAAGAAAATTTAAAATCTGTCCTCAATTTGCCTAAAGTAGTCTAAAATCGTGTGTGAAATGACATACAAATTTTGTGCATTTCCTAATGTACTTGTTTAGATTTTACTCTTCTGCCACTTTTATATAGAACAGATAGAGAGTATGGCCATTGCCAAATGCAAAAAATTTGGAGGTTTTTCCGTATGCATGGATGTTTGTGTGTGGGGGCACAGTTTTGTTTGCCTTATTTGAAGCTTAATAACTCCAGTGCTTTTTGTTGAAAATTTCTGAAATTTTGTGGAGAGGTTTGTGGAAGAGCATTGCCAATCTTTTTGACCTTGCAGACCACTAAATCTGGATTGCCAATCTTTTTGACCTTGCAGACCACTAAACTCATAGTTTTCAATCCTGTGGATCACTGTAATGAATTTTCTAAACAATAGAATAATGATTATAAAAGTTTCATTTTACTTCACTAATATGAAATACACTTGTTTTTATAACAAATTAGTGTGAAGTTTGTTGCTGCTTGTTTAAAATAAGTTTATGGATTCTTGGCTCTTTTCCATGAAAGCTGTCAGTTGCACTCACAACATTATTTATTGTTGATTGTTTATTGATTTATTGTAATTATTATTTATTAAGAACAGTTATTTCATATTTGATTTAGATTTGAATAAAACACCCTCAATGAGTGGGTAAAAGCAACCAAGCAGTTTGTATTTTTTCGTAATACTTTGCACAACCTTCAGTTGATCAATGCCCAAATTTTTCCACAGACCATCAAAATTTTTGTGCAGACCATCAGTGGTTCACAAACCACCACTTGGCTACTACTGTGTTAGGGGATTGATGCTATTAAATTTTGGTGGTTAAAGGTCTAGACTTCCATAGGGTGGGGAGATAAAGGGGGTCGTGTGTTGTATCTCAAGTAGGGTCATATTAATGATGATTTTCTCATTAGCATTTACAATTTATAATAAATCTTGTCCCTACCTTCAAATTAAGCTTTTTGCCATTTTATAATAATTAAAAATATAAAGAGGTTTTTAAATAAAATATCATATCACATGGCACCACACACACAATTTTAAATCTGCCAGGAAAGTTAAGTAACTGGTTGCTGGACTTTTTTCACATAAATTAAATGTGCAAATTTTTGATGATCAACAAGGATTTTCGTCTACTTATACTAGAAATATTCTTAAATGAGACCATTTTATAAGAGAAGAATTAAACATTGTAATGGGAAAAAATTGTAACTTTTGAAATAAATATTGTAATGTGAGAACTTCTTAAACAAGTTGTACTGTACATGTAATTTCATTATCCTGATATTACATTTCTCAATTATTACAATTTGCAGGTAAGAATAAGATCTGCCTTCCTATTTTTTCTTACTTACAGCTAACTACTTACAGCTATCTTATTCCATCAATTGCTAAAGACTTGATGATTGAAATGCACAGAAAGTGATGCGCTCAGAAATTTAGCTTCTACTCTGATTAACTTTCTAGCCATCTGCCAATAATAACCGATGCAGTCGGAGCTGCTTCAAGCTCTATTCGAGATTTCAAAACTTGCAATTTCTTACGTGTGTCTCTGCACAGTAATGTATTACCCTATGGAGGTGAAAACAGAATGAGAGTTTCTGGCACATATATAATTTGAACAATAATGATTATCTCTTGGTTAAAGTTTAAAAAATAAATTTAACTAAGATATTTATTCATTTGGAGGAAAAATCAGACACAATTTTATCAAAAGAGGACCAGTAATTGATGCAAAAGTTGGGTTTTGTATGATTTCCATACTAGAAGAATGGAAAGTTTGTTTAATTAGCATGACCTTTAAATTCCTTACGATACAATATGATGGAGTGCAAAAAAGAATAAAAGTATTAATTTAGAAGCAGAAAGAAGTGTAAAACTTGAAAATTAACTGCTTAATTTTTTAAACGTGGTATTATAGAATATAAATAAATATAAATATATAAATATAAAATAACTGTACAATAAAGAAAAAATATACAGAAAACTCCCAATTATCCATGTGTGGATTATCTGGCTTGCAGATCATGAATTTAATTTAAAAAAAAATAATTATATGTCTATGTATTTTTTACATAGTTGCTCACTTTCATGTTTACGCATTTTATAAGTGTGCAGGTGTTCGTATTTAGATGTTTAAATCATTAAAAGATTTCTGCAAACAAACCAAAATCACAGATTTTCTGAATAATAATGAGCATTAAACATGTTAAAATAATTGTCTGCCTTAGAAATGTATAATATGTTGTATTTTAGAAATAAATACTGTAATTATAGTTTGGATTATCTGTGTTTTTCAATTATCTGTGCTACCTCTCCCCACCATTAGCCCAGATAATTGGGAGTTCATTGTATTTCTCTTACATACAATACATATAAAATGTGCCTTTACACTATATGTATTGTCTATGAGAGAAATATATTTTTTCTTTATTGTACTTCATCCTCCTGGCTTATTTTTAAAAATAAAATAACTGTGTTGTTCTTATTTTTAAAATATTTTAATTCAGACTATTTTAGAAATTATTTCGATGCAGTGGAAATAATTCAAATTAGTTATATGGACGAACTTGGTACTTTGAAAATTAAGAAATTTATGTGAAATTTTATCCGAGGTCGTCATATAAAAAATGAGATAATTTCTTAACGGCTCTATATTATAAACACTATAATTAAAGCATATATTAATAGCCAATGTATCATTTCCTTTACACACAGGGTATATTCAGCTCTCCAAAATAAATGAACATTCAGTAGACAGAATAGTTATTAAAGATGCAACAGCTAATCATCTCGTTAATTATTAATGTAATAATCTGTCTGGATCAAAGATGGCATCGTCAAAATAATGAGCATTTGGTTTGTGCTTTTGGAAAACCAAGATGTTGGTTCTGATGAAAATGCTACATTCAATAAGAAATGTATCCTTTTTGATGATACATACATTGTCACCTACAAGAAATAAATAAGAAGACGTTTTGTTTTAAATATTTAGGAGTACTGATTTGTCCAGTGTAATTTTATATTTTGTATTTAATAGCTGCTTAAAGCTTTGTAGTAATTAAGAATTCCAAAAATGATTACTCGTATAACTTAGCTGGAGGAAAAATTTACAATTTACTTTTTATACAATTAAAATTGTAATTATTGCATTGTAATAATTATTATTATGAAAACTAATTTATTAATGATATTCAAATTTTGCAGGTTTACAGTGTGACGTAGCTATTAATGAATGTGCTCGTAAACCGTGTCCAGTACATAGAATGTGTGTACCGGATTCTTCTCCTCTGGGTTACAGCTGTGATTGTCCTCCAGAGAAAAGTGGTCCTTTATGCGATTGGGAAAAAGAAATATTGTGCGAAGAATCCAGCTGCTATGAAGGTAATATTTAAATTTTAAAATCTTATTCAATAGGAACTATACTTTTCAACATGAAAATATGCAAATATACTTGATTTTATAATTTGTAAAATTCAAATCTTGTGAAATTGTGCAAGTTTACTTTTGCATCATCATTCTTCACTATTTATTATTTTATTTGTAGACAATTTGAATTAATTACATTATAAAACTCAGATTTACTTTATTGTGGTAAATCTTGCATATTTTTTATTGAAGATTTAATTCTTAAAATGAATTATTTATACTAGTTGTATGTTATATTAATTTTAAAAAATAAAGTAATAATTATTACTATGAATTTGCTCATTTTCTAAGTTGTACTCAAAGTGTAGTTAGAACATTAAAGCTAAAAAAATTATTGAGTATTGAAAATAATTTTTGTAATTTTGTGCCAATACCATGGCATGTAATTCTCATTGCTGTACACCCATGGGAAATTGCTAGAACAGAAATGAAATCTTTTCATAATCTGCACTTTCATAAATCCACGTCTTCGGAGTGGTATTTGAAAGTAAAATGCTTATCAGTATACAGTTTAACATGCACTATCTAAAACATTAAAGCATTTTACTTTGTTAGCAGTTCATCAGAAGCTATTCTTCTCTATCTTGTTTACATTAATATATTGTTTTAGATTTCTTAATAATTGTCTTAGAATCAGATCTACAATACTGTAGTGTATAGGCCTATATCATATTCATAGTTGTTCATGTCTCAACACTGTTTCAGCTGAAAAAGTAAAAATTATGGCTATTTTAAAATAGTTTGCAGCATATATTTAATCTATCTGATTAGAACAAATGTAATAGAAACTTTATCCTGACTGGCTGAAGTTTCTATTACATTTAAGGTAAATTGCTATTATGTGAATGCTCTTTAAAAGCTGCCAGTTATTAACCACTTCAATTTCACGAGGAAATTGTTTTTCAGCATTGCATATAGGTTTACAACTAATCTTCTGAATATCTAATTCTAACAGAATTACAGGATGGCATTTTAAATTCCTGTGACTGCCATACTTGCAGGAATTTAAGTTCGTTGAGTACCACAGGTGTTATTGCAAGTGATTCACATTTACATGGCTGGTTTGGTTTGGTTTGGTTTTATTTGAATATGGCAATGAGATACGGCCATTCTACAAAAGGTGATGCCTATTGGGAGGATTTTCCATGGAAATTGGCATCTATTTAGGTGTTAAAACTATGAAGAAATTCAGAAAATTCCACGTGGTCAGGCACAAACCCACAATCACATACCAGTGTTTGGTGATTTTATCCACTATGCTACTGGTAGGCCACATTCACTTGGATTACCAACATTGCTATTGTTGATGATGTTTTAAGATTATTGGCTGATTTTACATTTAATCACAGCATTTGAATATCTGCAAATGTCAGGGTGTCTTTTTAAACTCTCTGCTCCATGTGATAGTAACAAGGGAAACCCTGGAAGTTATCATGACCAATTTTGATGAAATTTTGTGGATGTGTAGTATTTAATTGTACTTAAACTCTTCCAAAGCTGCAAGCAGGCCCGCCGTAAGCGGGCGTGCAAGGCGTGCACCGCACGCGGGCGGCACGTCCAGGGGCGGCAAATTGGTATTGCTGGCAAGCTCAGCGTAGGTAGTCGTATTTAAACAGGGGCGGCATAATCGGTATTGCACACGTGCGCTCAAACAGCTAGCGGCGCTGATGGCTGCAAGACCCACTATTAAGGCATTCTTGAGAAAATCACAATTAAAATTTTCTAGAACTAATATCTATGCAGAAGTGCTGTTCATGTGTTCGTGGTGTGGCGTGATGCATTAAGGCATTGCTTGATGAGCCTTAATATGTGGGTCTGAATCCCATTTGAAATAATTTTTTTTTTCTACATTTATAATTTAATCTTATTGTTATTTGGCTGCAATTTGAAAAAAAAAAAACTGTAGACCTATAAATTTCCACTGTTGTCCTTCTGTCTGCCTGTCTTTCCTTAACCTCAAGAATGGAGTTAAATACATGAAAGACGTGACCAGATGTGGAAACTTTAAGGGCAGGAAGCCCCTATTAATCATATATAAACCTCTGATGCAAACCAGGAGCACATTATTTTAATTCAAACTTTTTTTCTGAAACTTAATAAAAGACTGGCACAACTCTATTATTAAAGGAAAAGTATGATGTACAGAGACAAGACACTATAGTATTAATTTTAGGTGGAGAACATATATTTTAAATTAAATAAATTAAAAATATGATTAAAAATTGTAGCCTGGCATTGTGACAATGTCATAATAAATAATTTCTTGTTAAATTTGTTATGTACAGTACAGGTTTTAAAGTCATTGAAATTTTTTTTTTATTTTGATTGTTCCATATTTGTTGAAACTGGATGATTAAATCTGCAACAGACACTGTTATAACTAACAAAAACTTTAATTTACACAAAAGAAGGAACACTACAACTTCACACATCTGAAGAGAGAACAAAAACAGCGGGAAAAAAAAAGAGGGAGTTCACAGCAAAACGATCGGTGTTGCCACTCTATGGACAGATCATGAAAATGTAGAAAATTTATTTTTCCAACACTTTCCCTCATTGAATGATCTGTTGATGTTGAATACCCATTTTTCTACAAAGTAATTCTAGTCTCTGTTTCTGAAGTGGCTTTGTCAGTACGTCAGCCACCTGGAACTCTGTGGTTACTTTCCTTACCATAATGGTTCCATCTGTAACAAGTTCGCGTACAAAAAAATGTCTTGTTTTAATGTGTTTAGTGCGGCGATGATATTCTGGATTTTGCGCCAGTCTTATTGCGGCTTCATTATCAATTTGTAATTCAGGAGGCTCTTTGAGTTCTGTAATATCCCTTAACAGCCGCTTTAGCCATACTATTTCTTGTGCTGCTTCACTTGCAGCCACCACTTCTGCTTCTGTGGTAGATATTGCGACTGAGTTTTGTCTCTGACTGAGCCAAGTGATTGCTCCGCCAGAATAAATGCAGGCAACTCCAGAAGTAGAACGTCCAGTCACCAAATCTCCACCATGATCAGCATCACTATATGTCTCAAGGATGCCCTTCTTATATCCTTTCTTATAAAGTATTCCATAATCAAGTGTACCTTTTAGATAACGGAAAATCCTTTTAACACTTATCCAATTTTCATTATTATAAGTTTCAAGTGATCTTGAAGCAACTCCCACTGCATAACCAATATCAGGGCGTGTACCAACCATCAGGTACATAAGAGCACCTACTGCTTGACGATATGGTTTATCTCTCTGTGTGTTCATTATTCTCACAGGAACCTACTTTCCCTGATTTATTGCTTTCATTAATTATTGGCGTTGATACAGGTCTGCAATCTTGCATGCCAAAACGCTTAAGAATTCTTTCAGTATAAGACCTTTGATTTACAAAAATTGATCCGTCACTTTGTCTGTGAATTTCTAAACCTAAGAAATAGGTAGCAGGTCTAGAAACAATCTTGAACTCACCTTTTAATTGCTCTATAAACTCTGCTGATTCCTGAGGATCTGTTGTCGCCACTAAACCATCATCTACATATAAGGTTAGCAAAAGTTTATTTGGACCTCATTTTCTTATGTACAGGCAAGGATCTGCACTACTTCTTTGGAAACCCAATTTCAAAAGATAGTCTCCAAATCTCTTGTTCCAACATCGTGAAGTTTGTTTAAGTCCATAAAGACTTCGTTTTAACTTACAGACTCTATTTGAACTATCACTAAACCCCTCTGGCTGCTCCATGTAGATGTCCTCGTCTATTTTACCATATAGGAAAGCTGTTGAGACATCAAATTGTGTCAGAGACATATTTTCATTTGCTGCAACACTTAAAAGTGCTCTAATTGTTCCTAACTTAGCAACAGGACTGAATGTTTGATCAAAATCCTTTCCTTTTCTCTGAGAGAATCCCTTCGCTACCAGTATTGCCTTAAACTTGTGTAAGTTCGCCAAAATGGGGGGAGTTTTTATTCCCAACCGTCGGGATGGCTAAGGGCTATTCGCATGTGGGTGGCGGTTTTGAGGAGGCAGAAAAACAAGCGTTTCACATAGAAACCGTTTATTTTAGTCGAAAATGCTTACATAAATTTAGCAATGGTCCTTGAGTTCAGAGCTTTAGGTTGTTTTCAGTTTCAGTCTGGTCCTACGCTGGAGGGGCCCCGTAGCAACATCGAGTTAAAAGTTCGAAATTCTGAAGAGACAGTGCACAAAAGATGAACGGAAACACTACTATTGGAGGTAAATACACAACAGGTAGTCTAGAGGAAGCTCTTCTGTCCTTGACATCGAAGGCTTTATAATTTTCTCGGGATCGAATCATCGCTAATTGGCTAACTTTTCTCCTCCTCACTTCCCAATTGGTATCCCACCTGTCTCCAGGTGTAAATGGAGCTTCGTTAGATCACAGGAAAGGTCGACAAAAGAAGGTTTATCTGACACCGTCTTTTAGACTATGATCGCGTTTAATTGTTGACTATGACACCTACGCTCATTTTGATATATATATATTTTTTTTTCTAGTTTCGTTTTGCTTTTTAAACTGTGTCTTAAATTTTTAATATGTTTCTTTCTAAATTTTCTTTACCTAAAATTTTGTTTTTCCCATTACTCTTTATGAGCGTCGACATCAAAGTCCGGTGTCGCCGACTCGACACTTATAAAAGTTATCATCTCGCGGTTTGACTTAACAAACTTGTACATATCCCCTTTTGGGGGCTATTTCCAGGCCTCACACTTGTCTATTGAACCATCTGCATTGGTCTTTGTTTTAAATACCCATTTGCATGGAATTGCTTTTCTTCCATCTGGTAACTCTTCAAGGGTCCATGTCTCATTATCTTTTAGGGATTTTATTTCACAATTCATAGCACTTAACCATTTCTCTCGGTTTTCACAAGTAATTGCCTCTGTATAAGTATTCGGATCTTCAAAAGCATTTGAGATCGCTGACATAACATAGTCATCAAATCTTCTGGGACGTATAAGCTCTGAACGATCCCGTAGAGTCATTTGTTGTGTTGCCTCTTTGCTCTGAACTTCATCTTGGAAACTCAAATCTTCTTTTTCAGCATTCAGATAACTATCGTCTTCTTGTAAGCTATCAGGCTTCATGATTATTTCTGGATGAGGTATATTCAAGTTATCATTTCTAACTATCAAGGATTCTTCTTGAAAAGTGACATCTCTCGAAGAATGAGCTTGTTATTTTCTTTGTCCCAAATGCGATAACCATTATCATTATCATATCCTATCAAGATACCTTTCTGTGCTTTCTTCTCCCATTTTTTTCTTAGTTGTTTGGGTACATGGGCATAGCAGGTACTTCCAATAATTCTCAAGTGTTTAATATTTGGTTTTTTATTAAACCGCAGTTCAAATGGCGATTTACCTTCAATACTTGATGGACTTGTTCTATTTAGGATATAGGTTGCAGTATTTACTAACTCAGCCCATAGCTTTTGGGTGAAAGTTTTATTAGTATACATTAAGGACCTTGCTGCCTCGACTATATTGTTCTATTTTCACGTTCACAGCAGCCATTCTGTTCTGGTGTGGTGTGACGGGTTAAAGAAAACCACATTATGTGAATAATCTCACGGATTGCACACGTATTACAAATAAGTAACAGTAAAGACAATTTTATTCGTTTATTGACGCGGATCACAAAAATCTAAGCTGATTAATTTTTCCTTTGTGTACAATGCGGGTAGTCCGGATTGAACATTCAAACGCGAAGGCGGTTGGTTTACAATCGGTTTTAATCGCGCTACTATACTAATTAAATCTACTTAAACTAGGTTATAACTAATGTTAGTTAGATTAAGAAAGGAAATATAAGATGGTTATATTTTAAGAAGACCACCCCTTTCTTTGTTTGGCGAGTTTAAGAGGCCTGTTACGATTAATGAAAGACGAAACCTGACTACTTGGGACTCCTCCGGTGGGACGAAACATCTAAATAAAAAGAACTACTTCACTTCTTGATAACACAGTCCTTTCACACAACTCTGGATTTCCCTCTCTTGTTCTTTTCTTCATCGGCAATCTGCTCCCTCTCTACACGTGTTCTTCTTCCCGCCGTTCCCTCGCCAATGCCACAAATCGTCCCCCTCTCCTTTGACAAGGGGTGAGTGACCTCGCACTCGCCCAAAACTCGCCATGAGAAAAATATTTTAGAAAATTAGTGAAAAGTCATAGACGATGGGGTTAGTGGAACAATGTTAATGTTAACTTATAAAATACGATAATACATACATAATTACATGGGGGGGCTTCACCCACCACACTGGAGTATATGGCATAGTCAATCGTTGTCTTATTCCATTTTTCTGTAGAATTTTTCTAACAATAGCATTATCAAGTTCTCTGCCATTATCACTCAGAATTTCTTTGACTGTATGTCCAGTAACTTTAACTTCAGTTATCATCTGTTTTAGCTTTTCAGACACTTCAGACTTTTTCTTAATAAAATAGATAAATCAAATTCTTGAAAAGTCATCTTTAAATAAAACAAAATATCTATAACCAGACATAGATGGTTCAAACGGTCCGCATACATCAGTATGTATCAGTTCACCCGGTTTTGTGGCACGTGGACGTGTTTTAAACTTTAATCTATGAGATTTGCCATAAACACATCCTTCACATATTTCATTATCTAAGTGAACTTTAACACAAAGTTCTCGCTCTACAATTGTTTTCACATGTCTCTTGTCTTGGTGACTCAGCCTCTTGTGATAAATCTGTAATAAATTTGACTTAGTAACTGCGTTTACCTCACATGGCTTACTACATGTTACACTTCTTAAATTAAGCTTAAAAAGATATCCATGTCGGCTACGTTTACCAGTTATTATTACGCGTCCATCAACTTTTAATTTACATTCTTCAGCCTTTGATATAAATAAACTGGAGTGATGACGATCTTGAGCCGCTAACATTGAAAATAAATTTTTCTTAAGATCCGGTACAAGCCAAACATTACATAATGTAATTTTATTCCATGTATTGTCCACATATGCTTCTACTTCAATTGTTCCTTTACCTATTGCAGATATTTTATCTCCATTAGCTGTGGTAACTGAATGTGGATCTTTGAAGTGCTCAAAATCACAAAACAAATTTCGTTGATAGGTAGTATGACTAGTAGCTCCATTGTCCACATACCAACAGTCTTTATCATTTTCACTAAGTACTATATTCGACATAATTGTCAAGAGAGTCATATTACAATTATTATCTCTACAATATCCTGCAGAAAACTCTTTACTTTCTTGTTTAGTTTTACTATCTGCTTTTCTTTTAAAACAATACTTTATTTTATGACCAGATCTGTGACAATAGTGACAAACTATATCTGAACTAGACTTTCCCGTTGGTTTAGATTTGAACAGCTTCTTACTTGTGTTAGTAACTAAGACCTCCTGATTTTCATTCTCATTGTCCTTACAAACTAAAGCTCTTTCATACGAGCACAACTGAACAGTTAAATTATCTATAGTACGATCTTTTCTTAAAATAAGAAGCCAGCTTGACTTAAATGAAAAATAGTCGTCAGGTAAAGTATCTAAGACTTTACAAATTAACAATAAATCTGGCAACTTTTCCATTCCTTTGTTTTTTGTCAATTTTACATTCAAATCATTCCAAATGTTTTTTAGTTTTGATAAATGGCTGGCCATATCATCTCCAACTTGACATTTATAACCAAAAAATCTCATACAAAGATCGTAAGCCTTGTCCTCACAGACGCCTTCAAATAATCTATGTAATTCTAACCAGACGCCTCGTGCTGTCGTAAAACGCATGACTTTCTTTAAGGTTTCTTCAGACAAATTGCAAGTTAGAACTAACAAGGCACTACTGTCGTAATTAGTAAAATTTAATAGTTCTTTCTCATATCTTGTTCTTTCTTCCTTTGAAGCGTCGGAATCTAATTCTTCCGGTTTCGAAATTTTTCCTTCGACAACGTCCATTGCACCAGGAATACTCCTTAACACGATGCAAATTTTATATTTCCAAGTCGACCAGTTAGACTTGCCTTCTAAATATCCAATGTGAAGTCTAGAAAGTTCCATCGCACAGTTAAAGCGATCTGGGCCCATAACCTGTTGAAACTGGATGATTAAATCTGCAACAGACACTGTTATAACTAACAAAAACTTTAATTTACACAAAAGAAGGAACACTACAACTTCACACATCTGAAGAGAGAACAAAAACGGCGAGAAAAAAAAAGAGGGAGCTCACAGCAAAACGATCGGTGTTACCACTTATGGACAGATCATGAAAATGTAGAAAATTTATTTTTCCAACAATATTTAGAAGAGACATTGTTGGGTTGGTTGTTTTTGCAAGTGTGAAAATCTAACAATTGGGGTCCAATATGGAATCGATCAGGTTACACTTATGTGTGGGTGCGACATTCTGGGATGTCTTTTTTTTTTGGGTCGGTTAGACTGACCAGTGTCCAGTCTGACCATTATAACCAATTCTTTGTAAGTATTAAACAGCAATTTTGACGGTTAGAGATATGTACACACTAAGATCCTAACAGTGGCGACAAGGATTAAGGATACAACGATGAACCTGGAATCAGTGAAATCACTAGTGAAATCATTACTCGCAGAACAACAGAAAGCCGCACATCGAGAGAAGGCTTTATACGAACTAGGGTTTCTTATTTCCCGGTCTTTTGCTTGTCCCGGGATTCCGGGATAAAAGTGAACTGTTTCCCGGGATCCCGGGAAATCCCGGACAAAATTAATTATTTTTAAGATATACAAAATATCTTGAAATCGAATGATATCATTATTTTTCATTTTTTAAAGTAATTTAAGTGTTCTACAACCTCCAAAATCGTATTAATAATGATGTGTAAAATATGTATTAAAAATACCTTTGAATTACGTAGAAAATTCACAAATAAAAAAAAATTTGTTAAAGTTTGTTCGAAACTGCTTATAACAAAAATTGCCTACGAATTGAGTTAAAAATTTAAAGAAAAAAAACTGAACTTTGATCAAACTTCTAACTTAGAAAATGATATTTTTTATTTAAATAAAACATAATACAAATATTACTGTAAATTTTTATAATGAGATTTTAAGAAACAAAGATGGTCGGATACTCCGATCACTCAATCTGGTTCTTAATTTGGTAATAAAAAGTCCTGCTGCCGAGAATGCCCTTTCTGATTCAATCGATGTGGGTGGAATCGTTTTTAACGCATTTAACAGAAGACAGATGATGTGTGTTTTTTCACCTGTAGCCTCAAAGATTTCTATTTCGTTCTCGAGACGCGTTTCAGTACTGCTTTTGTTGTCCACTTTTCTTGATCTGTCTATCTCAGCTTCTTTGATAGCAGCATCAAGCTTTTCAGCTAAAGTCATTGCAGATGAGCTTGCGACATCTGGTAGTTGATCTGTATCACCGGAAGTAGAATCAGTAGATACTTCAAAAAGACGATCTAACATCTGTTTTGCTGATAAAATTAACATAGTCTTGGTTGGTAAGGCTGGCAAACTTTTTTCACTTGGGAAAGTTGAAACTTTTCCATAATTCTTTCCACTATTGAGATATTGTATGAGGCCAGTCAGTTTTACATTTCTTCTCTCTGCTATGCGTCGAATAAACGACTCTTTTAGTCTTCTTGAAAAAGGTGTGTTTAGTTGATTTAACTCATTTATAATAAAAGAAAAAATACCTTCCGATGAAAGTAAAGTCGATCCTCTGTTGCCAAGCTTTTCTGCTCCAGCTTTTAATGGCTGCAGTGATGCCACGATGTCACGAATTACAGTAACTTCTTGTTTGTCAAGATCAAAATTGTCCGTATCTTTATTACAGTCAATGATTGCTTTCGATATGGATGATCTTATTTTAATAAATCGCTCTAACATGGCTAAAAGGCTATTCCATCGGGTTTTGGAATCCAGAAATAAGTGCAAATTTTTCCCATGTTCCTGTTCAACGTATTTTTGTAAGATGTTATTCTTTAAAGGTGATTTGCGAAAAAATTTTGCTATTTTTCTAACCTTATTAATGATTTGAGAACAGACTATTTCATTACCTAGTGTGTCA
Organism: Centruroides vittatus; assembly: GCF_030686945.1. Taxonomy (NCBI): domain Eukaryota; kingdom Metazoa; phylum Arthropoda; class Arachnida; order Scorpiones; family Buthidae; genus Centruroides; species Centruroides vittatus. Next base: position 289,171 of record NW_027122517.1, on the reverse strand, counting down.
TGTAATTCAAATGAAATATCTATATCGAAAGGATCTTCAGCCAAACGCTCACACAAAACACTTTCAAAATCAATACTATAACTAAAGTCTTCTTCATCTTTCTCAATATCATCATTGCGCTCTTCATCTTCAGTTTGAATTTCTTCAGAAAGAGGGACTGCTACTGAAGTGGTTGACTTTTGGTACAAAACATCACATACCGCTAAATGAATTCCGTGTGCATAACATAACTGATGCTCACATTCAATTAACCTTCCAAATTTCACCATTACAGCTGCACCATCAGTAACACAGGCTTAAATTAAATATAAATGCATTCCGGCATTCTGACAGTTTATGAGTTAATTATACTTTCTATTTGTAAAATTTCTTCAATCTTAACACAAAATAAGAAAAAAGTGAACTTTTAAAAAAATTGCGGGATTTCCCGGGATGAGAAAAATTTCCCGGGATATTTCCCGGGGTAAAAAAACAGCCGGGGTCCCGGGATCCCGTTTCAGAAACCCTAATACGAACTAATCAAAGGCATTCGTTCGTCTACACACACATCTTCCTTATCATCTTCATTGTCAATGTCATCCTCAGGAACACTCACTCTTTCAGTTACTGAAATTCCAACCTGATGAAGAAGACAGCTCAAAATTTGACAAGTGGGTAAGTCATTTTGAGTTGGCTTTGGACTGCGCAGCACCCAAGATGGCCTACCAGGAGAAGGTCAAGTTTCTTATGACTAAACTTTCTGCGTCTGCCTTCAGTGAGTACAATAAGTACTGTATGCCGAAGTGTATTACAAACTTCAACTATGAGGAAACCACTTTGCAACTTCGCCAACTTTTTAGCAAAAATCGTTCAATCTTCATGGACCGCTATGACTGTCTGCGCATTGCAATTGACAATGGTGAAGACTTTCGCCATTTCACAAACCGAGTGAGAGCAGCCCGATGATATAACTTTCATGCTCAGACAGAAGAACAGTTCTTTTGTCTCGTTGTTCTCACTGGAGTTAAGTCGAAAGTCCATGAGTCATTACAGGCTCAAATTCTCCAGAAACTTAACTCAGATGGAAAAAACATTACATTCGACAACGTGATGAACAACTGTGAAAAGTTTATAGCAATGCATTCTAAAACTAAGTTGTATGAAGAAACAAAGTCATGTTAATAACGTTTGTGCGATGCGCAATTTTGTGTACACTCTTTCACCAATTTTTGTGCTTCTTCCCATGCATGGGACCCTTTGTATATATTGGTTTTATGTTTAGCAATTGATGCCCAACAATGGTGCACATGTAATCGTCATTCTTTCTCTTTCTCTTCCCCATCTTCTCCTCCTTCCCTTTCTTCTATCTCCCCCCTTACCTCCTTCCTTTCTTCTCGGGCTATACCTTTCAGTGCAGCCTGGATCTATCAACTACATAATAACATCTGCGCCATGACCCCGCCTAAAGAAGAAAAGACCAAAAAGACAAATCATCCACCGAGTACTTGCAAGCAATGTGGCAAGTGGCATTGGTAAAAAGACTGTCCACACATAAGGCACAAATGCCAAAAGTGCAATTGCATAGGACATTTGGAAAAATTATGTCGACAACCACTAAAGAAAAAGCAAGTGCACTCCGCCGGGTAGGGATTATCCAACATTTTGTAAATGCCTGCCGACTGCTTGAGGTTAATGGACACCTAATCAATTTCTATCTTGACAATGGATCTGAAATTAACATTATCGATGAAACAACATATGATGCCATCGGACAACCCACACTCCAGCCTTGTAGGGAACAAGCCAGATCTTATGATGGAAGTACTTTTTTGCCACCATTCTTAGGGGAAGGATGCACCACCTTCTGTCACAATGACATCTGCAAAAAAGAACCATTTTATGTAGCCAAGAAAGGAGCTCTCAATCTCCTATGCACCACTTCCAATTTTTTGCTCTAAGGTCTATGATGTCAGCACTTGTCAGAAGTCAAACAATGAGCTTCAAGTCATTGAATCATTGCAGTGCAACTTTCCAGAAGTTTTTGAGGAATGACTGGGACTCTGCAAGGTAACGAAAGCTTTGTTAATGTTGAAGCCAGACGTCAACCTGTCAAACGCAAGGTCAGATCAGTTCCATGTGCCTCACGACCAAAAGTGGAAGAGGAACTCGATTTGCTTGCTGAACATAGGTTGTTGACTATGTCGAACGGGCTGCTCCCATCATAGTAATTATGAAACTTAACGGTTCATCACGACTGTGCATGGACTACTCAAAGGGTCTCAATGATGCTCTCCAGCTCAATCAGCACCTCTTACCACTTCTAGAAGACATCTTATCCATGCTCAACGGTGGTCAAATATTCTCACAAATAGACTTTTCTTATGCCTGTTTGCAAGTAGAACTTGAGAACACATCCAAGAAAGTCTGCAATATTGCAATACATCGCAGATTCTACGAATTCCAATGTCTTCCATTCAGAGTGAAGTTGGCTCCAGGCATTTTCCAATCAATCATGGACTCCATGCTCTCGGGACTATCATTCGCCTCTGCAAATCTAGACGATACAGTCATTATTAGTGGCAATGTGGACGATCAACACCAACATCTCCACAAAGTGTTCCATCGCATCCACAACTATGGGTTCCGAATCCGACCAGTGCACATTCTTGAAGGATTCCATCAAATACTTAGGCTAAATCATCGATAAAAACGGTCGCTGCCAAAACCTTTCTAAGATCAACACTATCATCAATATGCTGCTGCCGTCAGACCTATCCACACTTCGCTCATTTCTCGGTATGGTAAACTACTACCAAACCTTCATCCATAACATGCATCAAATTCACCAGCCACTAGACAAATTACTCCAGAAAGATCGAAAGTTGCAGTGGTTGAACAAATGCCAATGGGCCTTCCAGCGCATCAAGGACGTTCTCAAGTCGGATTTACTTCTCACATACTATGATCTGACACTCAATATCATTGTCGCAGCTGTTGTGTCAAGCCTAGGGCTTGGTGCCGTCATACAACACCGTCTGTCCATCAGATCAATCAAGGCTATCTCTCACTCTTCTCGCGCGCTCACTTCAGCCGAGAAGAACTATAGTCAAATTGAAAAAAAAGGTCTTGCATCATTTACAAGTCCCACAATATGATTCACAGACAACTGTTTTATGCTTCTCACGGATCACAAACCTCTCCTTTGCCATCTTTGGCAACAAGAAAGGTATTTCGATGCACACTGCCAACCATTTCAAACACTGGCCAACAACTCTTCTTGGATACAACTTTAAGATCAAATATCAGAAAACCACCGAATTTGCACAAGCTGATGCTTTGTCACGCCTCATCTACACTCAACTATTAGGGGATGAAGAAACAGTTGTGGCAACTATCCAAGCCGTGATGGACCTTACAGCCATATCGTCCCAACTTCCAGTAACCTTCGAAAAACTGGTGAGCAAACAAAGAAGGATCAACTTCTTCAAACGATCAGGCACTATATCACTTCAAAGTGGCTGAATGTTGACAAACTTTGAAAGTCCTCCAACTGGGCTCAAATCTAGCAATTCTATTGTCAACACGACTGACTCAGCGTCGAAAAGGGTATATACTCTCTAACGAACGCATTATCATCTTCACAGTACTGCAACTAGAGTACCCAAACTTCTACATTGCGGATATCCTGGCATCCAGCACATGAAATCCCCAGCTCATAATTATGTTTATTGGCCAAATATAGACCTCGACATCAAGTCAACCGTGCAACAGTGCTCTCTATCTGTATCTCAGCAGCCAAACAACTAGTAACTTCCAAACTATTCTCTTGGCCAAAACCTGCTACCTCGTGACAGCGTATCCATATCATCTACGTAGGACCTAAGTTTTCTCATCCTGTGATGGTGGATGCTTATTCGAAGTGTCCGGAAATTATCAGCATGGACAAAACTACATCTCTTGCAATGATCAGTGTGCTGCAGAAACACCTCATTCGTCACAGACTGCCAGAAGTTCTTGTCAGTGATAACAGAATGCATTTCAGCTCATATGAATTTTAAAGATTCTGTGACCAACATGGAATCAAACACATCTTTTTGCTGCCCTATCATCTGCAATCCAACGAACAGGCAGAACAATTCATAGACATGCTGAAGCAAGCTCTCCTTTAGCTAAAAGGGAAGAATAAGATACAACACTCTTTGGACATATTTCTGGAAACTTATCGAATAACTCTGAACTCGGCTCTACCAGACAGTAAATTTCCAGCAGAACTCTTCTTCGGGCGCAAGATCTGAACATCTCTCAATGTATTGTTGCTGCCAAAATATCCAACAGAGCACAAGAGTGAAATTTCACAACTAACTAGCTCATCTTTGCACATCAACGCTCCCAAAATTGGCAGCCAGGAACAATCAAATGCAAAACCAGAAACACTGTATACGAAGTGGAAATGATCAATGGATTGACTAGGCAATTTCACACCAGTCAACTCATACGGAGACAATCTTCTCGACCATAGCCCGAGAGTGACCCCCTTTGTTGTCGTCACAGAGCCTTCCCCATCCCACTACATCCTGCTCCGACTCCATCCGGTTAAGAGACCGGTCCAGCAGGACGATGAATCCCCACCATTCAAGAGACCACATGCCGTCGAAGAAACACCACCCAAGAAATTAGCACCACAGCCTCCATGTCAATCAGCCCGCGCACTCGAATCCAGACTGGACAGTTTCAAATCAATCCTTCTCAAAAGAATTATTACATGGCATAAACCGCCAATTCGGCTGGTTTTTTCTTTCTTAAAAGAGGAGGTGTTGGGTCTGTGGTTTGTGCACGTGTGAAAACCTAACAACCGGGACCAATCTGGAACCAATCAGGTGTGGGCACGACATTCAGGGATGTCTTTTGTTCGGGTCAGTTAGGCTAGCAGGACATGACTGGTGTCCAGTCCGACCGTTATAATCAATTTTTTGTTAGAAATAAACCAGCAATTTTACGATTAGAGATCATTACCTTAAGATCCTAACACATATAATGTCATAATGACATTTTGTATTGTTTAATGTAATCTAGGTTATTATCTTATACATATCAATACATTTACATTACATTTTATATGTAAGGATTGGATGATGATATAATAAGCAACTCAATACCATTCGTACTTTTTTCAGCAAAAAACATATATTGTATGTAATATATTTGTAGGTAAACATAATTTGATCAGGAAAGAAAACTAGATGAAAATTGTGCTTTCTGCCTATAAACAGTTTTACCAGAGAGGTAAGGGCACCTCTAGAGTTCATCAGGTGGGTCCCTTTCATGTAGAAAAGAAACTGGCCAGAGTTGACAGCTAGAATTCTCTTTCAGTGATCCCAATGATGAACAGTATAAATAAAACTATCAAGCATGCCAGACGAACTTTTATAGATGACATTTTTTCATATACTGTAGTTGGTTTGTGTGATATGAATATTCGTATAGCATCAACAAGCACTAGTGCATTAACTATTTGCTTAAACCAATAGAGAAATAGCCAATCATGAAGATGTTATTAAAATACACTCTCTAATTCTCAACCAGTTTTTGTGACATGTTAAAATATGCATGGTTTGCATCTTAAATAACATGCAAAAGAAATATTTTCAAAAAAGTTAATGAAGTTTGTTCTCCATACTCTCTGTGTTATTAAAGCAAAATATAAAGATTGTGTGAATGAAGTAGCAATGATTATTTGCACATGGTGCATTGAACCATTATGTTTTAACTGTTTTTATGATAAATACCATTCAAAATTTTGTCATATTCTTGTGAAACAGTAATTGTAAGTATTTATTGCATGTATATTTTGTGTTGAAAACTTTTGAAAAATAATTTTTGAATTCCCTGATATTTTATAAAGAATAATAAATTTAAAATTCAATAATTAAAAATAGTATAAAAATTGTAAATAACAAATCTAATGACAATAAGATTAAATTATAAATGTAAAACAAACAAACTTGCATATTAACACATTTCAAGCAATGCTTTAACTAATCACACCACTCCATGAAGACATAAACGGTACTTCTGCATAGGTATTAATAGTTCTATAAAAACTTTAATTGTAATTTTCTCAGTTTTGCCTGAATAATAGATTCTGCGGCATTGGTAGAGTTTAAATACAAATAAATACTACACATGCACAAAATCACAAAATGTTGTGCATGTGTAGTATTTAGTTCAGTGATTAGAACCTTGCAGGCTCCCCTTGTTCAAGAAGGCTTTTGTAGAAAGCCCATTATGGGTTCAACCAGCCCACAGTGGGTCAGTGATGGATGGAGCTCGGCATATCCAGAACGGATTGGCCATGGAAAATTTCTGGAGTTTTTAGATTTGTCCGGTGGTATCCTAAATTCTTCAGAGCAGTAGGTTGCCATCTTAGCCTCTCTGTTTCCCCAGTGGTATCAAAAAGTCAAACCAAATTTGCTTAATTTAAGTTCAAACAGTCCATAATATTTTACAGGTACGATAGGTATAGGGTAAATGATGGTTAGATGGTGAAAAAGTTCTGGAAGCTGTGATTGTGAAAATAAATTTTATTTAAAAAATTGACTAAACTGGCAAGTTTTCTTATTACCAAACAACACAATAATGAGTAAAATAATAATGTATTACAAAAAACAGATTTGAAAGAATAAAATATGATTCTGTTAAATCTCCATCTCACCCTTAGAGGTGCGGATTGGTTGGTAAACAGTATGTTGATTTCTCTACAGTCTACTCTGGTGCTTTCCATTAATTACAGGTTAGACTCATTACTGAAGCTTCTAAAGTATTATGTACAAGAAACAAAAGTTGTCCGCTAATCTTTACTGAAGATATTGGAGGCTATTTAAACATATGTAAAACATTCTGCAAGTCAGAAACAGAAACATTCAACTTTTCCACTTATTCTTACAGCAGTTGTGCATAAACAGTACACATAGCAAGCATGGCTTTCAACTAACATAATATATTAATATGTCGTGCTACAGTTTTAGTTTATGCAGTAATCACACATGTTTATCATCTCACTTTCATTTACCCTGTAATTAGTGGTCCTGCATGTAATACTGTATTACATAACTTTGGTTGATCCAGTAAGACATAAGGAAAAAGCATACCAGAAGATTGCTGGAAAACAGATATCAAAACATGTAAATGCATTTTCAATTAGTCTGTTTCCATGCCGTTGCTTTCCATTTGGAAAAATGAGTTCTGTTTCTGTCGGTTATGTTATTTGTTGTTGGCCTAGTTGGTTACAGGTTCATGTCTGACCAACGGGCTGGCCATGTGGAATTTTCTGAGTTTACTTCACAGTTGTAACACCTAAATAGGGGCCATTTTCCCTTAGAAAATCCTCCGACAGGCATTTCCTTTCAGCAGATGGTTATGTTGCATTTCTGTATATAAATAAACCTAACCAATCACGTGAATATGGGCCGCTTGCTGTCGTGTTACTGTCTCTATATGTACAAATTAACCAGATCTCAAAGTATTTTTGAATATATTGGTTATTGTTTATTAATATCTTATTAACATTGAAAGATCGTTTTGTAAGATTATTAGATTATGGTAGTGTATGTATAATTCATATTTTCATAATTATATTCTGTGTTATACTAGAGCCTGTTCATTACATCACACAACTTTTGGTAAATTACATTCCATTTTCTGATATGTTGAAAATGTTACCCATTCATAGAGTCACGTCATTGGCAATACCAAGTACAATGGATGAGATCAGTTGGCTTCAATTGTTGCACCCACGTACCTCATAGGATTTTGTGGGTGCAACAATTGAAACATTCGAAATGTTTGCTTTTTTCAAATGGCCACATGCACAGAATCCACACATAAATTACTTTGAGGGGACTGACAATTATTGCGGCCAGAATATCTATTAGCTTTTCTCCCATGGTACCTGTTCTTGCACAACCAGTTCTTGGAACATCCGCTACACACCCTGTCTCTTCATAATGTGGTAGAGTCGTCAACACTCGATTTATGGAGATCTGTTGTTTCCCAAAAGTTCTGTGCAAATATTTCTAAGGTATCTGTGGTGACAGCTTTGGTCATAAATCCAAAAGTTGCCACCAGAAGGAACTCTGAACCTAACGGACCTGGCAACCTGGCCCTGTGACCTGACTTTTGGGTTCGAACTTCTCCAGGTGTACACATCTATTGATCCTATGTTCACCTAGTAATGTAGCATCGTAACCTATGTAACATACAGAATTAAAATAAAGTTTTCATATTATTTTGTCTGTAGCCTGATACTGTATTAGGAAGTAATTACATATGAATTAGTGCTACAGTATCCATGGAATGCAGGTCTCTAATATGAAGCCTGCCATGCAAACACTAATCTCTCACCAGTAAGAAAAACAAAGACAAAATCTGATACTGTTGTCTTTTTCCATGGGTTGTGTGACTTATTGAACACCTGGTGGTTAGCTGGTTTATTAAAAAAACTTTACTGTACCAAATTTCGATTGTACCAAAAAAAAAAAAACTTTATATTTGTACAATTAAAAGTTGTAATTTTACAGTCAGTGCATAAAATTTCTTACAATTTTCTTGATGATATAATATATAGATGTCGATTGAATATTTTTACAGAAAAGAAACCGATTTCATTTGGAGGCAAGAGTTATGCCTGCTACATTTTAGCCGCATCGATCGATCGTCACCTTAGTGTAGTATTACGAATAAGAACCAAACAATCAACTGGAAATTTGATGTTTGCTGCAGGAGTACAAGATTATAGCATCTTAGAGGTATGAAATTTATTTGGTTAATAAAGAATGCAAAACTATTAAAAAATTGTTAAAGAGTATACCGCAAATCCTCAAAATATTTTTAGAACACTTTTTCTACTTTTGGATCACAATATCATCATATTTGTGACATATTTTTTAATTGCAAATGCTTGAATAATGTTTAAAATGTGTGCTAAATGTGTACATAAGAACTAGAAGTGTTCTTATTAAGAACACAATAACCACACTTCTGTAACTCAGGACACAATTTTAACTTCATAATTACATGAAAAGTGCTCTTAAACTAAATTAATGAAGTAAATCCATAAAATTTTGTATATAAGAGATTCCAATTGAATGTAAAATAACTTGCATTTATACTATTTGTCATTTTAAATTATTTTCCTAAATTTTCCATTTAACGATTTTCAATGTAAATAAATGAACTAAATTTATTATTATTTTTTATTATACAGAATTTTTAAAATAATAGAACAGACATAGGCAAATGCAGCTCTTTTTGTGTTACATGCAGCTCTTGCTGAAAGTGTTAATTTCTGTTTTTTATTATTATTTTTACAATTTAATTTTTATAATTTTGTGAAAATATGTTTATTAAAAAAATTCGATATTTGTTTTATATTATATTTATATTATATAATAAAATTGCGTGCCTTACCATACTATCCATACCATATAAAAGTTATCTTATTTACAAGATTTTTAATATAGTGCTGGATATATGTGATTTTATTGCTATTGCAATTGGGATTTAATAGAGCTTTTAGGACAGACTGAGAATCACTGTAAATGTTGATAGAGTTTTGTTTGGTAGTGAAGTGGCCACTGAACAGCTTCAGGTTGGTAGATGGAGGTATGTGGGTGGGTATCTGTATCTTTTAACATATTTTGGGCAAAATATGTCAGTTTGGAGGAAGATACAGATACTTGAGCCAACATGAAGGGGGCTTTTGGACCCATCTGTGGATTAATGTCTGCATGGTTATCCATGGAGGAAGCAGATGACACCAAATGTACCCTGGGATAACCATGTTTACAGGGTGATGATCAGAGATAGTAGGGTAATTGCAATGTGGTACCATATGACAGTGGCGTGCCGTGACATTTGATGATAGGGAAGCTGTGTTTCTGTAAGAAGCCGACTTTCAGGGGCAATCAATTAATTGCGCGTCAGGGCCCGTTCGTATTCGTTTGTTTGATAAGCCAGTAAAAACCGTATACTTCTTTAAATGTATATTTAATAGATTATCTGACGTACTTAATAAATAAAAAAGTTCAATATAATTACCTCCGTTATTAGATTCAATAAATTTCCTACGCCCTCTAAATGCCAATTCTCGCTTTGAGAAAAAACATATAACATCTATTAATTTAGATATATCTATTAATTGTAATTATCTTATAATTTTCAATATTTATTTTATATTGTCTATCAATGTTAAATTCTATTCCTCTTTGATTTCCAAATTGCTTCAATTTTACGAAAGAATCGTCATTCGTCATAAATTTTATCGTCAAAATGTCAAAATTTTTTGCTGACGTATTTATATTTAATTTAGGCATTGGTCTTTCTCTTTTAATAATGTTTTCTTTTTCATTATATGGTCTTGAGCCAAAACTTTTTTAAAATAAATTTTTGAATCACTAGCCACGATATAAGGGCTAATATTAAAATTATCAGAAAAACTTACTTGGTAAAACAAAATGTGTGACGAATACATACCTAGTACATACCTAGTACAAAACCATACGTAATACATACCTAGTACAAAAAATTTTTCAATTGTACGAATATACTTTTAAAGAAACTTATAATTAAATATAACTTTGGGAAGAAACGTACATAAAAATAACAAAATGTTTTTTACTTTTTAAATCTTAAAACAATCCACTTAGTGAAATACTGTAGCTCCCTACGAGTGGCTAATGATGGAATCAGAGACGGTCCAGGTAGGTGTGTCCGTGCCAAATCCCGAGGGTGCCGATATCGGTCAATGTCAAATGCCTCTTTTGTCGCGTCACTGGTATATCTCAAAGGACGCGACGGGGCCGTTGTAAATTTTAAACGTTCCTCACCATAGATGTAAATATGTTAAACTTAATAGTCATTTGTTTTCTAACTACTGCAATTCGTTTTAGTACCAGGTGTACACGGAAATCAGTTTCCCACTGTACTGAGCAAGTGACTGGTTCGGTTAAGCTTTTGTTTAAGTAAAATTCTGGCTCTTTCAGTAGGGTTTTATTTATGTCCCCATTCCCTAATCTCTTAATTATTTAACTACTTCTTAGTAGAAATAAGTCAAAACCAGTTACTTTGTACTCGAATATCTGTAATCTTGGGAAAACATTGGAAAGACAAATTTTTATGACAACCGATACTTAGATCGTACATTTAAGGAAAATAAATTCTAGAGCTTTTTTTGTACCATTGTACGTCTCATTCATTAAATTTGGTTGTAAATGATGATGCCAAAGTAACAGTTAATTTTTTAACATTATACAAGAATTGTACACGTTTTTTCTGCATTCCCTTACAGATGGGACATACTATAATCGTAATATCACCGGTTTAACATTGAAACCCGTAAGTAATATAAGATGGGAGAGCAGACTAAATACAGAATAAATATATCAAATATTTTAATGGATTTTTTTAAACTCCTGTCAACTATACAGAACTATCATAAAAACATGCCAGTAAACTCCTATCGGTTGGGTTAAGTTATAAATCTAGTCTAGAGTGGGCAACCTTTTTTATAACACGGGCCAGAATAAATTTTACGTTTTTCCGCGGGCCGTAGTAGTTAATTGACGCCTTTTTGTGACTCGTAATTTTTTGTCTGCAAATATGAAATAAATAAATAAAAAATTTATACTACATTTATTTCTCTTATCGTTTTCGAAAATTACAAAGAATTGGAAAATTAACTATTAATTAGTTATTTTTCCAATTTAATAATCTATTAAAGATCTCGCGGGCCGGATAGAAACTTTTCGCCAGCCGTAGCTGGCCCGCGGGCCGGGGTTGCCCGCCGTTGATCTAGTCTACTCGTGATTCACGTAATCGGGCTAGGGCGGCCGAATATCTAGCAGGCAGGCGGCTAAACAGCCCACAACCGGTCCGGGATATAAAGTTAGAAGCTTTATGTGTGAAGCATCCACCAGCTAAACCGGGTGACGTTGGTGTTCTGTAAAGCGCATGCGCCAATTCCTATAATCTGGCTGCTTGGAAGTTGACAGGCAGGTGGCTAACAGCTCACAACCGCTCCGGGATATAAAGCTGTACTCTTTACGAGTGTGTCGCTTCTACCAGCTAAACCGGGTGAGGTTGGTGCACTGTAAACCGCATGTGCTAATGCCTATATAATCTGGCTGATTAGAAGACTGACCCGGTTTCGACATTCCTTCTGCCACCGAATTATTCGAATATACAATAGCAATGTTATCGTTTTTTTTCACATGTAGTATAGAAATTTGTAAAAGATACATAATGCAGTTATAATAAAATATTAATTTTAATTAATTCAAAGTACGTTAAAATATGAAAATTTATATTTTATAAAATACAAGGGAAGGTCATTAGAAGGTGGAATCGGCGCTTCCATCGCTTCCAATGACGGCACGCCACTGCCATATGAACAGCTGTAGATAGAAGTAGAGACTGTTGTTGAGCCTTGATGTAGTAGTTTAGAACCTTTCTACAATACATAGTGGCAAAGGAAAGAGCTCTGCTAGAATCAGAGAGGCATTAGTAGAAACAGTTCTGCAGCACTTTGAAATTCTCATGGCAAACTGTCTTTGAAGAGAGAGTAATTTACTTGCTACTGAATGTTTACTAGTTACATGATCCCAGCTAGAGGCTGCATAAAGTAGTATTGGTTGTATTGCCCCATTATATAGAGTTCTACAAGCTTTATGATTCAGTCCCCAGGTGCACCTAGCACCACTGCTCAATAAATCAAGCCAAGAGAGCCTGGCTATCCTAAAAGCACTTCAGTATATGGAAGAGCACCACAAAAATTTCAAAAATCCAATTGTTCTCTATAGTGATAGCTGGACCGCTCTCTTTCAAATTCATAAGTTAAATACTAAGTACACAATCATTAGTTGTATCCTGACCTTGAGTTGGCAGGCCTTACGTTATCCTTCTCGTGGATAAAAAGCCACTCGGGCATAGACGGTAATGAGAGGGCCAACCTTCTTGCGAGGTAAGCCGCTCGGTCGCAGAGAGAAGCAGCCTTTGGGAAGATCCCTAGCTGCTGGCTTCATACTAAATTGGAAAACCACACCATGGAAAGCTGGCAACTTAGATGGAACAACGAAAACACGGGAAGATCAACACACGAATTTCTTCCAATTATCAAGGACAGGCAAAAAATGGACTTCTTTGTTCCAGACTTCCATATGACCCAAATTTTGACTGGTCACGGGAACTTCTGTTCCTACTTAAGGAGGTTCCTGCAAAAAGGAAACGGAAAGTGTGACTGTCCACTTTAGGAAGAAGAAGATACTGCTCACATCCTCTTTGTGTGCAGCAAGTACACCTCACAGCGGAAAGCCCTCAGAGACTCCATATACCACCATGGGCTACGTTGGCTTTGTGCTGTTAAAGACTTTTTTATTAACAAAAAGACGTACAACGCTCTGAGAACCTTTGTCATCAGCATTGGGGTCACGGCCCCATCTTTCTAAGTATCTGTCTACTACTCCTTACATACCTTGGCCAAGAGGCTGCTAAGGGAGGTTTCTATCTGTAGTTATATGTTGATCTGTTTTATTTGTTCGGGTTGTCTTTGTATTTGGGCAGCCCCAGGCCCTAGGGGTGGCCTTTCGTGTTGTTTTCATATGGGGCCCACTGTTTGTTTACCCATCAGGTCTAAGTTTAGGCCATCATTTGGACCCAGGGATGGGATGTTTTCCCACCTATCTTTTCTACATACGTGTTTACTTGTTTTAGGGTTTGTTTGTCTTGACAGTTCCAGGAGCATAGTGCTTGCCCCTCTGGGTTGCTGTCATCTGCATGTTCACTGTTTGTTAACCCATTGGGCCTAAGTGCTGTTCATGGGTCCTAGGTTGAGAAGTGCTCAACCACTTGTCTTTGTATCATTTCCTTTTGTTTTTTATTATTTTCATGTAAATTTTGTTCTGGGTTTGTTTGTTTCTTGGCAGCCCCATTGTAACCACCAGGTGTTTGGCCATTTGTGTTCCTGCTATTTGTATATCACTGTACTTGCGTCACCAGAGGCAGCCCCTTGGGCATCCATACCTTTCTGTAATTCCTTTATATTCACTATTTGCTTATGGGCTATGCCCCGTATTTTGTACATTTGTTATTTTCTATTAATAGAACCGACTGGGCGCTCTGAGGTCTCTTGTTTCACACTTTCCTATTAGTCTTTTCTTTTCTTCCTTCTTCTCATTTCCTCTAAAATTCTTCATCCTTCCTTTTCAAAGGCTATGCTGTAAGGTTGGGCCTTCTACTCTTTTCCAGTAAAGTGCACCTAGCACATTTTTGCAGCACGTAGTTTAGTTTCTTGGCCTTAGCTAAGATGTAATCAATATGCTAACGGAATGTGGTTTCTCTATTCTCGCTTGTTTTTATTATGACGTTTCTGTTTACACGTGTACTAGCTAGTCGATCTGTCAAAGTATTTTGCGTCTTTTTGTGAAAATTAAAATTAATATAAAAATTAATATTATGACGTTAGTTAATGATAATAATAAAAAGATTATATTTTAATTATTAACAAAGTTTTTAAAATAAATTGTTCATTCGAATTCATTAAATTTTTATATTTTTAAATTTGTTCACATAGTCTTTTATAAATAATAGTACGTATTAATTAACTAATTAATAATTATATATTTTGGACCTAAGGTTTTTAGGGTTTCATAAAAATATTTTTTTGGTTAAAATCTTTCAATAAAATCATGCCTAAATATTACGTAACATAGGGAAGGTGGGATCAAAGAAAATATTACGGTTTCTTACACAGGAGTGGGTGGGGGTCTAGAATGGCCGAAATCGCCCTTACGTAATTTATGGACGGCCCCTAATTTCATCCATCAGGCTAAGCTTAATAATCAGCATACGGCAATAATTACTATTGACATTAGATGCGCCTTCAATCACGCCTGGTGGCCTTCTGGCTTGCACACATAACACACTCATCACTGCCCTCAAAATCTTTACAAACTTCCTCAATCCTATCTTAGCGATAGGAGTGCAGGTGTTTATACAACACAAAATAACATAATCATACCCATCAGTTGGGCTGTCCTCAGGGATCCAAGTCTGGTCCTGGTCTGGAACATAGCCCATAACTCTGTCCTGCACTTAAACAACACCCTGCCTCCTGGCTGCCACATACAAGGCTATGCCTATAAATAAACAACAACTAACCTGTTATATATAAAGACCAACAACTGCCGAATTATCGGGCTAGCAAATGGCTATAGTAATATTAATAATTTAAGTTAATTTGGTACTAGAGTTAGGCGTTAGGCGCCATCTCTTGCTAAATTTAATAATTAGAATTTTAATTAAATAATTTAAATAAATTTAGGCTTAACTGGAAGAAAAGAATCGGCCCGAAGCGGGATTCGAACCCGCAACTTCTGCTATCCGTGCAGACACGTTACCAGTTACGCTACCCGGACCTTCGGTCCGATCCTCCCCTTCCAGTTGATATAAGATTACCGTACGACCATCGACGGCTATTACAATGCCGGCTGGGGACACATTAATTGCCCACATCCTCCCAAAGGCACTCAACCGGCCATCGCAAACCCCGGCAAGGCGTATACATATAAATAAACAACAATTAACCCGTTATATATAAAGACCAACAACTGCCGGTTGAGTGCCTTTGGGAGGACGTGGGCAATTAATGTGTTCCCAGCCGGCATTGTAATAGCCGTCGATGGTCGTACGGTAATCTTATATCAACTGGAAGGGGAGGATCGGACCGAAGGTCCGGGTAGCGTAACTGGTAACGTGTCTGCACGGATAGCAGAAGTTGCGGGTTCGAATCCCGCTTCGGGCCGATTCTTTTCTTCCAGTTAAGCCTAAATTTATTTAAATTATTTAATTAAAATTCTAATTATTAAATTTAGCAAGAGATGGCGCCTAACGCCTAACTCTAGTACCAAATTAGCTTAAATTATTAATATTACTATAGCCATTTGCTAGCCCGATAATTCGGCAGTTGTTGGTCTTTACAAGGCTATGCCGATGACACAATTATCCTAGCTTCACACAGGAACAGTGAATGCTTATAGAACATATGCAACAACATTCTCAATAGCATTCACCAGTGGAGTATTAAGCATAGGCAACAGTGGCGTGCTGGGTCATTGGAAACGGTGGAAACGCCGCTTTCCTTGTAGTTTCTAAAACACAAATTTTCATATTTTAACGTAATTTGAATTAATTAAAATTAATTTTTTATTATAACTGCATTATGTATCTTATTACAAATTTCTATACTACATGTGAAATAAACGATAAGATTGCTATTGTATATTCGAATATCAGTGGCGGAATGGAAGCGCTGTATTGTTGAAACTGGGCCAGTTTCCAAGCAGCCAGATTATAGGCATTGGCGCATGCGCTTTACAGAGCACCAACCTCACCCGGTTTAACTGGTAGAAGCTACACACGTATAAAGGCCGCCACACACGTTCAGGAAATCCTTTGAGGAATAACTGTCAGGCCTGGCCTTGAGGAATTCCTGTTAGCGTGTGGAGGAAAACTACAGTTTCTGTGGACTGTACAGGCTGCTGGAGTAGAAACGAAAAACCATTTGATTTTCCTGCGCAGTTTGGACTGCGCAGGCCAACTGAACGTGTGTGCCGTCGTGTCGTTCAGTTGTGAGGCAGCGGAGTAGTGAGAAAAAATGTCTCGGGAATGTTTGGAAGAATTATTTTTTATAACCTTTTTAACTTTTATTATTTATAACCTGAAAATTTAATTTTTCAGGTTATAAATAATAATAGTTAAAATGTTAAAAGTTAAAATTATTTTCAGATCAAAAATTTCTCGAGTAAATTAAAATTATAAGTAATTTTAATATTTAGAAAACTTCTCAATTCATTTCCTCAGTTTTTATATTTAGAAAACTTTTCAGTTCACTTCTTTAGTTTTCATAAAACATCTTGATACTCTATAATATCATTTTCTTTTACATTTTAAAAATGTATTGTTTTAATACCTATACCTATTTTAATGTTTTAACGTTGTATTAAAACATGACGACTTAAAATAATATTTTAACAATAAGACAAAGTAAAATAGGGAAATATTTTAATATAATAATTATTTAAATTATATTTGTTACTTATTTATTAAATATCTATACAACGTATTAATTTTGAAAATGTCTATTTTTTGTTCAATTAAGAATTGTTCGTAAGATCGCAAAAAGAATAATGCTTTTTAAAATATTTGTGGTAATAACAATTCTTTTTAATGTTATCTGATCTTGGACACCCAAAAAGTTCGATGTCTAAATAACTGTAGCTCCAGCTTTTAAAAAGACTTTTTCCCCTATCTATCCACCTTTAAATACAAATAATTATTTATACGTTGAGAAATAATTTAATAAGTCTTGTAAATTACTATGTTCGATCCAGTCAGTTATATCCGATGGTTTTTCGTCTATAAAATTTAACCCATGAATTTTTTTGGTAGTAAAATCGACTTGCTATTGATCTTTCGCTGGTAATTGATGTTTTTAACAGAATTCTATGGCCCAAGATTTTTCTTGAAAAATTAACTTTGTGATCAGTGCTACCCAAACCACTACTACTACTCTTTACACACAGACTTTTACGTACATGTTTTTTCCCGCGAGTTTTAATACAATTTGTTGCCAATAAACATCCGAGAACAGCCAGTACGTCATCAGATGCCATGGCCGACTGACTAACCGAGAGATTTTCCTCCTCGTGTGTGGGCGACAGGAAATTCTGAATTTTCTGAAGGGCAGGCTTGCACAGTTATTCCTCAAAGGATTTCCTGAACGTGTGTGGAGGCCTTTAGACAACAACATTAGAATAGATTTCCAATGGGTTCGGGACAAGGTGGTTCTCGGAAACGAGACCGCTGACCGTCTTGCCAAACAAGCTGCAAAGTCTTTGGTCACTAGTACTTTCAGTTACATTTCTACCTCGTACATCAACAATCACGTCAAGAAGCAAATCTTCATTCTCTGGCAAGACAGCTGGGATTATGAACCACTGGTAGGCTCACCTACACTCTCATCCCCAAAGTTGACACTACTGCGATTCTTTGTTACTTTTGCCCTAGTTACACCCTCACTCAGCTACTTACAGGACATGGCAACTTTGCATATCACAATCGCATTGTGGTATTCAGGGCAGAAGGACCAAACACCACTTCACTTAGTTTTTCGCTGCAATAGGTACAATCACATTAGGGATGGTTTGATGAGAGCTGCTATCCTTGAAGGGTACAACTGGCCTTGAAACCTGCGCCAACTCATTCATATGCGTACAATGTTCCATTATCTACTCGCATTCATATCCCTTAGTGAGGCTCTGGAGAGCTCATTCCGGGGGCACAGATGGCAATCAGCTTTCCCTTGCTTTGTTTCAACTGTCGGTATATAGATTCCTTTCAACTTTGTATTCTTTTAATTCTTATTTTCTGTCTTCTTTTTTCAGTCTAAATTTCGTTAGTCCTAGTTGTAAGTTAGATTAGGGACTCAGCTTGGTTTCTGGTTAGGTTAAATTAGATTAGGGTTTTTTTAACTCTTTCCGCCCTGTGGGCACTAAGAGGGCCTCTTTTAGTAGACCCATTATGGGTTCGGCCAGGCCCACAATGGTGCGACCGGGTGGTGAGGAACGGGGCCCGACATATCCGAACGAACCACCCCCCGAAAAATTCCTGGGGATTATTCGATCCCGGGTCCCCCAGAGCGGTAGGCTGCCACCTTGACCGCTCGGCCATCCGGCCGCTAATTAGATTAGGATTTGTTAGCTTTAGTCGTGTGGTTAGATTCGTCCTATGTTATAGTAGATTAGTTTAGTTAGTGTGTAAGTCAATGTTTAAAAAATAAATAAATAAATAATTTTGGGATCTTGCTCGTTTGTCTCTGTTGGTCCGTTCGTCTCGTCTAGTTTGTCATTGTGTTGGTTTGCTTTTCGCGCTGTCTGTCTAGTGTTAAGTAGTATTAAGATTCATAATCGCGTTTAGTTTTATTAGTATTAAGTAGATATAAGTCATCCTACTAACAGCCACTTGGCACTAACTTTTACACTTAGCTGTTCGTGGTGGCACTCAATTATTGGTGTTCGCTACACTCAAGTTTTCTTTTAGACCCTTCGGGGGACTACGGCCTTGCAGCCTAAAAACTGCACGCCAACATCAAACATAGAGGCTACTGTAGTCTTATGTACGCCGTTCAGAGGGATCCTACCTTTCTCTACTGTCTATTTCCTCTCCCTCTTTCTTCCCGTTTCCTTTCCCTTGCTCTTTTTTTTACCAGCTAAACACCTCGTGTACGGCCGATGTCTTTCTTGTGTGTATGGTAAGATTCATTACGTTTTTTTTCTCAACGGGCGCCGACCCGGCCTTTTAATGTGATCCGTGGCGCCGGGGACAGACCCACTCCTGAAAATCCCCGGACTTTTACCTTTCCGGGTTCCCGGACGTAAGCCGTATCTCGACCTCTCAGCCAGATTTCGGTGCCGGTAAACGACACCGAAACGACTCTTTTATACACATCTAGCAAAGTTGCAGGCGTTCTCGATACAAAGGCCACCTGAAAACCCTCAAAGACTAATTTCCAGTAACTTTGTATTTTTTACCGGAATGCCACCGTTTCCTCGGTCTGAGGAAAGGGGGAGCCTTGGCGGAGTTGGAAGATAACTTCGCGGAAAGTACCATGCGACTTACGGCGGAAGGGCGATCCCCGAAAAATTTTCCGTCGACGTGTAAGGAACGAAGGAGCTTACTTTTTTGCGTGTCAGAGGATCATTTCTCCTGGCCCGCGCCTTCTTTTTTATGCGCGTTGAGTTACGTCCGTAGCTTTTACGGTCTTTGTATGGTTTTACCTTACCAAATAGCGTAAAAAATTCCCTTTTTCGCTCAAATTATGCGTTTTTTTACGCTTTTGGGGACGACGGTTACTTTCAAATAATAAAAGTTCGGCATGAGAATTAACTTTTGGAATTTTTTTCTTCAGATTGAAAACGGTTTGATCCGGTACAGACTGGACTGCGGTAGCGGAGAAGGCATGATAAGGGTGGAACGCGCGCCGGTGAACGACGGCAATTGGCACGAGATACGTTTGGAAAGAAGAGGAAACACGGCGGAATTAGTGGTGGATAGGAGACATCGAGCCTCGGGCACCTCACCCGGATTTTACGAAGTTCTAAACCTGGACGGAAGCGACGTGTACTTCGGGGCGGAAGTGCGTTCCGCCGGTTACGCCGACATCAGAATGGGATTCGTAGGATGCATGGACGAAATATTAATCAACGGAATCTCTCTCCCTCTTCACGTCACGGCCGGAAACCCGGTCGCCACCCTCAGAAGGTATTTGTTCTATTTATTCGTTTATTCTGCTCTTTTGCCTTTTACCCCCGATGATTTACCACTTTTACCGGACAGCAGTTGAAATAACGGGCTGGACTTAACTTCGCCCGTTATTTCAACGGCCGAGGAGCCAAAGGTCAGACGACGGATAACTTTTTCCTCCTCCGGGCGCTGCGGTCCAATTTTATTTTTAATATTCCGGGGAAAAGAAGAGAAGCAGAAAGGTGCATTTGTGCAAAGAGGTGGAGAAACTTTTACGTTGGACGAGCGAGAAAAGGGGAAGAGGAAATGGGGAAATGCCAAAGTATTTTACTGAGAGGTCCGAAAATCGTAGGCGGAGTTACGAAACGCCGGCAATTTCCTTTAAGGCACGGTCGGTAACCTCTTTGTAAATTTAGAGCCCGCGTCAATGTTTTCCTTGGGGAAAACGTTTTTAAAAGTTGGTTCGTTTTAGTTTCCGCACGTAGGAAGACGGCCAAAGGCCGAGCGGAGGATTCAGTGGGTCTCAGCATCTAGGAAAGGGCAGAGGCGTTTACAGTTAGCTGTAATCTTATAAAATGGACCGGTCCTAATTTTATGCCATTGGTAAGTATTTTAAAATGGAATTTGTTCCTTCTGCTCCTATGGGATTTCCCCTGTGGTAAAAATGTGGTCGGGGTAAGCGGCGGGTCCGGCTGCCGCGTGTTTTTTTTCCAACCCGCCTGTGTATTAAAATTGGAAGTACTTTTGCCGGTGAGGGCCCACTCCTTATTTACCTTAGTTTCGCCGTCGTCCCTGGCCTTCTCGCGGTGTAATAATAATTTCTAACTTTGGGCGACGATTTTTTCTTCTTTGACCGGTAACTGGTCCAGGCTGCGTCGATGGCGTTTTTCCGGTAAATAAGAAAGGTATGTAAGTGGAAATCACCATCTTTTTTAAATAGTCCTTAAACCCGTTGGATCGATTCAAAATAAACTTGATTTTCGCTAAAATCGACGTCTCTGTATAAACAACAAATATGAAAAGGGAAGTAAACAAAACGGCGGGTGAGTGGCGATTGTGCTCCTCAGATTAAGTCTCCCGATTATTTGCTTAACGCGCGCAAAAAGTTTCAATCTTTCGGTATTTAAAGAAGGAATAATTAAATAAAAGTCCCCTTTTTGCCGCCTTTATTTTTCGGGTCGTTTCGTTAAAGTTTGGAAATGTTTTCTGTGCATAAACGCCAAACGTCGTCTTTGTCTTTCAGTTTTCTTGCCGTCGGCAAGACGAAATTTTCAAAACCCAACCATGTTTGTAATTAATAATCGACTCTGGATCGGAAACGAACTTCTCTTCCCGGTAGTTTCTCGCTAATTCGACTAAACGCCGCATTGGAAAAGTATATGGCAGGCAAGGGCAAATGCGACTCTTGTTGAAAGTGTTAATTTCTGTTTTTTATTATTATTATTTTTATAATTTTGTGAAAATATGTTTATTTAAAAAATTCAATATTTGTTTTATATTACAGTAGAGCATTGATTATCCGACTTAATTGGGGACTGGGGTTGGTCGGATAACTGAAAAGTATGAAAAAATACATTATTAGTATAGTGTATTCACAGGGCATCAGCGGTGACCTACTTTCCCTTACACGATGTGTGTCCACCAAATGGAAGTGCGTTCGACCATGTTCGGGGCAGAAAGGAGCAGTCAGTGTTTGGTAGTCAGCAGTCATCGAGACTTTTTTAATGTTTTATTAAGCGAATTACTTAAAATCAATTTTATTCTTTTTTAAAATTTTTGAATACATTCTAAAGTTTTATTAAAAATTTTAAATAAAAATATATTAAATTTACAATATTAAGATCAACGCTACAAAAACATTTAAAACACAAAATGCTAGCACAAAAGAACATTAATTTATTATTACTATATTTGAGATTGTTATTGTACAGGCTAAATACAACATAAAAAATATTAAGCTATTTGGATATGCTTATCCATTTTTCTGACATTACTGTCAAAATTAGTATTGATTCGTGATGCAAAGTTTTTTACTAATTCATAAACAATATTAACTTTGACAAAGTTTTACTTCTACTTCTCATATCTACGATGATCTGCTTATTTTCGTGATGCAATTTGATTTTAGCATATCTTTTAGCCACAGCCGTAATGAGTTTGTATAGACGATTGTCCAAAATGTCAGTAGCATGATCTTTTACACTTTCAAATATATTTACATTGGTATAGTGCATAATCACTGATTGAACAATACCTGCCAAAACATTTTTTTGTAGTTTCCAGTTTTCTTTACTTAGCATTAAATAACGAATCTCCTTTTCTGTTTGTTTACAAACATTAATAACATCACCGTTAGCATGTATTACAGCTCCATTATCTTTTAGTTGCACTATAGGCCTTAATGAAGTATTTGCAGGACTAAACAAAGCATTTTTGCAGTTTATATAAGAAATACCCTTTAAAAGACTCTTGACTACAAATCCAGCCATATATTCAATAGCATTCATTGAGAATTCTGTTAAATGCACTCCTGCTGAACTTAGATGGTATCTATGATCTTGAAGTGCTGCATCCACTGCTATGGCATCTTCGAGAGGCTTTTCCACTTCCCATGTTTTGAAATTATGTCCAAGAACTATCTTGTTGGTGTGAAAATGTTTATGTGATCTAGAACTTATTGATGCCACACAGAATTGTTGTGTCCTGAGGAATTGCATTTGTCGTTTGGCTTGTTTTAAATTGCATTTGGGTAAGCAAACACTTGTATGTTGCAGTGAACCGGATTGTTGTTCCATCCACCTTTTGCTCTGATCATACCAAAAAACAGTTCAACATGATCTTGTGACAACTTGTATGTAAGAAGATAACTGAAAAAAATAATAAACGTGCAGATTAAAAATTATGTAATAATAAATAAAAACACAATGAATATCTGTTTCATACTTCAACAAAGGTAAAGGTATTGCTATTAGCTCTTCAAATATAGCTTTTATAGCCTTGATTAGGCAAATAAAACCTGTCAATGATGTATGTCGTTGTAATGTTTTTAATTTTCTCCGAAGTGCTATATTTCTTTCCACTTGTTGAAGCAATTGTTTTTTATTTTTCTTGGAGATTCAGTTATAGTGTAAGTGTGGTCCACTAACACTTTGATAAAAAAAAAATAATAAGGTTTGATAAATGAGTAAACATTTTAGAGAACAGAAGTTACTTAGACTGGTTACTAGACTAACTTGGATTTGTAGCATCGACGGCAGTGTTTGGAGAGCAGACGTGATGGTCCAATAACTATGTTACAAGTATTTTGTTCATTGTCATTAGGCCTACCTCTTATAAGGACTCGTCTGCTTTCATTTTTCTAACGTCCAATAGACAAAGACATATCGTTTATAATCGATGTTTTTTTCTTTGTAACATTATAGTTAATGCTTGAATATACGTCAATATTTTTACAGAAACGTTATCTTTTTCAGATGATCAGGAAATTCAAATATTGAGGGAACCGCATTCTTTTTTAGGATCTTGTGTGTAGTTGATGATAAATAATAAGAATCGCTGCTAAAATGCTCTCTTTTTGTGGCAAGAATCCATTTTCTTTTTAATGTCGGCTTAAAAGGAAATCTACAAAGCATAATTTAAAATAATGTAAGACAAAATTTCAGAACACGGTATGTATAGGCTATCGTACACGTATAGTAATTAAAAATATATATATTATTCACTTACCGGTAAAAAGTAAGACCACACCCTCTAGTATTGCGGTTAGTGCAAATAATTGCAAAACTGCTTTTAACCATTTTATTGTAGAATCTAAATTATACGGGAATTTACACAAATATTTCAAAGTAGAGAACTTTCGCTTCTGCCCCGAATATGGCACCACTTCCTGTTCAAGGCGGCTTCACGACACTAGCGCCGGCTACCACTCTGGATATATATATATTACTTTACTCTGTGAGTGTATTAGGCCTGGTTTAAATACTAGCCTCCCTTTTATGGTCGAGCCAGTGCTGCCAGCTAAAACATGCAAAAATTTAACAAAAATAATATTAAAGTAGCCAAGACATAACCAAATATTGTAGCGCCACATCACTAGCGGACATTTGAATTTGCCGACTAGAACGCGGTCGGTTAATCGGGGGTCGGATAATCGATGCTCTACTGTATATTTATATTATATAATAAAATCGCGCACCTTACCATACTATCCTCCAAGACAGTACAGAACTGCGGCTCCCATGCATTTTACAAAACCTACATTTCGGCTCCCACTGAACTCTTGCTTGCCCACCTTTGGTATATGGTGATTCAAAAGTCGCAGAAATTTTAAAAAATTAATAACTCAAACTATTTACGGTAAGATGATGCGGTTTTCACAGAAATTGTGGAAAGAAACAGGATTTTTTGTGTAATAAAATTTTTAGTACTAAAATAGTTACATCTGTTGCCATAGATGGCGCTGTAAAAAACTGAAATCATTTGTAAATTTATTAAAGTAAGAATTAAAAAATTAAAATGTTCTTAGTGTAAGCTCTAGTAACAACTACGCAAATTATGTAATCTCATCAAGCGCCATCTATGACAAGAAGTGTTACTATTTTGGTACTAAAATTTTTATTACACAAAAAATTCCGTTTCTTTCTAAGCATTTCTGTGAAAACCGCATCATCTTACTATAAACAGTTTGCGAGTTATTAATTTAAAAAAATTTTTGTAACTTGAATCACCATGTACTGTACTTTCCCCGGAAGAAGGACCCGTCTGTGGGCGAAAGTCCTTCTCCATAATTATTACCGCCCGCTTATCCGTTCGAAAGACCTTACAACTAAACTCACGCGTATTTATTTTGCAGGTTCGTCAATGTGGAATTTCATTGCCGAACCCTTTTCGATCCCGGCGTCTGCGGAAGCCAGCCCTGCCAAAACGGAGGAACCTGTCAACCCAGGGAAGACAGCTTTACCTGCCAGTGTCTGCCCAGGTTTCATGGAACGTTCTGCGAGATCGACACTAACCCCTGCGGTTCCAATCCCTGTCTCAATGGCGGAACCTGCCGCAACCTCAACGGAAACTTTCAATGCCACTGTCCTCCCGGTCTGAGCGGCAAACGCTGCGACTACGGGCGTTACTGCAACCCCAATCCCTGTCGCAACAACGGCGTGTGCGAGGAGGGCACCGCCAATCCCATCTGCAAGTGCCCTGGATTTCACGGAGAGTTGTGCCAGTACGATGTCGACGAGTGCCAAAATAACCCCTGCGCTTCCGGAGCCACTTGCGTCAATGTGCACGGCGCCTTCCATTGTCGGTGTCCGCCCAACATGACAGGATCGCTATGCACGGAGCACATTTACGTAACTTCCGTAACTTCGTCCAGTTGGAACACGACGATAGAAGAAATAGTCGGCATAGCCCTAGTTATATTTATTATTTTTCTATTGGCCTTGATGCTAGTTTGTTGTTGGAGATACAGATACAAAAGGTACCGACAAAGACCCAATAACCAGAACGTCGATCTCCCCGGACACAACGAATTTTTACTGAAGAATCCGGTGGGAGAAAAAGAAAACTTGCAGAGATATAACAAAATTACCAATTTAGAGGTGACGACTAACTTTGCCACTCCTCCGCTTCCTCCCCGTCCCTCGTCTTACACTCCTACCGCGCAGGAGTCTTTGACCACTCTAAACAACTTCGACAGAGTCCGTAGTTACGGCAGTGCCGCCGACGATCTCGATCACGTGCCCCGGTACGCCGGCGACATACAGCACAACGTCAACCGCACTCTACCCGTCAGCATCGCCCCTAATCTGCCTCCTCTTCCCTCTTCTAACTCGGCCTCCGACAGCGAGTCTCTGCGCAAAAACAATTGGGAACGCGACAACAGCAACCTCAACGATAAAGTATTCGAAGACAAAATCCAAATAGGTAAGTCCGTGGCAAACGTTATCTTTATCTTGCCCTTCAGATATTTCATTACGATCTACATTAGCTGCGTAACGTAGGTTCCGCAGCTAATGTAGATCACGGGACCAATACGTCAAATGGTACAATTAGCTAAGCCGGTACTAACGAGACTGGGGTTATATCCGACTAATCGCCTCTTATCACGATAAACTATAATTGGGCTGCAGTTTGAAAAATTCTAGACATAAATTCCCACGTCGTCCGTCCGGTGTCAGTCTGTTCTTTCTTAATCGCCAGAACGGTGTTAGACAAAAGTCGAAACCGGATATGGAAAGTTTAGGGCTGAGCAATGTTCCCTCTAATTTCTTTTTTTTTTTTTAGATGAGCGGTAAATATACTTTTCTGAGCCAAAAAATTTTTTGCTGAGCATATATATATAATCTTATTTTTTCCTATAAAAATGAAAATAATTAATTATAAAGTAGAGATTAAAATTTATTTTAAAACATACTTCCGCACAAAATATTATCTTTTGTCAATGATTTAATGTATTTAATCGAAATATACATAGCAATAATCGTGTTGCGGACAGAGTGAGAAATAAGTAAACAACAATTCAAATCAGTGTGCATGCTCGCATGCACGGTACATAAATTTTCATGCGCGGCAACAATTTGAGCAGGACGCAGCCGCGCAGCTTAGAGGGAACATTGGGGGCGAGAGGTTTGATTAACTATATATGAACTTCAGCTTTGGGCTGGAAGTCACGTTATTTCGATTCAAAAATTTTCTCCGGACGGAGTTAGATACGTGATTGGCGTGACTTCGTTGTAAATGGGAAAAGTATGATGTAGGGGGCAAGACACTACCGAACATAAGTGCATTGTGACGATGTCGCAATAAATAATTGCTGGTTTTTGTTAGAGAATTATTTGAACTTCTAATGCGAAACCTTTTAAATATAAACACAATTAACAATATCTTACATTGTGTCGTTATCTGGTGGGATAGTCGGTGTGTTTTGGCGACCCGAATGAAGCCTGTCCAAGGGCAAGGTCAAACTGCAATCTTTTCGTACCTCAGAATGTAGTAGCATTTCTAGGTGGAACCTTTTATTATTTTTTTATTTCTTTGTTTATAATATGATATAGTAAAACTCCAGTTATCGGAACTGCAATTATCCCCATCGTTGTCGCAAAGCTAAAAGTCGACGTTGTGTATTTATCATCAGAGCAACAAAGTAATTTGAACCTTACATAAAACTAGCAAATAAATTAATTTACTGTTTCTGTGTATTGTATTACAATCAATAGTAAACAGCGTAAAGTAGCCGTGTGTACAAAAATACACTTTATTTTGCAAAAATGTTTAAAGAGAAATTCGGTTTGTCTGCGTATCCGGATGGTTGTCGGTCCCAATTAATTCTGGATAATTGGAGTTACACCGTATCGCTCTTAAGTATTTGCATTAGATATTATTGTGGTGTGCATTTGTTATTGATAGTTATTATATATTATTGCTTTGTTCGTTCTTTTTTTCACGCGCTGTTTAGTGTTGATCATTGTTATTAAGGGCGAACGACGGTAATTGTGATTTCTACTTTCTGCGTTGCTTTTCTTATATCGAGGATGCCTAACTGCCATTTTAGAAGTGCTTCGATGAAGTTGACTTTTACGGTTACCTTACCTTTACGTCACTAAGCATTCTGCATAGTATTGACACATTGCAAATAAGCACTGCGGAAGGATTTCGGGCATCGTCTCGACATGCCGGAATAGAAATACACACGAAAAAATAAAATGGCAAAATGAAGGCTGGCTTCGATAACGGCTTGTCTTTCGTTTTATTCGTTGGTGGCCAAAGCGTTCGCACTGTTCGTTAGTTTTCGTTCTACAGCATGCGCAATTTACGTTAGGCTTAGCGTTATTCCGTCGATTTCTGCGCTATCGGATCGGACTCATCTCTGGTTTAAAAATGGACACGAAGAGTGAAATGTTAATTCTTCGACGTCGACACAGGAATTTATTACTTTTGTCAGGGAAAATATTGAAACGTCGATAGTGGATTAGTCATTCGTTTAGAGAGAAAAACACCAGATGATTTCTGTGCTTTAATCCAGCAATTACCATTAAAAGACACGGAAGGATTTTTAAAAATATTTTCGTATGTTTCTAACAGGCTCGGACCAAAATAACATCGCATCCCGGGCAGAATTCGTGCCTGATCCCTAACGGTTTTTGCACATATATCCCTCGTACAACACGATTGGAGAATAAGGGAAATCCTCCGTACAAAATTTCACAATTTGTAAGTGCCAACTCTGTTATTCGATTTTTTTATTTAGTAAAGTAAGTAAGCGTGTCGTCTTAAATTTGCCCGTGGATTTTAATATTGAAATTTCCAATTTGTTTTCAACCTTTCGTCGGGTTTACTTAAATGAAAACTGATAGTACATATTTTTTTTCTTCCTCGCCCCGGTTTCTTTCAGACATTAGCCTTTAAGACAGAGACGTAACTACATATTCAGCGCCCTTGAGTATAGAATCGGTGCGCCCCCTTGTTACTCGGAAGAGGTCTCGCGAAATTTATTTTGAACGTTTAATTTAAAAACATATATCCAATTATTTCTATTTAAAATCTTACTTAATAACAATTTATTTGAGATTCCGGGCATTTCAACGATGAGATATTCAATTTAATAAATATAAATATAATAATAAAACAATATAATTCTTTCGGTGCCGAGTACCTAATAATGTTTACTACATATTACATGAAGTGTATTGACAAAATGTATGCGAGTTTAGTTTCGTAACAAATACATAATGATACGTAAAACAACTTGCGAGATTGTTGTTTTCTCGCTTTTCGTTTGAAATTCGGTCGATCACTTTTTCCGGATCGAGTCGACAAGGTGTTTTTTCAATTGATATAGTAGCCAGAGCTAAGGCGGTGTTGCGACACGCTGCTTCGTAAATAAGTTTTGATTAATTTTAGTGTCGAAAAACTTCGTTCCGCCGTCGCCGTCGTTGCCGCTAAAATGTAAAAAATAAGGCATGCTGCGGTAATGTCGGGAAAGCTACTCGAGGCTGCGGTGTGAATTAAAAGTAGTTCGGCAACTCGGCTCGTAGAAGTAATTTCTTTTACCCGACTATAAAAATGCGTTTTAAATCGAAGCAGTCGAGGTCCAAAACTAATGGAAATGTCGGGGGGATGTGCCGATTGTAAAAATTCTGATCCTTCCAGAATATTTTTATCGGATGACGCGACGAGATGTGCGGGTGATAAGCACTTTAAAAGAGTGCATAATTGTCGAACGGATTCAAATCTAATAGTTAATTGATTAATTATTAAATCCAAAATTTTTTACAGATGTTTGTACGAGTTTTTATTTTTCCTTTTCTAACTTGGCGCCCTGGCGATTCCTGCGCCTGGAGCAGTTTGCTCCAACTGCTTGAAGACCGTCACCGTGGTTGGTTGTATAGATTAATACAGTATTCGTATTTAGTAAAGTTTATTTAAACATTTTTTAGATAAGTGTTAGTGAACGTTTTTTGACCGTACGTAGGTAGGTAATTCGTAAAAATGACGAACGAAATACGGCGGTATTTCGATAATTGAACAATTCGGTATTCGAACAAAAAATATTTGGAAAAAATAGCGTTCGATCCTCGATTGAACAAACGCGACCCGCTATAACAAAATTTCGATTAACGGATTTTTATTTTGTCATCCATAAAAATTTTATGATAAAAATAAGAAAAATGAAAACGTTGCTGATATTTCTGAACGCGATAAAATAAAAACTCGGAAGACGACAATGCTTTGTAAAAAGAACGCCCCGGTTTAAGTAATATTAACCTTTCATTTTAATTTGTTGTTTGTTATAAAGATACTTTTAGAAGGCCAACGGCCATAGTCTCTCAATAAATAATAATAGTAATACATTATTTTTAATTGTGATTGTTACTTAATTATTGATTGGAAATCAAGTATAATAAAAATATTTCTGTTATTACGGAAAAATACTGTATATACACTCAAACCTGTTTTTGTGCGATATTTCGTGTGCGCGGTCTTTTTTTGTGAATTTTTTATTATATATCCTGCCAACTAGTATTCACCGTACTTCAGACTTTTCTCCTCCTGAGACTTCTATGACAATGTCCCGGAAAAAATGACACCAGCTGTTCTCGAGGTCATCAAAGCTGTAAACACAATAACTCATTGGTGTCAGATTTCGCAGAAAGGCGAGACAAAGGAAATTAAACTTTGAAACTTTCGCTTCAAAATTAACGCATTTCTATCGTTTTTATGTTTAATTACATTAAAATTAAAAATTCCTGAATCGAATCGGACAAAAACGAGCTACCGCAAATAAAAAAATCGCACAAAAAAAGACCGCACAAGAACACGTTTGAGTGTATTTTCTACGTGAGACTTTTTTATGCAGTTCCTATTCACCGCATAAAAAATTTACTTTTTAATTGTGTTGCGAAAACTATTTTTTATGGCTACTGGTGAAGTTTTTGTGCGATTTTTTTTTGTGTGTTTTCTTTTATGCAGTTCCTATCCACCGCACAAAAACAGGTTTGAGCGTACGTTGTCTCAAATTAAAGTTGACATTGTCAAGCTGGCTACGGCAATAATTATTTACCATATAGTCATGAAAGCTTGTGAATTCCTTAATGAGATGATGGAGTTTTTTTCTAGAGCAAAAAGTTAGTTCCATAATGTTAGGATCTTAGAGTGTAAAGATCTCTAATCGCGAAATTCTAGTTTAATCTCTAGCAAAGAATTTCAAGTTGGTTGGTTATAACGGTCGGACTGGACGCTAGTCAGGTCCTGCTTGTCTAACTGACTGGAACAAAAAGACATCCTTAATCTCGCGTCCACACGTAGCTGTACCCTGATCGAACACGAGTCGTTAGGTTTTCACGGGTGCAAAAACAACCGACCCCAACACACAAACCACTACTAGAGGGCGCTTTTGAAGCTGAAATAGTGGCAAACAGGCCTACAAGATATCCAGATTTGAATCCATGCGATTTTTGACTAACTCAAAAAGTTGGTCTACCGTGATCCCATAATATCGCTGTCAGACCTTAAGTAACATTCCAAGGTATACACTGAATTCAGCAGTTAAACATACTGTTTTACGCTTTCAGATGATAGCAGACTGTTGGCCATCATATTTTGAACGTTTTGTTTACATTAGACAGATAACTTGAGTAGCTCGTTGTGTTCTGTATAAAGCAGCAATCCCCAAAGTGTGCGCCGAGGCTTCCTCACCGGGGTGCCGCGAAATATAAAATTTTCATAAATTTACTTCCACCTTCAATTCGATGTGATAAGATGCGACATCTAGCAGACCTGATTCGAATCATTAACTCGGTAATAAAGGTGGCACATAGAATCGCAAAATGTAGAAAGCCTCATACTATCGCAGAAAAACTCATTCTACCGGCTGCTGTAGATATCGTGAATATTATGATCGGTGGGTCTGCTGGGTAGCAGCTTTCAAAAATGCCTTTTCCAATAACACTATCAGTGGCAGAATACAACACATAGCGAAGGACCTCCAATGTTCGGTTATTGAAAAAAATAGAGGCTAAGAAATTTGGGTTCAGCTGGATGCGTACCCAGATGATAACAGTGATGCTCGCTTGATTTGCTATGTACTGTACAGTTTATAGATAATAATAACATTGTAGAAGACTTTTTTCTGTAAAAGTATCACTGCTGGTGCTAAGGCTCACGACTCGTTCGAGATCCTTGATATTTTTATTTCCGAAAGTAATTTGGAGTGAACCAAATGCATCGGTATCTTTACTGATAGTGCTCCTCCTATGTCCGGGTGTTATGGAGGATTGCAAGCACTTTTTCGAAGCAAAGGCCAAGACCCCGATGCACTGTGGACCCATTACGTTATTCACAGGGAAACACTCGCATCAAAATATCTGAGTCCCGCATCGAACCAGAATATGTAGTACATGTATTAAACTTTATAAAAACGGCCGTTGAAGGCAACATTTTTCAAAAAACTATGCGAGGATGTGGGATCTGAGCACGTCTTTGTTGTACTACAGCAGTTCGAGAAAGTACAAAACATTACCACTAGAGAGCCATGGCTCTCTCGAGGTAATGTTTTGTCTCGTACGTTTGAATTGCAGGAAATTTATATTTTTCTTAAAGAGGAAGACCACGAGTATACCGAAAATTTTGTGATTGAAAATTTTTTGGTAAAACTAGCATACTTATATGATATTTTTAAAAAGCTGAATGCTCCGAATCTCTCCCTGCAGAGAAGCAACACTCTCCTTTTAAACTCGATTGAGAAAATATCAGCTTTGATAAGAAAATTAAAACTGGAAAAGAAAAATAAATGAAGTCGGAGGAAAGGATGTTTCTCCTTGTTGCAACACTATTTGATTTCCAATGGAGTTGATTTCTCTCGAGGTATGAAATCTATTTTTGAGAACCTTTTATCACAGCTTATCACCTGGTTTGAGAAATATTTTCAAAATGATAATATCGATAAAGGTGCATGGATTCGAGTTCGGTTTAATGCCAGTGCTCCATCTGAATTTACTGCTGCAGAAGAAGAGAATCTTATTGAGTTGTCTCGCGACAATACGTTGAAAACAAAATTGAGCTGCATGGAATTAACTGAATTTTGGATATCGGTAAAAGATGAATATTCCTTCGGAGTGGTAAAGCTCAGAGAATCTTAATTCCCTTTGCGACTTACTAGTTGTGCCGAGCTGAGTTTGTCGCTGTGATAAAAACTAAGCATTGCACGAAAATCAATATGGAGAAGGAAATGAGGGTGGTTGTGTCCGATTTGATTCCAAGGTTTCAGGAAATATGCGGTGATCAACAGGCTCATCCATCCCATTAATTATAATTAATTGAATTTTTCAATTACATCTTTTTGTTACCTTAAATACATGTTTTATTTATTTTTTATTTGACGTCTTAACTCTTCCATTAAAAAGATGTTGGCTATTTCGCTATTTTGCAAATTGTACTTGTTAGAATTTTACGTAGGGCGCCTTGGGAAAATCGAATTTAGCAAGGGCGCCGAGAATGAAAGAAGTTGGGAACCAATAGTATAAAGCTATAATACACCTTCTAGTGGTGGTTTTTGGAACTAACTTTTTTGCTCTAGAAAAACTCCATCATCTCGTCAAGGAATTCCCAAACTTTCGTGACTTTCTGACGGATAGCAAAAAGCTATTCATCAGAAAGTCACGGAAGACGGCCGGATGGCCGAGCGGTAAAGGTGGCAGCCTACCGCTCTGGGGGACCCGGGATCGAATCCGAACGGGTCGAATAATCCCCAGGAATTTTTCGGGGGGTGGTCCGTTCGGATATGTCGGGCCCCGTCCCTCACCACCCGGTCGCCCCATTGTGGGCCTGGCCGAACCCATAATGGGCCTACTAAAAGAGGCCCTCTTAGTGCCCACAGGGCGGAAAGAGTTAAAAAAAAAAAAAAAAGTCACGGAAGGTTGGAAATGTCAAGTTCGATTCGGGACATTCTGTACTTTTGCGCACTTTCGGAATTTAATCGTATGTTTTGCATTAGTTCTTTGTTTCATACAGCACGGATTCACATAAGACGGCACTTTTTTCGGAACGTAACCTCGTATAACATTATCGTTTCATACGAGGGATACCTGTACTGTACTTTCTAATCGTAAGTACTAACAATTACTTATTGTGATATCATCACAATGCCGGGCTGCAATTTTTAATCATTTTTTAACAATAAAAAAAATCGCAATAACTTCGTGTTCAGATCGGAAAATCGTATGTAGGTAATCGGGCCTCCGGCCCCTAAGCTTTCCTTACTCGGTCTCGATATTCGTCTATATAACCCCGTTCTCGAGATTAAGGAAGGAGATACGGACAGATGTGACGGCAATAGATTCCCACAATCTATAAAATCCCAGATACGTCGGCAATTTGAAAATTGCAGTCAAATAAGTACGTTTCCAAATTACAGTATTAGAAATTTCATGACCTCAATATTTTTATTTTCATTGAATCAGACAGACGACGACATAAAAATTATTGATTTTAATCTAATCAGTTATAATTTAGATATATTTTATTGATTTCAAATTTGCCAAAACGTTTATTCTTTCGTCGATGTCTGTTTTCTGAGCAGCGGCATTTTCAATAAGTAAAAACAGCGAAAGAATTTAATCTCGCACTGGCCATTGTCGGTGGCGAATGTCTTTCGATAACTTTTAGTTTGCCGAATTACGGGGAAGTCGGCCGAATTCTCGATGCCGTTTACGTATTTGGAACTGTTCTGCAACTTGCTCGGTTTTAAAAATTGTAGTATCTAAGGGCTAATTCGTGTTCTCGGGGAGTAAACTGTTTACAGATTTAATTTCTTCCGAGAGTTCGTTTCCGTCGATGACGTTAGTATTTTCATCGTTAAGAATTGAATGCAAATCCGTACCGTATTTTCTTAATTTCTTTAAATCGCCTATTTTGGTTAAATTTAAAACAACAGCCCTTATTTTGTTCGTAAGATTTGCTCGAATCTTTCTTTGAGAGATGTCGATATCGTGTCTGAAATGATAGTGAATGTCTTTGTTCTAAACTTGTTTTCTCGTCCAAAGCAACGATGGTGTCTTCGGTATCGTAAAGTATTTCCTCTTCCGAATCACAGTTATTTCTGCAAATATTGGCCCCGTTCTTCGGCTCGTGTCGAAGCATTTTCGAGTCTTTCGGTGCGGTATTGACTAAAATATTCCCTACGTAATTTTAATAAATAAACCAGCGAGACAAAAGAGAAAGACCGAAAGAAAATGGGAACTTTCTAGCGACTTTTACAGAGTAGGCCTATAAACTAAAACTTAAAAACGTAAATATGGCAGGTGACTGTAACAGACATTTCTGTCGGTAGATGATAAATTACTTTACGTTCTTTCGATATTTACATCTTCTGGAAGCGAAAGAAGCTTGGAATGTCATCTAATTACTTTTGGAAGGAGCGGAGGCTCTTAAGGCTGTAGTCCCGATCTTAATTTTGTCTCCCAACATTCGGTGTCCGGTCGGGCCGCCTGTTTAATCCGACACCGGTCTCGGATACTTCCGACTATTTATTAAGTTTCGTAAGGCCACTTTCTTCGATACTAGAGATTAGCGGTTCCTCCGTTTTGTTCGGAGAGTTGTGGGAAGTTGGCGTCGATTGGCCAATATCGTTACGGTAATGACAAATGTCGAATCTAGGCTAACTTTCGAAAGACGAAGGACTAAGAGGGAAGATGGACGATAAGGAATAGCGCGATCCAGGGTTTCTCATTTTCCGGTCTTTTGCTTGTCCGGGATTCCGGGACAAAAGCGAACTGTTTCCCGGGATATAATTAGGCCTAATTATTTTTAGGATATACAAAATATCTTGAAATCAAATGATATAATTATTTTTCATTTTTTAAAGTAATTTAATACGTTTGCAACCTCCAAAATCATATTAATGATGCTGTGTAAGATATATATTAAAAATTACCTTTCAATTACGTAGAAATTTTCATAAATAGAAAAAATTTATTAACGTTTGCTGGAAACTGTATACAACAACAAAAATGCTTCGAATTGAGTTGAAAATGTTAAAAAAATGAGCTTTGAAGGTAATTTTCGTGATTTAAATAAAACGTGTTAATACAAAATATTATTGTAAATGTTTATAAGATTTTAAAAAGCCAAAGTGGTCGATACTCCGATCACTCGATCTGATTCTTATTTTAGTAATGAAAAGTTCCGCTATCGAGAATGTTCTTTTCCATTCAATCGATACGAGTGGAATCGTGTTTAATGCATTTAAGAGAAGACGGATGTTATGTGTTTTTTTCACCCGTAGCCTGGAAGATTTCTAGTTCGTTTTCGAGACTGTAGTACTTCTTTCGCTCTCTAGCAGTCTCGATTTGTCTGCTTTAATAGCGGCATCGAGCTTATAGCCCGATAATTCGGTAGTTCGTTCGACTTCAATAATTAGGTTTAAGAAGAAAAACTTCTTACTCGCAGACTCGTTTCTATTTTCGCCCAACTTACACAACCCGGCGTTACGCAGTTATCGAATCTACTGGGCACGGTTAAAGATTAAGACAGCGTAAGCGCAATTATTCCATATATTACGGGTTCTGACAAGTGAAGAATTTTCCCAGTCCCGCCACAAATAAGCTACGTATTGATTATTGACCATTTGTGACATGCTATAACGAGGAAAAATTAAAAAACTAATCAGTAGGTTTAAAATTAATAAATACAAATGTATTCTGACAGTTCGTGAGTTAATTATACTTTGTTTGCAAAATTTCTTCACCTTAACATAAAATAAGAAAAAAGTGAACTTTTGAGAAATTTGCGGATTTCCCGGGTTAAAACGACAACCGGGACTGAGACAACTAGGATTTGAGAAACCCTAGGACGAACGTTTGACGATAAAAGCGTGCGGTTTTATCGTCGCCAACGCAGTCTAAGTAGTGATAGGGGTGATAGCGACAAAACGGATACCACGTGCAATCTGGTCGGCATCACTCGTACCGTACGTCAAGTTTCGCTCGAGTAGAAACACTGGCTCTTAGATGTGTCGAGGATGCCGAAATCGTGACCGTCGCAGTTTCGGTCTTTCGCATTCTCCCCCCCCCCCGGGGTAGTACTAAAACTCTCTTCGCTACGTTTAATCCGGGAGCAGCTGTCGCGAGTTTTGCTCTATCGGGTTATGTTATTACGGACGTTCTGGGGCCAAACTTTAAGAAGTAAACCGAAGACGACGGATTACAGATTGCAGTTTGGCCAATATCTCGACGGCAAAGGGAGGAAAGAAGCTTTAAGTTGCCGTCAAATAGAATATAAGACTTTTCGTGTAAAAACCTTTTTTTATGGACAAAGCTACGGGAGAAGTGCTGGCTAACGCTTAACTCGGGCCGCACCTAGGTCTAATTCGTCTCGGTGGAACCGCTAACGCTGGGAAGTGACGATGCGGGTGTTAATAAAGGAAAAGTTTTTCGTCCGGCCGACGAAGACGTTCTTTCCGTAAGAGAAAGAACGTCTTCGTCGCACGTAGCATTCGCGCAATTCACCGGGTTAGACAATTTCGGAAGGGGGTAAAAGCGTCCCTAGTGTCTATATCGGCCAAAAGTCGGCGGATTCCTACGATGTGGATGGTGGACGGTGGTTCGGGCCGATAGCCTTTTCGTAAGTACGAAAGCGCTTTCGTGTGTCCAACCCGATTTTTACTCGGCGTAAACTTTATCGGCATTTTATTTTATTAATCGGTGGCGGGGCAAATGAAAGACGATTTTTGTATTTTCAGATTTAGTCAAGCCAAAATGCAAAGTTCTTTCGGCGTTGCATCCTACACCCGCCGTGCCTTCCCGCGGTCCATCCAGTCTGGGCGTGTCGTCGGCCGCCGACGACTTACCAGGTAAGGTTTCCGGTTTAAAATGTTCTTGGTGTAATTTTCGGAATCGCGAGAATTTACCTACGCGATTATTCGTCTTGGCTCCTTTCCGTGGAAAGTGTCGGGACGTGGAAAGGAGCTAACCGATCCGCAACTCCTATTATTATAACGAAACCGCGGTTAATTGTTATTCGACACTCGTTTCGAACATCGTGGCATTCCCCGTGCGGAGTAGTTAATTACGAAAAACGTTAAAGGCGAACGAAGCGTTCGGGACGTGGATCGTGCGACGGTCCGGAGAGAAAAGTCGCGCCTAGGGAACCTAAAGAGACTAAAGGAATTGATGGTTAAAGTAACAGATCTACTCGATCTCTAGTGCCCAGCAACCACGCTGGGCGGGGTGCCTTTTCCGTAGGGAGAGCGCCCCTCGTGTCTGTACGTCTTAACGACTTATAATCTGTGCTAATACACGACAGAGCAAGCTAAAATGCAGCATAAGCTGCATATATACACACAAAAGTTATGCCAGAGTTAGAGCGTTGGGCCTAAGGGAACGGATGGTAGCCCGAAAGAAGTACCCGGTGGCCCAGCTAAAAGAGTCCAAGACTACCTTACGGTACGAGACCAAAGCCTATGATTAAGGCATAGTCTCTTTGAACCCTGTAATGCCAATAGGCGGGGCAGGGCAAGAGTTTGCTTCATGAGGTCTTTGTTTAGCCGTAAAAGTCGATTTCCTCGAAAGATTGGGAATATTTATTGAAAGACGGGAGCGGAGAGGGGCGACTTTCTACGCTTCACATTCCTTCCGAAATTCGTTCGTACTTCGACCGGAAGAAAAAATAAAAGTTCTTCAACCCTACGACCCTAAAGATTTTTCGAGCCACCGGAGAATGTTATTTTGCGAAAGGTTGAGAGCCGAAATTTCGCCCAATTGCAACGGAGTCGAGGTTAAAAATCGGGTGGCTTTCCGGTCCGGTTAACGGATTTTCCTTCGTCCGCCGGGTGGAAACGTATTTTCTGAAGGACGAATTTTCACGCGCAGATTTCCGGTCTCCGGCAGCGCGTAAACGTCTTAAGTCAGTGGTTTCCAACCTTTTTGTACCTGCGCCCCCCTTTAAACAAAAAAAATTGTTGTGCCCCCTAATTTTTCTAACAATCTAATTTCATAAATACTCAACTGATATTATAATTTATTTAATGGGCTACAAAATAATATACAATATTATGTAAAAATATATATAAAAAAAATAATTATTTATTATAAGAAATAATAATTTTAAATGTAATAAAAACAAATCTTACAAAAATACAAAAAAAGAATATATAATTAATACAACATTATAAAAATTTAATGCGATGGTTGAGCAGCATGCCCCCTTGCAACAGCTTGGCGCCCCCCCTAGGGGGCGCGCCCCACAGGTTGGAAACCACTGTCTTAAGTAGTCCTTTAGTCGAATTTGTAAACCCGTCTCCGTCCCCGGAGCGGTCGGCTTGGCATTTTCGGACGCCTCCCCGGAAAAGACGGGAAAAGCCCGGTACTGGCGCGAGGAAACGGACCACGCGACTTTTATCCGACGGCCACCACCGGTCTTTCTCTACTTTTCCTTTCCGATGCGGTCGTTTCCGGACGGTCGGGCGGAACTCCCGTTGTAAAAAGTTTCTTTCGTAAGTCGACGGGGAGAGGAAGTCGGTTAAACGCCTTTAAATCCCCTGCCTCCAATCTTTGTCGTTCCAGGCTTTCCGACCCGGCAGAGGTAGCGGAGTGGAAAAATTTCCCTACGGCGATTCTCGCACCCTAAAATTTTTTCCCGGACCGGGGATTTATCACCCCTTGGCGGGCGTTAACCGACGCCGATTTTCCCCGCGTAAAGAACGAACGGAGCGACTTTTTTTTTTGTAAAAGTGCGTAACGCCCGCGACCGCTCCTCTGGACTGCCGAACTTCCGCCTAAGTACGAACGGTGGCGCTTTCCCCCGCGGATTTAGATATATCCCGCCGCGGAAAAATACCGTCCGGTGACTACCGGGTCCGACGGAAATAATAAATACGGCCGATTATACGCAAATGTACTATGGCGGAGAGGACGCTTTCTACCGGAGGAACGGCGCCACCGTCCATCCGTGTATTTAACTTACGTGTATTGATAACGAGCGAATAATACTAGGCGTGGAGAGAGAGAGTGAAACGCCTATTACCCGAATCGCCACCCGACTGTTCAAAATAAGTAAAATAATGCTGTCCACCCGCCGAGAAAAATTTTCTCCATAGGCGGTAAAATAAACTAGTCGTTTGTTGGTAGGATTCGGTGTTTAACGTTTTATTTGCAGGCGATTACGCAACGGAGCGTGGGGATAGAAAAAAATTATTTGGGCACAAAACTCGTTCCGATTAATCGGGACGTCCACAGTATTTTCCGGGATGACTTTTCTTCCGAGAAAAATTTTGGACGAAAAGTTGTAAACTAAAGTTTTCCAAGGGAGGGAGCCACTTCCGGCCTACGAAAACCAAAAGTAAAGTGGGGAACTTGGCCGCCGCCGAAATGTTTTATTGCAAATTTAAATTTAGAAACGATTTGTGGAGAAAACCGGCGGCTTTTCGTTTCTTAAAGTGCAGCGCGGAGAAATTCTTCCCGATCGAACGAGTCGAGAGGGGAGGCGCGGTTACGGTAAGATCCAAGTCGTTTAGTATTAGGGTCCATTTACACACAACAGTGACCGTTCGGTGACAGTGAGTCGAGCACGGCGCAGTGATGAGTATAACACACGACAGTGACGTGACCGTGCTGTGGGCGAGTGGTTACGGACTTTTCCGAGGATGAACTGTCTACGATAGCTGTATGTTTGGATGAAGAAGAAAAAGAAATGCAATCAAAAAGCGCCGCAAGTGGGTACATCACGCACGGACAAAAAAGATCAACAGAATGGGAGTAAAAATTGAGATGACCAACCCAACATGCAATTCATATTTAATAAACAAAACAGAGAAAATATTCATTTCGTACCCAGTGCCCATGTATTTCGAACGAGATAAATCAAATAGAACAGGGTGTCGATGCGCGATTTCAATTAAATGTTCGTCGTCCATCGGACAACAAAATTTACCGTCGGTGAAAATATCGTTCCCGTCAAATGTACTTTCGCGGTACGGTCACGCCACTGCCACTGCACGGCACTGCGACGGACGAGTCTGGACCGGGTGGTTTAAAACTAGGTCAACGATTTCCCACGGGCGAAAATTCACTGCACTGTGCCGGCACGTGACTGTTGTGTGTAAATGGATAATCGTAAAACGATTACTGGTGACCGTTGGTTTACTAATACCGTGTTTATTTATCGAACAGCGAATCCACGGCACGGAGCGAAGAAAGAAAACAAAGAAGGTACTCTCCTCTTTTATTCTTTAGCTTTTTCTTTCCGCCCGTCTCTGTTTTTCTCCTTTTCATCTCTGTCTCTTTATCCGGTCGGAGATTCGGGCATTTTTATTAGCGATTCGGATAGAACCAAACAATACCTTTGTTAACGCCCTTTAATACGTTTCGCGATACCGGAAGGACCGGGTTCTTTTTATTTAAAATTGGACTGTAAAATAACCAGAAAAATAATGTTTAATATTCCTTAGTAGCGGCTCCAAACTTTTTTTATATAAGCTATTTCAGGAAGCGTCGGTTATCTCTTACCGCGTGTACGGTACGCATTCCCGGTAATCTTAGATGGCGGGATATCTTAATTCGGGTACTCTTCGGTGACGAGTACGCACGTTTATCGTATTAGCGACTCCATTTAATACTCGGGCGAAAAATACCGCCCGTCTCCGATTAGTCGAATTAGAGTGCATCCCCGCTCACTATTACGACTGTTAGCCATATTCCATTTGCAAACTATCGAGTTTGAAGGGAATCGTACTGCCCATAAAACTTTATTATCGGCCAATTTCGAGTTGTTCGAGTCTGCGCACTCGCGTATGTCTTCGCGTAATTTAAAGACCCGTCAAAAAGGCCGTAATGATCGCGGGCTCTAACTCGTATCGTCCGTCACCGTCGACTACAAATTCAAAATCGAAAATCGTTTTCTGCAAAATATGCAAAAACCGCGCACGTAAATTCTTGCAATTTTCACCTCCGCACGACGGTTCAGCGGTTTCTTTTTTGAAACCGCTAAAGACGTACGCATCGCCCCGAGAGTTCTTCGTACAGGTATTAGCGTACTGGCGTGAAGATTTCTTGGTATATACCGTTGGACTTTCGCGAGCGATTCCTAAAGCCTGGTACTCACATGCGGAAACCGTCGATGGAAGCGGTCGCCGTTCCGTCGTC
Organism: Centruroides vittatus; assembly: GCF_030686945.1. NCBI lineage: Eukaryota > Metazoa > Arthropoda > Arachnida > Scorpiones > Buthidae > Centruroides > Centruroides vittatus. The sequence goes on along the minus strand of NW_027122517.1, from coordinate 247,208 downwards.
GTTCCGTATCGCGTGTACTCACATGCGGAAATTACCCTACAATTGAAACGCGCCATCTGCCAGCCGTAAATATAAACAAGCTACTACAGTAGGAAGGCCACGTGCCAGTAGTGGAAAATGGCTTCTACCGGGATTGCTTTGTTATATCAATTAAACTTTTTAAATTTGGATAGGAAAAATATTCTAAATCGTCGAAAGTTAGCTTTCGTCACCGAATTTCGATTACGCCATTCCCAATACTTTACGCAGTAAGTTACGTCTATTTGACATTAATATTTAAATTGGATAGGGATATAGCGTATAAATGAAATATATTAGCGTATTAGTGTACAAATAAAGCTTTTTAGCTTGCTGACCGCCATAGTTCGAATGCTATCGTCCCACGTGATCTTTATGACGACATTGCTAAACGGCCTTCCTATTGGTCTAATTTTTGCCGTTCCGCTTTCCGCGACGGCAAAAGTTGAAAATTTTCAACTTCGTATTCCGTCGGCTTTGACGGCAAAAGTGACGTCATTTTGCCGTTCCGTCGACAGTTTCCGTCGTCCGTTGCCGCATGTGAGTACCAGGCTTTAGACCGGCGGCTAATTACAGAACGATTCCGTAATCGTAGTTCTAGTTTTTACCACGAGATGCCGCTAGGGTCGTGGCGTTCGGGTAGCTCGTACCCCGTACTGTTGGAATTTTCTTTTGTCGATATTTCAGCTTTGAAACCATACTTTATCGTCGATAATTGGTTTTGAAGCGATGCTGCTACGTTGCTAAGAAATCGTTACGGAGAATATTGCGTCGGATGATATATCAGAAAATACTTGTTATTGTTATACTTGATAAATCACTACGCCTTAAAAGAAATAACAAGCTTGTAAGATTAGTACATAAACGAGTCTTGGTGGAGGAAAAGTCAAAATTCTGTCGCGAGACTTCACGTTCTGAAGGATTTTCTACTTCCCTTCGATTACGAGAACATTTGGAGAAATATGTGGATTTGCCTGCGAAACAGAGAAGCTGGAATTCAAAAAAACAAACTCTGTTCTGAAATTTTAAAAATGTCGTATCGTAAAATAATTGTTTTCGTGAATATTAACAGTTCATTCGGTAGTAAATAAAAATATTATGTATTTGACAGATTTCTACGAATGGAAAGCCACAGAGGAATTGAGAACCAACTGCAAATAAGAAGGATTGAAGGTTCTCGATCCAACTAACGTTAACTGTCTAAAAAATCATGGAATTTATAAATTGTACTCGTGCGCCTCTGGCACATGGGATCGTGACTACGCTCGATTCAGAAATGCACTTACAAAAAGAAAACATTCAATAACAATGTGTAGGCTGCTTCTTAAATGGAGCAGTCCATCCTTCCTGACAGTTCGTCAGGAGGTTGGTACTCCAACTTTATTCACGACCTTGCTTCGCATCTTGCTTTGCAAGGGTTTAAATACATACATGCGGACGTAGCCGCTATATTATTATCCCGACATTGTTATCTAATTTATAATTTTTTTGTATCCGATAATGTTGATGAGTTCGAAAGTTCACTCGTGTTAGAATGTTTGTTAAGTTATTGAGTAGTGACAGTTTGTCTTTTCTTTGTCTAAGCTCCTACGAACTCCCCTAACACTTTGTGCACAATACTCACTTCGGCATTAGGAGGATTCTTATGTCTTATTGCGTTGTTCTATGGTATTAGTGTTCATTTCTTCTTTCTCCCCGTTGTGTTTTATCGCTGTTTTTCTGTCCTCCGTTTCGTTGCATTCTATCCTTTCTCATCGTACTATTCTGTCGTTCCCATTGACATATTCTGTCGCACGTTCCCGATACTTACTTTGGTGAGAATAGGGGTTTCCCGTCTTTATCGTTGTGCGCTATCGTAGTATTTTGTGATTATTCCTCCTAGTTGTTGCGTTATATCTTGCTGCTGACGTTGTATTCTATCGTGGAGTTTTATTGGTATTTTCCCTTCGTTGTTAATCTTGTAAATGTGTTTGCAGTTAGTGTTTCGTACGAAACCATTTCTTGTTTCGGCACGTATTCTTAGAACGCACTGGTTGAGTTCTTACATGTATTCCATTATATATTAGTTATCGGTTATTATGGTTATAGAAGCAATAATAATATTAATTGCTTTATAATACAGTGGAGGGTGTATCGCTATAATCTATGGTCGACTACGAAAGTTTATTTCACAAACTATTCCAATAGTTGATAGGAATATGTTAGATAAGGCACCTACGTGGTGCGGGTGGTTTTGATGATTTAATTTACTTAAGTGAGCAGTGCAGAGTATATCACTATAGTCTAAAGTCTGCTACGAAATATATTAGCACCGTCTCGTACTGTTGATGTCGAAGAGGTGAACAATTTGGCATTTATGTCGTTCAAATGATTTAGTTATGTACATTTGCGGAAAGTATCCTAGGCAATTTGAATTAGTGTAGAAATCACCTATGTGTTACGGTAGAGAGGCGAAAGTCCCGTTGCAGATATTATGTATTTCACCGAACTTTTGGACCTATTTTATATATAGAGTTCGGCAATCCCGAGGAAAGCACCGAGAATTAACTTATAAAGAGGATGGAAGTGAAATGGAATGTCCCAAACTCGGCATTGAATGCGAACATTAAACACCCGTTACCAATTTGTACTACCCTAACTGCTACAACAGAAACATTCACAAATATCAAGCAATGGGATCGGTTATTGTATATTTAAAAAACAATAATCTCTAAAAAATTGTAAAATTTCTTAAAAATAAACGAGTTTCTAAAATTAACTCTTTTCTATCCGACTTCGAAAGAGCTAACGGTGTCCATCTCAGTTCTTAGCTCTTTCGAAGTCGGATAGAAAAGAGTTAATTTTAGAAACTCGTTTATTTTTAAGAAATTTTACAATTTTTTAGAGATTATTGTTTTTTAAAGAAACATTCACAGACCGTATTCATCCCTTAGGAAGAGCTAGTTTTTATCGAGATAATTTCGATTATAGAGGTTTCCCAGCATAAATTACCTAACTGTTATTTACTTATGCGAATATATTTTTTTTCTATATTCTATTTTTATAGCTTATTTTAATAAATTCATTAAAATGATGGTAGATATGCTCATTATTGATCAAGATTCGTTTTCGTACTGGCCATTGATATCCTTCTTTATTGCATATCAGCATTAGATTATGTCTTGGTAATTCATATCTGATACAGTCCATTAGTAGGGGAGACCGGGGCAACTTCGGCATGTTAAGAATAAGTTCTATTTTGTGTAATAAATACTGCTGTAAACTGAAATAAAAGCATTGTTTATTGTCTACCAGAATGTAACCTTACCATAGAACTGGTTAAAATCAGTTTGGAAATAAAAATAATTATAATAATAACAACTTTATAAAGAGATAGCGATTGCCGAAGTTGCCTTCATACCAGGGGCAACTTCGGCAACAGTAATGGAGCAACACAGGGAGGTATATAAATTTGTGTTATTAACAATGTATACGTTGGAATTCACTATTAAAACAAAGAAATACTCTTCCAAAGACGTATTTAATATTATAACAACGAAATACAAGATCAAAGGCATATTTAAGTAAAGAAAATGTAAAAAAAAATTAATTACGAAAAAAATGAAACAGATAATAAATGAAAACATTATAATGCAAGTTAAAAGCAATATAAAGTAAAATGAATTAGTGAACTCAAATAAACAGTAGAAATGAAATATGCTTAACAGCAAATTGTTTAAGATAGGCAACGCTGCCGAAGATGCCCCAATAGTAACGATTTAGAAACATTAAGTGGAACCCCGAGAATAGGGTACTAAGCAATGATCTGGTCACGTAAATAAGTTAATGTTTTATCCTTCTAACAGGAAAAGCGACTTTCGTTATTATGGAATTATAACAAAACATGCCAATTCCATGGAAATGGAAGCAAAATATTACATGAAATTGAATAAAAATGACAATTTACTTGTTAATTCAACTGCGCTTGTTGGAGAAAAATACAAACACCCCACTCAACAAGCCACCAATAAAACTCAACTGCCTAACCTCTAAAGAGAGTCTCCTTTTATTTTGTTTTTTAAAAAAATGCGATTGACGAACTTGCCCCGTATGCCGAAGTTGCCCCGGTCTTCCCTATGTGTGTTGGGGTTTCCTCGGTTCCGCAGTTTTCGCAAAGACCGTCACTCCCACGATTAAATCTTCTGTGGTAGTCTGCAAAATCTCCGTGTCCTGTCAGAAATCTTGTATTTTTATGGTGTATAATAAAGTAACTATTCGTAACTCTTTGGTTTATATCCGGTAGATATTCAAATAGTTCTCTGCCCGTTCTTGACTCTTCCCATCTTCTTTGCCAATGTGTAGGCTATATAAAAATGTTGCAAATGTATTATTTTCAATAAATCTATTTCGTAAAGAAAACATCTTTCTTACGAATTAATTTTTTTTTTTTTTTCGTAGCTAACATTCAAATAAATCATCGCAGATCTTAAATGAGGCTAAAGTTCACTAATATTTTAGTGATGAAGCGAAGACCTCGTCAAGGTTTTTCCCTAACTCCGTCTCTTCGGGTTGGTCCACCGTGTGTATCGCGACTCGATATAGTCGATCCGGGTTCGATGGAAAGTACACCTCCACATTCGATTCGGAGAATATTTACAGTTTATTTACAAAACAAAATGCGTAGAATGTACAAGTTCGACAACGTAATATATACGGGACAACAAAGTGTCTCGCGTATTGGATTGGCTTCCGGGAACTATTAAACTCTGGAGAGGCCTCAGTCGGCTCCCGGAGTTGGCTCGACTGCACGGTCGGTCCAGTCTTCCCACTAACCCGTCCCCGAGATGTTTACCAGAGAACTCTCTCTCTATGCTCAACGGGCTTCTCGACTGCCCGAGACTATCGTGTACCAGTCTCTCGTCCTTCTCTCCCTCCTCTCCCGTTTGCTCCGCAATTTAAGGTTTTTTGGGCGGAAACTTCCGACCAATCGCAAACCGTTCTTTCGTGAACAGCTTACACTTAGGTCCGCTGTTATCCGACGAGAGTGGAGCTTACGTTTACGTTTAGTAGTTTTTATATGGCAAGCGGCCTATCGTCCGACCACAGGTGGGTCCGATTGACAAAGTCGGCGCTTCTTTTGTTCCCTCTGCTAAATGGCCAATACTTTACGGACGATTATAATTTGTCGATGTATTTAAACTACCAGTTCAAAAGACTTTACCGATTCTATTCTGTTTGATAGCGTTAGTATGAAAAAATAATAAAATTTTTGGATTTGTAATAATGTTAATTGATAGCATAAAAATAACTTTGAAACTCAAAGTAAAACAAATGGACAGTTACTAAATTATTTTACATATACATATTTTTTACTTTTCTATATAATACAAAAGAAAACAAAAATTTCGAGTAAGGGATTGAAAATTCAGCTGGAAAATCTTGAGACGAAAAGTTTACATATTTTGTAGAATAACTTTTATAATAAACTGTATAATTTTAAATATTTTGATAAAAACATTGAACAATAGTCATGTTTTAAAGCTACAATATAAACAATGAATATTAGACAAAAGACAAGTTTGTAGTTCAATAAACGAACAGTAGCAAATTTTGTTTGTAATAAATTAACTCGGTGCCTTCTGTTTCACTTATATTTTTTTTTAATTGGACAATGATAAAACAAAATGACGACAAAACACCACGCCCCTACTCACTTTCCAACCACGGTGTATTTACGCAGATTGCGTTCCGTCGAGTGATTCGCCGACGTCACAACCGACCTTAAATTAGAATTGTACTTGGCTCTAGCTTCTCGACGTCGCGAAATAGCGACATCTCGTGGTAAAAAACAGAACTACGGCTACGAAATCGTTGCGTAATTAGCTGCCAGTTGTCTCGGGGTGCGACTATGCAGACGCGAAAGAGCGAGAAAAGGCGAGACTCGATAGCTTAAATATCAAACCCTGTCAGATATGTGAGAGAACCAGAAATTCGCTCTCGCCAGCGATATTTCTCGCTTTTTGCTCGCGCATGGTTTTCCTTCGCGAGAACTATACAGTATAGCTCGCTACCGAATTCGCGTCTGCATAGTGGCACCCTTAGTGTTCCGAGTCGACCGTCGTTCGTCGGCATTTCTAGCTTCTGTCTATTATTATTATTCTGTAAAAGAGTTTCGGGCGTTTGGTTTTGCAATATTAAAGTAGGCCTAATTCGGAGTCTAATCCGCCGGAGCGCTTACGGTGCGCGGCGCCCCTCGACACCCAAGCGGCGAGTTTTGTTACTTTAAAATACAAACGAATGGAATAACGCGTATCGCTCCTTCCGGGGTGGAGAGTAACCTTGTTGGACAGAAAAACTTTAAAAGGATATTTCTCGAAAACTGTGGACGGTGACGGGAAATTTCGGTTTCCCGTCGTACTTAATGTTTAGGAAGGAACGACTTACGGTCAGACTCGAAATTTTTCTACAAGTAAGCGTAAGATCGTTCGAACCGCTCTTTTTTGCCGTGCGGTATTTTTTCCGTCCAGATTCTATTCGGAAGACGTCGTTCGTAGAGCTAAAGTTCGACGGTCGGCTAATTCGCTACACCCGCGAATACTTAAGCCGTACGGCAGGAGCGGCCAACCCCGATAAATTAAAATAATTTTTTTATTTTATTTCCAATCAATTTCACGATCCAGCTTTTAAGCACAATTTTCTTGAATATGCTTACTACTTATTTATTAAATGAAATTTTCAAGTAATTATTTATTGACGTATTAAATAACTCTGTATATAATATTATTATTTATTATATATCACTATATATAATAAAGTTATGTCAAGAAATACAGTCTCGACCTTCTCGTTAACAAATAATAATTTTTCAAGTATTTTGTAATAAATGTCGTTCAATAACATTGTTATTACAAGTTTTTATTATTATTTTAACCTATAACCCATAAAATCAAAAAGAATCAAAATTAAAACTGACAAAAATCTTAAGGAAGTATAATTAAGAATTTAAAAAAATTCAAAATAACTTTAACGATAAACATATATGATATCATCGCGTATTGTTGCGCCCGCGACATTTATGAAAAATTTAAATCGCGCCCTTGCTTCCGAAAAGGTTACATCGGTTTCAAATACTCTTGAGCGGAGACCGCGGCATTTTTTCTAAAGCGAGGGCAGCTGGCGTTAGAAAAGGAAAGCCTCGAGTCGCCCGCAATGCGCGTAGATTTACGGACGAAGACAAAAGTGAAAACTGCTCCCAGGAATTAAACGATTCTCGGCGGAAGGGGTACGGTACGTCGGAAAGGACCGTTCGTTCGATTTTAAAAGAACCCGGTAGAAACGACCGCGAGTGTTTGCAACGGTTCTCTGCTCCGAATGCTGCCTGGTTTTACCCGGACTGCCGTTTACTGTTGGCGCAATTAGGCTTTGTGTTTGGAACGAGTGTATCTCGGCCGAGGTACAGTACGTTACAAACGTGTTTTGAAAAATTACAAAAACCTAAAACGATTGGCCGGTGTTTCCGTCGGTGGAGCGGGTCCGGAGCCCGTAATGGGCGATAGGACGAAACGTGAAATTTTAAGAGCAGCTCTAAAAAATTCGAAAGTATCGTCGCTCTCGCCAGCTCGAAAGAAATGGCGGCCCGAAAATACGCGAAGGAATCCTCGCGCGGTTTTCCTCGGCTCGGGCTTTCTCCTTACAAATTATTTCCTTTCCGTCCCGACTTCCGATTTAACCGACTTCCCCTTCTTTTTCTTGCAGATCTCCACTGGGACTACTCGGACTGGACCGCAGATTCTGGCCGGCGCGACGCTTCCCACCGCCGACGTTCCCAAGAGTCGCGTGCCGACGGCCGGCGCCTCGGACCTCCTCCCCCGGCGGCGGGGGGAAGGTCCCCGGTCGACCTGCCCCGCCTTCCGGATTCGCCACCCGAAACCGAGGACCCCGACCTTCCCGACTCCTACGTCGGTGACTCGGAATACAACGACGAAGAAACGGAGGCCGTCCGGACGACGACCGCTCCCGACTTCCGGCGGCTGCTGTCCGACCTGGAGTTCGCGGACGACGGAGTGGACACTCCCTCCCCCTCACCCGACAAGTACCGCAGCCACCCCGACAGGTATCTGCCCGCCCACTTCCCCTCCTCCGACACAAGTCCCGACTCCTCTCTCCGCCCCGGCGACGAGGACGAGGTGGTTCCCTACGGATTCCCATGTCAGGGACGCCGGACTTTCCACCCCGAGACGGAGAACTGCGATCCCGCTTCGGCTCTGGATTCGTTGTCTCTGTCGGTGGGCGGTTACGCCTCCACCGATGCCTCCTACTCGGACGTTTCGGGCGCCGTCTGCGAGATCGACGACAGCGACGCCGACTGCGAGGCGGCGGGCAGGCGGCTGCCCCGCCTCTTTCGAGACAGGACCGCGTCCACCGCCGTGTGAGGCGGTGTCCGAACTTCCTTTCTTCTTCTTCTTCTTCTTCTTCCGGTCGCCCCCGGGGGTGGGCGGCCGGCCTTTTTATAAGCCGAAGGTTAGACGGAAGGAGTCGTTAGCACTTTTTTATCGTCGCCCGACGTTTTAAACTCTTGGACTTTATACCGACGCGCGTTTTGCCAAATTCTTTCCTATTACGATTTTTGTAGCGGAGAATCCGCCGAAAACCCACTGCCTTTCGAATCGGGTCCGTCGATTTCCGTCGGTAGACGAAACGGGCGTAGAAGATATTTAAGAGTCGTTTACTACCTACTTTATGTATATTGCCACTTTATGTAAATATGGCTGTCGAATACATCGGACATTCCATCCATCTCTCTTTGTGTGTCTCTCTCTCTGCCGCTCCACCTAACGCCTAACGTTATATGCATCCTAGATCGGAGGCCATCCCCCCGAAAATATCTAACAGTTAATTTTGCCGTCGGAAATTCGCCTACGAAAGAGTCTTTATCGTAGTTTTTCCACCGGACTGTACGCGAAAATAGATTTTATCTCCACGCTCCCCGTGGAAAAGGGGCCTTGTCCTCCGGTCTAGATCACCCTGGCGTACTGTACGCACCCGGCGGAATCTGCGCCATCGGTTGCAGTTTTTGTCGTATTGTATGGTATTTACCCGTTTTATTTGTCGTTTTCGCCCGTTAAGGCATTTAATCGCCTTAATTTTACCTTCAGTTACGCGTATCCGTTGTTCGAGTTTATCGTTCTGGATCCGGAAAGGCATTAATTGGCTTTCCGTTATTTCTACCGGGAAAAATCCATTCCACTTCCGACCGTTTCGGGTTCGAACAGCCTCCTGGAACGAACTCTATTGGAAGTAAGGGGCATCGTCGAGCCAACGTGATCGTGCGTACATGTTATATACACGTGCGAGAAATCTTTACCTGTATATCAGTATAACGCGTGGCATTTTCTTTTACATTTTAACGACTTTCACATTTTAAGCTAAACACCCGCGATTAGACCCGGCGGATGGGCTCGACGCGTTTTTACCCTCTAGGCGCAAATCCGTGCGTGGTATTAACTGGTCGGCCCGGCATCCGGGATTCGCGTAGGTTCGACCTTTGGACGACGATGCGGGCGCGGAAGAGGAATCTCGTCGGTTTCTTATTGGCCGAATCTTTTTGGTTCACCAGATCCCGGGAGGGCCGAAAAGTTTTCCCGGGCCAAAATCTGGTTTCCGAAAAAAAACCCGTTATAAAATACGCGCCAGTGGTCAAATTTTCAAATTATCCTTTGCCTACCCCGGCGATAGTCGTAGGAACAGTTTGAAAATTTTCCGGACGGGGGTAGGAAAAGGAGGCGGGTGTTATATCTTTGGAATTTTGTTTCCGCGGAGGCCGTTTAAAGTTAAAAAGAGCGGAAACGTTCTTTCAGAATTCCGCCGGACTAATCCGCGTTTAAGACTTTCCACGAATTTAACGACGCGGCCTCAAAAGACGGGGCTCCCGTTTTAAAAAAAGAACGGGAAATCCCATACCGAAGGCGCTCTTTTTATTGCACCTCCCATCTCTTCCTAATTTCGGTCTGACGTAAAACGCCTATCGTTGGTATAAACGTTTACATTTGCTATTTTCCGGTTAAAGAATTTAAGCCAGGACCGGTACCGCTCTTTCGGTGTGGCGGGCGTGCGGCACTCCTCTTCGTAATACGGTTTCTTGTTGTACGTAATGTAAAAGCTTCCTGCCCCCGAAGATATGTCGTACGCCGCCTAGCGGAGATATTGGAGTCTTGTCGCCCCGTTACCCGGGGCGTGGATACACCCTTCTATCGTTATTGCTGTCGTTTTCCAGACCCTGGTGATTACGTGTTTATTTTCGCCTTGTCGCGCCTTATCGTAGGATGTTTCCGGTATAATAAACGAGCCAACGAAAATTTAACTTTTATCTGCCGTGTCGACAAACAATCTTACGTCCGAGTTAACGTTTTCCGCGGTCGTTTGAGTTTTATCTTTGTGCAATTTGCTTTACCGCGATATACTGGCCTTTAAATAGTACTCGAGGGAATGTGGACGAGTGTAGGAACTGCATTTTTTGTCTCGTACGTGGTGTTGGCAACGTTAAACGTATCAATGGATAAAGCTGACGGAGGATTTTACTATCGCCGAGAGTAAGGCTCCTTATTTTTTTGTTTAGAACTCGGTTACTAATACCAATCGTTTACCGCTGCAAACACGATACCATTAACTTATTCGACGTAACGTGAAAAGTACCCTTAGGACAAGAGTACAGATCCGCCCCACAGTATTAATAAAGAGGAATTGGTTTAACTAGCTTTGTTACTTGAACCTATCTATTTCGTTAAATTAAGATCGGCAAATTCAATTTAAATGTATATATATAATCGAGATGGGTTAATAATAATTAGCGCAGAGCTCGAACGATTAGGAGTTGAAAGTTGAAATTTGGTACACAGGGTACGTCACGAGAACGTACAGTACACTAAGAAGGGATTTTTCGAAATTCCCCCCCGCGGGGAAGTGGAAAAGGGTTAAGGCTTACCCCGAAGAACTCGGGTTTTACTGTACTATTTTAGATGGTTTTTTTTACATTTTTGCAGAAAATCGAACATATTTTTAGACCCTTCTAAAAATTCTCAACGATATTTACTGTTCCGTAGTATATAAAGTTGACACGGGGAGCGAGCGCATGCGCACAAGTTCGCTTTATTCGAACTCTTCGTCTTAATGTTCGATTTTATATTTATGAATGATTCTGGAAGATCCAACTTATCTTTGGAATTAAGTAATCCCGAAGAAGAACTCGAAAAGAGTTACGAAAACGTCACTTACTCTTAATTATCATTATTCCGGTGTGGTAAGCAGATATCTGAAAATTTTCTAATTAGTCTCGGAAGAGGATACCTAATCAAGTAAGATTGGCTATAATCTAATAAAACCGATCTTTGCTATCGTTACTTTTTTCGAGCAATCGCCGGGCTCATCTGCTGGTAGAAATATACTTTGCTCGTTTGTCTATTTGTTATTAATTACGGGATCCTAACTGCATTTCAACATCTTTTTTGAGATTTAAACAAAGTTTTCACCAATAGCAACTACTGGAATCAGCACAGTTCCTAGCAAATTACCAAAAGTAATCTCTGAAAAAAGCAAAAACTGTGTTAACAAAGTTGCATATGCAATGAAAAATACTATAAAGAACCTCCGTCGGAAGAATAGAGGAAGTGTAAAGTATGGTATTATGAATGTACTGGTTATGAAGGATCGGGAGAATTTGTGATTCTTGTTAATATAAAAATTAAGATATTTTGTGCGTATCGACACGTCTACTCTTGCTCCACTGTTGGGGCAAGAGTAGACGCGTAAGAAAAGGTTATAATAAACATTGTTTTTTGTGTATGTCTAATAAATTAAATAAATAATACTCATAAAAGCTAAAGGTGTGTTGTATTGTTTTGTATAGTTAGAGTTTAAAAAACCTGCAAAGTGAGTGGCTTAGTGCAAAATTCAAAACCACGTACTCTCCCTACATTCCCTTTCGTTATGTGGGTACTAGTGATGCAACGAATATTCGGTTACTATTCGGTATTCGGCCGAATACCGAAGACCTAAAAACAGGAGTAAGAAATAACAAAAACACAATAAATTAATCATTTTGGTATTTACATTTAATGTTATCGGGTCAGTGTTGTTTGTTTATTTATAACTTATAACCTGCACAAAATAAAAAAACAAAATAATATTAGTCACACGCAGTGGCGTGCCGTGACATTTGACGATAGGGAAGCCGTGTTTCTGTAAGAAGCCGACTTACGGGGGCAATCGATCAATTGCGCGTCGGGGCCCGTTCGTATTCGTTCGTTCGATAAGCCAGTAAAAACCGTACACTTCTTTAAATGTATTTTTAATAGATTATCCGACGTACTTAATAAATAAGAAAGTTCAATATAATTTCCTCCGTTATTAGATTCAATAAATGCCCTACGGCCCCTAAATGCCAATTCTCGCTTCGAGAAAAAACGTATAACTTCTATTAATTTAGATATATCTATTAATCGTAATTAACTCGTTATAATTTTCGATATTTATTTTATATCGTCTACCAATGTTAAATTCTATTCCGCTTCGATTTCCAAATTGCTTCAACTTTACGAAAGAATCGTCATTCGTCATAAATTTTATGGTCAAAATGTCGAAATTTTTTTGCCGACGTATTTATATTTAATTTCGGCATCGCTCTTTCTCTTTTAATAACGTTTTCTTTTTCGTTATACGGTCTCGAGCCAAAACTTTTTTGAAATAAATTTTTGAATCACTAGCCACGATATAAGGCTAAAATTAAAATTATAAAAAAAAACTTACTCGGTAAAACAAAATGCGTGACGAATATACCTACCTAGTACAAAAAATTCTTCGATCGTACGAATATACTTTTAAAGAAACTTATAATTAAATATAACCTTGCGAAGAAACGTACATAAAAATAACAAAATATTCTTTACTTTTTAAATCTTAAAACAATCCTCTTAGTGAAATAGCTCCCTAACGGGTGGCTAACGAATGGAATCGGAGACGGTCCGGGTAGGTGTGCGCGTGCCAAATCCCGAGGGCGCCGATACCGGTCGACGTCGAATGCCTCTTTTGTCGCGTCACTAGTATATATCGAAGGACGCCACGGGGTTGTCGTAGACTTTAAACGTTTCTCGCCGTAGCAGTAAAAATCTGAATACGTTAAACTTAACGGATTGTCCGTCGTTCGTTTTCTAAATAATTCGTTTTAGGACCGAGTGTCCGCGGAAATTTCCAAAATTTACGACTTTTCGGTCACTCTCGTCAAACTGGGAAAATTTCTGTCTTTATTACGTCTAATATTACGAAGAGAACGGACCCCGCCGTACTCGGCGAGAGATCGGTTGGGTTAAGCTTCCGTTTAAGTAAAATTTCGGCTCTCGTCGGGGTTTTATTTATGTTTCTAATTCCCTAATCGCTTAATTATTTAACTACTTCTTAAGTAGAAATAGGTCGAAACCGGTTACTTTGTACTCGAATATCCGTAGTCTCGGGAAAGAAGTGGAAAGAAATTTTTACGACAACCGATACGTAAATCGTGAATTTAAAGAAAATAAATTCTAGAGCTTTTTTTGTACCGTTGTACGTCTCGTTCATTAAATTTGGTTGTAAAAGATGCTGCCAAAGTAACAGTTAATTTTTACACTACTAGAATTGTACACGTTTTTTCTGCATCCACTTACGGATGGGACGTACTAAATCGTAATATCAGCGGTTTAACATCGAAATCCGTAAGTAATATAAGACGGGAGAGCGGAATAAATATATCAAATATTTTAATGGATTTTTTTAAAACTCCTGTCAACTATACGGAACTATCGTAAAAACATACCAGTAAATTTCTATCGGTTGGGTTAAGTTATAAATCTAGTCTGCGGTGGGCGACCTTTCTTATAACGTGGGCCAAAATAAATTTTACGTTATTTCCGCGGGCCGTAGTAGTTAATCGACGCCTTCTTGTTACTCGTAGGAAAGGAAGCGGTGGAAGCGCCGCTTCCCTTGTATTTTCTAAAAAATAAATACATATTGCGCGATTATTTTCATATTTAAACTTATTTTGGATTAATTAAAATTAATATATTATTATAACCGCATTATATATCTTATTACAAATTTCTATACTACACGTGAAAAAATCGATAAGATCGCTAATGTATATTCGAATATCAGTGGCAGAATGGAAGCGTTGTATTGTCGAAACCTGGTCAGCTTCTTAACAACCAGATTATAGGCATTGGCGCATGCGCTTTACAGAGCACCAACCTTTAGCCGGTGGAAGCTACACACGCGTAACGCTTCCAACGCTTCTATCCCTTAGCCACTGGGTAGGGAGCTACCTAAGTGAATTGTTTAAGATTTAAAAAGTAAAGAGTATTCAATGTTATTTTTATGTAGCTTTTTTTGCAAAGTTATATTTAATTATAATTTTCTTTTAATTATACCGTAATTAAATTGACAGATTTTCAGACAAAATCTTTAGAATTTTTATCACTTTTTCATAATATTAAAATTATTAACAATTTTTTCAAGAGTGTTTTAATTCTTTAATTTAAGTAAATTTTATGGGAAATTTTTTGATTTATCTAAATTACGTAGCGAATCGCAGTATTTATATTCGTGTCCGGACTATTATATATCGACGAGTAACTCTTAGACATAAAACATTTTATAATTAATGTCGATCCGAACAAAGACGTGCTAAAAGAATTATACGATTTAATATTTACGATAGCATCTACCGGTGGGTCTGTCGAGCGCAGTTTTTCGACCACTGAGCGAATTCGTACATCGGCCAGGAACACTCACTCGGTCGGAGGAAAAATGGTCGTCGCTGGCGTCGCTTTCGATAGAAAAAGACCTTTCAAATACGTCGACGGAGTCCACGACCGACGACTTTTACGATAAAGTAATTAACGACTTGGAGGAAGAAATCGCCGAATAGAGTTCGTTTGTAAAAAATTAAAACAACAAGTTTTTCTATCATTGTTTGTATCGTACCAATTTGTATTGTGTGTGTATTATTTGTATTTTACAACTAAAATACGTAAATTGTTTATTTTTGTCATTTCTAGTATTTGTTTAAAACTTTTATGGAAATGTCATGTACAGGACGGGTCTGACCCGTCACGAAAGACGCGAGAAAAACGGTTAATTTAGAGAAAAATTTATTAGTTTAAAAAAACATAGGTAAAAGTCGTTTGCAGTCGGACACCCATCGTTTATATCAAACTGCCGGACAGAAACCGTAAATCGCGGAAGGAAGTCGTCCTACGATTGGTGGAAGATCGAATTCGTCTTCGATTTTGACTTTTCTCGCGTTTCGGGTAAGAGTCGTTACGTTCAGTAACCGGGGACCGACCACTCGAGAAGCGTGATTGAGGGAGAACGACCAATCATATGGACGAAAGAAAGAACGGAGATCGATATAATCTCCGACAATCTAGGACACCTGGCACTCTGTTAACGTTCCGAATAACCAAAACGCCGCGTGCCGACGCGCAAAAAAAAAAAAAAAAAAAAAAAAAACAGTTTCTCGTCTATTGTGCCAACCCGTAACCCGTAGCTGCCGGATGACCGAGCGGTCAAGGTGGCAGCCAACCGCTCTGGGGGACCCGGGATCGAATCCGAACGGGTAGAGAAATCCCCAGGAATTTTTCGGGGGTGGTCCGTTCGGATATGTCGGGCCCCGTCTCTCACCACCCGGTCGCCCCATTGTGGGCCTGGCCGAACCCATAATGGGCCTACTAAAAGAGGTCCTCTTAGTGCCCACAGTTGTGCGGACTTAGACCGTGTCCCCGACGCCAACGGACGAAGTCTCCCCGAGCCTTACAGACTCGTCAACGCCGCTGTTCCGGGACCATCGATCAAAGAACCACATCCACTCCCAGGACGTCCGAACGGTTTATTGTCCTAAAGCAAACTATTTTGTACATAGTATATGTTTATTTTGTTTCTTTTTTGTCGATTTTTGTCAGATACGTCTCTTCTGCCACCACGCACGTACGAATGGACCCTAGGCCAGGGATGGCACGCTTGCCCAAAGTGGCACGTAAGAGAAATCATCTGGCACGTAATGTATGATATGATTTCTGTCCTTTTCAATCATCCTTTCTGTTTATCACCCGATCATCCTTTTTTCAATCAGATTTTTTACATTTATTCGAATTAAAGCGTATTCGTTTAATATCTTTAAATATTTTTTTTTTTTTTTTTTTTTAACTCTTTCCGCCCTGTGGGCACTAAGAGGGCCTCTTTTAGTAGGCCCATTATGGGTTCGGCCAGGCCCACAATGGGGCGACCGGGTGGTGAGGGACGGGGCCCGACATATCCGAACGGACCACCCCCCGAAAAATTCCTGGGGATTATTCGACCCGTTCGGATTCGATCCCGGGTCCCCCAGAGCGGTAGGCTGCCACTTTTACCGCTCGGCCATCCGGCCGTCTATCTTTAAATATTATTCGAAGTCTAAGACATTGGCACGCATTAACATCTTTAAAGCTAAGTATGCTTACAATATGGCACGCGGACTCAAAAAGGTTCGCCATCGCTGCCCTAGGCCATCACTGATGCGCAATTAACTGACTGACCCTGGAAGTCGGCTTCTTACAGAAACACGGCTTCCCTATCATCAAATGTCACGGCACGCCACTGGTATTTTCTAAATGTCAAACAAAGTTTCTTTCATTCTCCCGTCCATTTGTTCCGTGTGCGACCGGAACGAACTAGCTTCGGATTTTTCGTAAGCGTGTCGACGGTCGACGTCGGACGAATTAAGCGTTAGAAATCCAAGCCGACGTCGTTAAGTCACGCTGTTCGCGGTGAAAATGAAACAAAGACATCGAAGTATTTATAGAAATTTTTTCCGGCGGAGTTAACCACGTCCATTCCAACTTCGAAAAAGCGTTTATTTCTAGCAAATAGCTTATACAAGCTATTTGTTTCTAGTCACAACGTCTTGTTCCTGCCCCCTGGTGGACGATTTCTCTTCCTTTTTCCTGCCGTTTAAAAATTAGAAAGACAGACGCCTCTAGCTTTCGTACTTTTCCTTTCCTTCGGTCGTACGGGCATCGGCTGTCTTCCGCCGAGGTTTTCATAAAATTAGTCCGAACGTTTAGAAAGGTCGGGTCGCCAGGTGGCCGGAGGCGTTGGCGGTGGCCATCTTGGAAAGTCTCTTCCGGATCGATCCGATCGAGTTTTATCTTCTGTCGTCGGCATGGCGGCCATTCGGAAGAAATTGGTCATCGTAGGGGACGGAGCCTGCGGCAAGACCTGTCTTCTCATCGTCTTCAGCAAGGACCAGTTCCCGGAAGTGTACGTTCCCACCGTCTTCGAAAACTACGTGGCCGACATCGAGGTCGACTCCAAACAGGTCCGTCTTTCTCTTTCTCCTCTCACCTCGTCCCCGTCTCCGGGCTGGGGGCGACGGAGGCCCGAGGGAGTGGTCCGCGGGTGGCTGTGCCGATAATTGGCAAAAAATTGCCTTTATTCCCGGGGAATGCCACCACTTCTCGTGCCCAAAATATTCGGGGAAAACGCCAAATGACTCGTGGCCATTAAAGGTAATTTCCGGCGATCGATGAAATCGACGGCGGCGACCTCTGAGCCGTTCGAATTTGCTTAATCTAAAAGAATTTAATTATGGCGGGGAAATTTTTTTACTTCTCGGCGTGAACACACACGTACATCGGAAGTGTATCGAAACGTCAAACGTGCCACTTTTTAATTCCCTGACGTTCAGCGGCGTACTACATATTCAGCGCCCTGGAGCAAGTAGAATCGGTGCGTCCCCTTGTTACTCGGAAGAGGTCTCGCGAAATTTATTTTGAACGTTTAATTTAAAAACATATATCCAATTATTTCTATTTAAAATCTTACTTAATAACAATTTATTTGAGATTCCGGGCATTTCAACAATGAGATATTCAATTTAATAAATATAAATATAATAATAAAACAATATAATTCTTTTGGTGCCGAGTACCTAATAATGTTTACTACATATTACATGAAGTGTATTGACAAAATGTATGCGAGTTTAGTTTCGTAACAAATACATAATGATACGTAAAACAACTTGCCAGTAGCCTAAAAGGAAAGGTCAGTCGCCAAAAGTGTAATGTTTGGAACTTAAAAATGGTGGTCCCATGTTCCGAAAAGGACTTTGTCTTCAGAAAATTAATTAAACATAATTATCGCCATCTGACGAAAATTAACAAACACACATAAAACAACTTCGAGATTGTTGTTTTCTCGCTTTTCGTTTGAAATTCGGTCGATCGCTTTTTCCGGATCGAGTCGACAAGGTGTTTTTTCAATTGATATAGTAGCCAGAGCTAAGGCGGTGTTGCGACACGCTGCTTCGTAAATAAGTTTTGATTAATTTTAGTGTCGAAAAACTTCGTTCCGCCGTCGCCGTCGTTGCCGCTAAAATGTAAAAAATAAGGCATGCTGCGGTAATGTCGGGAAAGCTACTCGAGGCTGCGGTGTGAATTAAAAGTAGTTCGGCAACTCGGCTCGTAGAAGTAATTTCTTTTACCCGACTATAAAAATGCGTTTTAAATCGAAGCAGTCGAGGTCCAAAACTAATCGAAATGTCGGGGGGATGTGCCGATTGTAAAAATTCTGATCCTTGCAGAATATTTTTATCGGATGACGCGACGAGATGTGCGGGTGATAAGCACTTTAAAAGAGTGCATAATTGTCGAACGGATTCAAATCTAATAGTTAATTGATTAATTATTAAATCCAAAAATTTTCTACAGATGTTTGTACGAGTTTTTATTTTTCCTTTTCTAACTTGGCGCCCTGGTGATTCCGGCGCCTGGAGCAGTTTGCTCCAACTTCTCCACGGTAGTTACATTTCTGCTGCCGTTAACCGGTTCCTAATTTTATGCTTCTATCTGAGAATGGCGTGTTTTACTTTCCAATTTTATTTTTGTCTTTTCCGATCTATGTCTTGCCATTATCGCTTTCTCTTTTCTTAAATATGTCTAGTGTACAAGTTGACCAAATCTGGTAAAATAAAAAACGATTTTCAATTTTTCCAGATCAAAATCTCATTTGTCTCGCCTAGACTTCTCCAAACACTTTTTTGGGTTCTAAGAAATTGACAAAATTGTTCTATTTGTCATTTATAGAAACATCTATTTGAAGAAAACTACAGTTCGGTAAACTTTATACTATAAGCATTGATACTGTTGGCTACCACACTTCTGGCTTTGCTTATTATCGGAATCGGGCGCACTTATTAATTAAGTGCTTGTGTCCCACGTGTTTTAAGCTGGTTCGACGCATTGCCATTATTCTATTAATTAACGATCGGCGGACGTTAATGTGCGGCCACGTATATAATGCATCGTATAAATTGTACTGGGTCAGGGATCTCCAAACTACGGCAGTCCGGATCGCTTCGTCTGGCCCGTTGCCACACTGTTCCACAAATGAGCTAAAATGTAATTATTTATATGGAAATTACATAAACTGTAGATGAACTAACTATGTTGAAAAAATTAAAATAAGTGTAAGTAAAAATTCCAAAAATGGTCCAATCTGATTTTTTGCATTTGTCAGTAATATAAATTTTAGAAAAATCGGTGAAATAAAAAATTCTGCAACTTTTTGCCACTTTGGATGTCGGAATGCTTTTTTGTGTATCTGCAAATAAGTTTCTAAGAAAAGTCATTATTGGCTTGCTGCAATCATGTTTGTGTATTGTAAATATATAGATGTTAGTTTTTTTATTTTTTGTGTATCCTATACTATATTGAACAAAACAGTTACTCGGCCTCGTGCTTGTCGTTCTCTGTTATCTGGTCCATCGTGAAAAAAGTTTGGTGACCCCCCATTCTAGGTCGATGCGGACTGACATTTTCAGAATAATTACTCTTGAAGGGTGTTTCGGACGGGTATTTGCCGTCCGAAGGAAAAGAAAATCAAATTTGACCAGACTAAAAAAAAGAGAGATCTTACTAATGTGGTAAATTCGACGTGTTTCGGAGCAGTATTTGCTAGGAAAATACTACTTTGTGTAAAAATCTGCTTTCTTTGCCCACTCTATGGTCTCGTGACCAAGACGCTCCTAAGTTTACCAAAAGATTGTTTAACCCGACGTAATTTGTCAGAAATGGTGTGTATTTTAAACCCGAATCTTTGAGAATCAAATTTATTCGGCATGGTTATGGCTGTCGCTTTCCTTATGTTTTTGAATTTTCGTGTATGAAGTTACGCATGTGGGTGGCTTAAATGGTTTGTAACTAACCTACTCTGGAGTATGCCAGTTTTATCTGACTGGTGATTTTGTTTACCTAATCAATGCCTTATATAAGTCTATATATTATTTTTGTGTTTTTAATTACGTATTCTAATGGTGCTTGGTTTATCATTTTTCTCTAAATTGCAACTCTTGAATTCTGGTAGAATTTTTTAAGGACAACCGATTAACTTATATTCCCTAGCTCTCCTTAAGTGATGTAATACGTATATAATAGTCTTACGTGATTTGGATGTGAGGATTAAAATAAAATTAATAGTGATTCGAAAATTGTTTTTATTGTTAATGACGATGCCATTGGGGAATGCAATCCAGCAGTGTTTTCAATCCAGCTGGATTTTTGCTGGACCAACATCATTCCAGTTGGAACCAGCACGGATGTATTTTTGGTGCAATAAAGTGTTATCTATCTATCTATCCAGCAATTTATGGTATTTTTAAAAGAATTTTTAAAAAATTCTTTTAAAAATACCATAAATTGCTGGATAGATACATGAAGAAAACATTTTTTTATAAAATACTTAAGAAACTTTTATTATTTAGACTGGTCACTATAAATCAGTAAAACTTCTTACACATTTAGGTAGTAAACTTAACTTTGGTTCGGTTTAACACTTGAGATAGAGATAATTAACTTTATAATTATAATCTAACTAAACATTTAATGTAATCTTTAAGTTAAATAATAGCAAAGGTAATACTACTAATTAATTTATACTAATATATTATATTAATAACAATGTAAGGATGGATAATCAGTGGCTAAGTGGCTATCAGTCTTACCAGTTTTCTTATATAGGCTCTACATATCAGTCTGTAGTTATTTATAAGTAATTTAATTATTAGTGTTAGTAAAGTAGTAGTCAGTTATTATTATCACAATCATGAATCACATACATTCATATCATCATATATCTAAGATATTGATACTCATTAATTTAATTAACTATTTAACTAACTAGGTAGTCTCAGTTTCTCACTAATTTTCAAATAAAATTGCTTGTCGTAGCCCACTAACCACTTATAGAATTAAAGTTAAAAACTCATACTTAATAGAACTAGAGTAGAAGTTATAAAATATTAGTCTTGTCTTGAATAAAGTATTTTAAAGGATTAAATAAAATTAAATCAATCACTTCTGTTTTTTATTTTTTTTTTTTTTGACTTTTCTGGAAGTAGGATCTCAAGAAACAAATGGTATTGATGGTGTTGTCTCCCAACCTACTTCTTAATGAATTACATATATATCCTGCTGCGGAGAAGGCCCTTTCTGCCTCTACGCTAGTTGATTTCGGGGTCATCGAACAATCATAAATTGTTTTGTCACGTGATTCATTGACGTCACAACCGACTGTAAATTAGAATTATGCACCAGGACTAGGAGAGGAGTTACTTATTTTATTTAGTGCGAAGACACTTTATTTAGCGAGAGTGGAAAGTGTAGGATATGCACGTGGTGAGTGATTCACAATGGAATAAAACACAAAATTCTGTTCTCGTCACCCGTGTTTATTTACTTTGCAGGATTTTTTTACACTTCCGACACTCCTCGTTTTTACAATAATAACCCTTTCCACATATAATTCCGGCAGATGCTCGGATAGGATCGTTATGCGACCTCGCGACAAAAGAATATTCAGCGCGTTACAAAATATAAGGACTAAGACTAATTACTTAAAACTACTTATATGACTAAAAAAGATAGGGAAGAAAAGATAGACAATAGGATAGTTGGAAGTATGATAGAAAAGAATGGGTACCCAAAGTGTCGACGATCTTGGGGTGATGGTTGCGAATACTAGATTGATAATTTTCAGTGTTGTTGATTTTGGACGTCTCTCCAATCCTCCCAATAAAGTTTTTCGAAGTTCCTATATCAGAATATACTTCGGATTTCTCACGAACGTTGGCTTCGGCTTACCGTCCTTTGTCCTCCAGTTGATGCTAGAACAACCTGGAGATCTTCACAATACATCCTGTCCCTTGGACGTCTCAGTCAAAAAGTGACCTCTTCTCCTCCACTTAGCCCCCAGGCTACCACCTCTTCTTTGTATTCTAATTAGGTCACCCCCATTTGAACAGGGAAGGGTTAGGGAAGACAGAAGTTTCTAGAAAAAGATGGACAAAAGAACTAACGAAGAGGAAGAAAATGGACTAAATACTAAGAGTAATATATACAAAAATATACAAAATAAGGCGCACGGCCACAAAAGTCAACTGGCAATTAGATCAGCAGAGGTAAAAAGGTGGGCGGTGCAGTATAGAGAGGGGGTATAGCAAGTCCCACACTGAACGGCAACGTCACTTTTGCCACCGAGCGATAGCGCACGTAGCAAAGCGGCAACCTCGACAACGTAGACTTTTGCACCATTATTTAGAAAGTTAATTGAGTATTTGCAGATCCGCAGCGCTGGATCCAGCACCAGGTGCTGAACCAGCAGGCCGAAGAATGCACTGGATCCAGCTGGATTACTGGATGGGGGATTTAGCAATTGCAATCCCTAGATGCCATGTATTTTAGGTTTAGGGCGTTCTTTCCACACACTGTTTGAAGTGGAAAGTGTTACTGTTTTATTTTTTATTCTTTATTACAATATTACGAAAGGTTATGTTTCGACCGGCCGGAAATTATTTGCCACGTTTGCCGATGCCGAAATGTTTGCTTATCTGCATTACATTGATGTACAGTGTACATTGTGTTTAAAATGGTCTTCGACAGTTGCCGAACATATGGAAAGAGTGGCGATGGTGCTTTGTTTCCGAAAGGAAGTTGGTGTGTGTACTGGTGGGTTTAAAGACCATTGTACCCTATTTACTTACAAGAAATATTATTTTTTAAATTCATATTATCTTTAATTTTTGTTCTAATCGTGTAATTCTATTATATATGTTCCAAGTTACTTAAGTATACTACAAAAGTATGTTACAGTGGTTGTTCTTAAGATTATGCTTGTACCCTTAACAAACTAATGGCAAGAGTCTGATTGTGTGTGGCAAAGGGCTTCAATTTGGGCTGTGTTCCCTATTACTTTTTTAGTCATGTGGAGAGTCGTCGATCCTGTGATCTGTTTGCCAAACTAATATGTATTAGTGTTTTGTTATTTTTTTGAGGTTCTTGATGCAACTTCATCCTCCTTTTTGATAATAATAATAAACTACAATAGTAAGTAACAATCTGTAATAAAAAATAGGATGAACTATTCAAATGTTTTCTATGGGAATTAAAAATTTTTCTGATTTGAATAATTTTGTTAAACTGAAAAAACAGATAGTTTTTTACACACAATTTTATAAATTTATTAATTTATATTTATCTATTTGTATCTATTTATTTATTGCATATACAAAACAAGTGTCATAAGATGATATCCTCCCCCAAAAATGATGCCTGTAACAAAAGATTAAAATACAAAGAATAAAACTTAATAGACATGATAAAAAAATGTTTTTTAGGAAATTTGGATTTTTGCACTCTTGTGTTTTTCATTAAATGTTATGATGACGTAATTTTCGTACAAATGCAGTTTGGAGCTGAGTGGCTCAGATTGGTATTGTTCGATAATGTGTATTTTATTCATGCGTTGTCGGACCAATTAAAAATATGATAATGCAGAATTCAAATGTTTCAAATATTGAATTTTTTTAAAATCCTTCAAACATTTGCACATTTGCATTGCTGTGGAAATTTTTCATTTTTTACATTCTCAAAATCCTTTGAATTATTTTGATTAAAATTATTGTATACCGTATATCTCGGCGGATAAGACGATAGTTGAATCATAAAAAAGGGCCCTTAAAATCCGCGGTCGTCTTATAGGACAGATACAAAAAATTAGATTGAAATTTATATAAATTTAAACCATTATAAAAAAACTGGACAAACCATAATTATTTACTAATAGCAAGTAGGGTATGTGCACAAAATAGAATAGCCCGTACGACAGTTTTTGTGAATAGTCAAGGTCATTACCCGAATGCCAAATCAGTGCGAATGCTTGCAACAATCGCAAGGCAGTGCTGCCAGATGCAAGAAAATAAATTTGTTCATTTGAAAAATTACAAATAGGACATAATTCCGTATACGTTATACGGTATTATTATTCAAATGATGATCGCTGATCTAAACTAAATTCATAGGTCGTTCATAGTTTGGGGTCGTCTTATAGGACAGATATAAGCTGAAACTATAAAACTTTGAGAAAAATTTATGCCTCGTCTTATCTGAAGGTCATCTTATCCGCCGAGATATACGGTATGTTATATTTATTAATTTAATAATGTTAAATTTAAATTCCTCAAAGAAGTGTGTGAGTTAATAATTAAATATAAGGGAGATAATTTTTCATGGGTAGTCGAACTTTTACATATGGATTATGTGTGGCAAATATTCTGTTACGTTAAGTTAGTTTCAACTGAAAATATGGGGTAAACAATAAAAGCTAATGCCGAATTGCTAGAAAGTACGGATCCTAGATGTTTAAAATAGATGGAAAAAATTCTTTATTGTAATTGTTTCTTCTTATCACGCTTGATGAACCTTTATCCCTGGTACTTCTTAGATTTTGGGACACAAACGTTTTTCGGCCTCACGTAAGGTCTGCTTCGGGTTAAATGAAGACTGGATTCCAATCTTAGAACGGTTTTTTAAAACACTTTTGAACGTTGAGTTTTAAAATAAAATTCGAAGATATGCATGTGCTGTGCGGCATTGGCTCTTTCTTGCTCTTCACATAAGTAGTGCCAAGCATATGAAAGCGTGTTTCCGTCTTTGGAGTTTATGTATCTCCCTATCCTGCCGGCCCTGTATATTTCAAGGGCTTCTAGGGCCCTGGTGTGGTCAGTTTGAAAGGCTCTTTTTATCACTCTGGCGTTGTATAGGTCCATGTGAACTTCTGGGTCGGTGGCATAAGTGGATAGGGTGTTGGTGTAGTGAGCATGGTCTATGTTGTATTTGTGCTCCTTGACTCTCTGTTCGATGGAATGTTTAGTGGGGCAGATGTACAGTACATCATTTCACGCCTAAACCTGCCATTTCTCACCAGAATACTGTATACTCCCAGAGCATTGAGATCATCCTGTTTGTCTTTTGCATTGCGTAATAATGTATATATAGTGGGGACTTTCAGTATGTTAATTTGGTGTTAGTTTCGATTGCAATTTCTTTATATAAAGCCTGAAATCATTGGTTGTACTCAACAGTGGTGCATCTGCTGTCTGGGTCTTAATCTCGATCTTGGTTGCAAGCTCTTTGTGTATTGGATGTACTATGCTTATCATGTTGTCTGGAATAGGCATGCGCTAACCCCCATATTATTTCTTTTTTGTAACCATGTGCCATCGCAATGTGCTCCAGATTCTGTTGTTCAATTGTTGTGTCCCTCCAACTGGAAGGTATGTACATGCTCTCCTAACTAACACTCTGAATAAATTAAAAAGTTTTTAAAAAAGTTATAAATATTCCTTAACTCCATTTTTGGGGGGAAGTGAAAATTCAAAAACTTGTTTCGTCGAGAAGTTGAGATTCGAAAACTGGTTTTTTAAAAGTCGGTTTTTGTATAAACCCTATCTAATATGCTTCCTCCATTTCTTCCTATCAAGGGCATCTTCTCTCTTAATCCTCTCTGATTCAGGTCTTCCCCACTTTATCTTTTCAATGCAGCCTTGGTGTTTCTCCTTCCTTTCACAACCAGTTTCTGACCCTCTTTCTGACATAATCTTTACTACTTTGTTCTGCATGGTCAAACCACCTCAACCTGCATTCTTGCATGTTTTTGCTCAAGGGGCCCACCTTAACAGAACCTGTAATAAAATAATTCTTTATTCTATCCTTCCTTTGACACTCCACACATCCATCTCAACATTCTCATCTCTGCCACCTCCATCTTTCTTTCTTGGGCTTTTGTGATTGTCCATGTCTCAGCTCCATACAACATTGCAGGTCTAACAACTGATTTGTACAATTTATCTTTCTGTTTGCAGCTAACTTTCTTGTCACATAACACATAACAACTTCCTCCAGTTCAACCATCCACGTTGAATTCTATGTTGAACTTCTGAGTCCAAAATCAAACACTTCAAAAACTTTAATTCAACAGCAGTAAAGGATTTTAAATTTCACTATTATGAATTGCGTTATAACATTGATTAATTTAGAAATACATCATAAATTTAGAGAATTAAAAAAAGTATTTTTCAAAACCTGATGTGAACAGTTAATTTCTTCTGACATACAAGGACTAAGCAAATGACAATATCATCCAAAATATTTTTTTTTCATTCCCACTTATTGTAAATGCATTTTGGGCTTTACCCCCTCTTCAGTACATGTTGCAATGATGCAATAAACTTAGTAAACAATTATATAAATGAGAACAAACATCCAAACTCTACATACCTTTATGTAACAAAAATAGTAAAATCTAAATATATAAAATTACTTGTCCTGACTGACTGACTGAGTGATTGATTCATCATTGCCCAGAGTAAACTGCTAAACTTAGAGGTGAAATTTGGTACACAGTTAGAGTACATCATAAAAATGCACACTAAGAAGGGATTTTTCGAAATTCCTCCGCAGGGGAGAGGTAGAGCATTAAGGCTTAACCCGAAGAATGGCTTTTACCGTACTATTTTAGATGTAATTTTTTGTTTTCTACTACATTTAGTCTTCATAGAGTACTTAGGTGTATTAAATTGATAACATTTCAGACATTGCTATAAATATTTTTATATATTTCGATTTTTTAACCAAATGTTCGAACTGTTTTAAATTCAAATTTGTTATTGCATATTGGTTCAATTATAGAATGATTATAAACATTCCAGAAAATTGATCAAATTGAAACAATTCGTTTGATTCTCAGCAATTCTCATCATTCTCAGCAGTAGGTATAATATAACAATTACTATGGTTGTAGAAATACTGAACGATGTTTGCTTGCAAAATCTGCACGGGCAAAGTCACAGGTAACAGCTTGTTTACCATAAATAACATTTTTAGTAACTGATACAAACACTGCAAACAATAACCACTGAACTTGTTCTAAAACAATATAGGGATGCTAATTCATACATCACTGTAAACCAGCAATTCCCAATTGGAGGTACAGTACATGTATTCCTGGGGTATGCGAAAAAATTTAATAATGGGAGAGGTCAATAACGGCAGAGGAGTTTAATAACTAAGGCATCACTGTTTCACAAACATGCAAAATAAAACTTACTGAACATTATATTGTAACAATTCTACTGGTGCTAACATTTTGACATTTTATAACTTTGTTTATGTTACACATTAAAAAGGAAGTTTATACAGTCAACTCTGCATAAGTCGACACCCGGATAACTCGTCACTCGTCGGTTACGTAGTAAATTTTTTGTGGTCCCTGCCGACTTACGCAGGCATTAATGTTATTAACCTTAAAAAACTCGGTTTACTGGACGTCATTTAACTCGTCACCACTGGATAAATCAACATACTTTTTCTGTTTCACACTTTTTAGAATTCTGATAAGTCGACTCCCCCCCTGAAAAATGAGTTCACACCACACGGCTTATTGTACGGTGTGAACTCATTTTTTCAGGAGGGGAGTCGATTTATCAGACGTCAAGAAAGTGTGAAACAGAAAAAGTATGTTGATTTATCCTGTGGTGACGAGTTAAACGATGTCGAGTAAATCCAGTTTTTTAACATTAATAACATTATTGCCTATGTAAGTCGCCCGGAACCACAGAAAATTGACTAATTAACCTAGGGCGACGAGTTATCCGGGTGTCGACTGTATTTACTTTTTACAATATTTATTTTTATATTTAATTTAATCAATTTTCAGGCATTTGTACCTGTATACTCTTTTTATTAGTAATTAATATCAATTTCTGTATGATAATTTTCACCATTATTTTAATTTCTGAATTCATTTATGGTTAGATATGAATCAGTGGTTGAAAACCAGTACAATTAAAAAGCTGTATCATAAAATTTTGGGAAATTGATCAACCAACCAACAGCCGAAATAATTGGGCAGAAATTATCCTATAACTATAAATTTTAGAAATTACATGATAAGAATAACTTACAATAAGTATATATTGATTATGTTTTGAATTGAAATAGAGAAATATATTGCAAGAAATAATTAATCACAAAATAAAATAATAATCTATCCTCGCTATAAGTGAGTTCAACTCTATCTGTACTTCAAGATAAAAGTTGGATTGTTATTTTGTTATGTGATCTTGAACATTTATCTTGCAGTACAGATAGAGTTGAATTTGCTTATAATGAGGATAGAACTAGGGATTGCAATCCAGCATTGTTTTGAATCCAGCTGGATTTTTGCTGGATTGAAATCATTCCAGCTGGATCCAGCGCGGATGTATTTTTGGTGCAATAAAGTGTTATCTGTCTATCTATCTATCCTGCAATTTATGTTTTTTAATGAAATAAAACATTTTTAAAAATACTTTAAAAGCTTTTATTATTTAGACTGGTCACTATAAATCAGTAAAACTTCTTACACATTTAGGTAGTAAACTTAACTTTGGTTCGGTTTAACACTTGAGATAGAGATAATTAACTTTAAATGTTTAGTTAGATTATAATTATAATGTAATCTTTAAGTTAAATAATAGCAAAGGTAATTCTACTAATTAATTTATATTAATATATTATAATAATGTAAGGACGGATAATCAGTGGCTAAGTGGCTATCAGTCTTACCAGTTTTCATATATAGGCTCTTCATATTAGTCTGTAGTTATTTATAGGTATATAAAACTATGTACTGGAAGTAGAATAAGTTAAATAAACTACACTTTTATCAATCCAGCAAAATTTAATAAAATAATAACGTTTTCAATCGTTTTTAATGATCATCCTTGGTTACAAAAAAATAGAACATTAAATATAGAAAATGTGTTCGGAATAAATATGAAAATTAACGGAAAACGCCCAAACGGACAAAATATAGATAAATAAACAAAATAAATAGCGGGAAAAATGTATACAGGGTGTTTTTTTTTAAACTGACGGTACTCAGAAACATCTGTAGAGCAATCTAGCAGCCGGACTGTCGCCAAATTTGGGAGAGTGACTAAGGATGACATGGAAAAGAGATTCCGCGAATAAAACAAGTAGTACCTAAATTCGCCGGTAGAGGAGGATTTGGCGCTGTTGTAGCGAAAAAGCTACCAGCACTTCACTGAAGAAAGGATCATCGGTCGCTTTTTTCCACTTGCATGGCCGCCTCGCTCCCCGGATCTAATACCCATGTTACTTTTTCCTGTGGGGTTACTTAAAGTCCAAGGTCTATCTTGGTAGTGTCCCAAACTTGATGACTTTGAAGGACAACGTTTCTCCAACTGTGGTGAACATTCCTGCGGACATGTTACGTTCGGCCATAGAGAACACGGTGTTCAGCATGCAATGAGTTGTCCAGCAGGACGGTGATCACATTGAAGAAGGGAGAAGGTTATTGCTGATTAATTAAACTTTCGTTATTACACCGAAACCTCTGTCTGATTATTCATTCGTGTGTTTGTTAATTGCAGTTGGAATTTATGCAGATTCTTAGCTGTTTTGCTACAACAGCGCCAAATCCACTCCTACCGGAAAATTTGGGTACTACTTTTTTCTTTGCGGAATCTCTCCCATGTCGTCCTTAGTCACTCTTCCAAATTTGGCGACAGTCCGGCTGTTAGATTGCTCTACAGATGTCTCCGAGTACCGTCAGTTTAAAAAAAAACACCCTGTATATAAGATCCAACGAAACCAGCATTGTCCGTTAATAACATTAATTAATGTAAAAGGATCTCCACACGGTAGACAACGAGTCCGCATCTCTATGGTTTATACAACCAGTTGTCACGTGTGCCTTGCAGATTTTCAATCTCTCAACATGTTTGACCGTTTGCCTATTCGTCGTCGTCTTTATAATTGCCGCTCGATCCCATTGGACGTTAACATCCTTCTCTCTTGCGTATGATGGCAGCGCAGTGTTGTCAAGGTTCTTACCGATTGTATATTTGTGCTCTCGAGCCTTTGTTTTAAACTGTGCATCGTTGCATCCACATAAACAAGCTTGGAATTGAAACGTTGATTGTGTAAAGGCACCGAATATATACCCGTTGTCGAATTCCGATTCTCTTTCTTTTTATCGTTTCTTAAAAGTTTGAAAACAGTGGGATTACGTCGGTATACAATACGAAAATTATTAGACCTGGCGGTACATCTATGTATCTTGTTTAAAAATGGAATGTAATTAAGCACTATTCTTTTTACATTTATTCCAAACACATTTTATGTTCT
Organism: Centruroides vittatus; assembly: GCF_030686945.1. NCBI lineage: Eukaryota > Metazoa > Arthropoda > Arachnida > Scorpiones > Buthidae > Centruroides > Centruroides vittatus. The sequence goes on along the minus strand of NW_027122517.1, from coordinate 216,624 downwards.
ATAGTTAATGTTGTATTTTTTGGTAACTGAGGAAGATCGTTAAAAGTGATTGAATACGTTATTATTTTATTAAATTTTGCTGGATTGATTAAGGTATAGTTTATTTATAAGTAATTTAATTATTAGTGTTAGTAAAGTAGTGAGTAAGTAATTAGTAGCAGTCTAGTAGTTAGCAAAGCGGCAACGCGACGACGTAGACTTTTGCGCAATTATTTAGAAAGTTAATTGAGTATTTGCAGATCCGCAGCGCTGGATCCAGCACTTGCTGCTGGATCCAGCAGGCCGAAGAATGCGCTGGATCCAGCTGGATTGCTGGATGAGGGATCCAGCAATTGCAATCCATAGATAGAACCAATGAATTGGCTTGTTACCTCCAAGTGCTTATAAAAACTGGGTTTCTGGAAAAAATGACTTTAAAATGTTTCCCACTTATTTTTCATTTGGTACAGGAAATAATATGTTGGTTTTTATGCTGTGTATTTTTTCATTGTCTCTTATCAAATTTTTGTAATTACCTTATTCTTTCTGAGAAATATTTGTCATCACTAGAATTTTCACTCTAATTGTGTGTCATCATTAGGTGTAATTAATACTGTATTCAAACATTTTTTTTAAATGGAACGTTTAAACATACATAATTTAAATATATAAATTTAAAATGCAGAATGTAAAAAATGTAAAATGTCATTATACATACTTTTACATGAAATGTTCCATTTTTAAAAAAATGTTTGGTTACAGTAATATACCTGATGATGATCTATAGAACTTAGGTTGAAAGTATGGCTGATGACAAATAAATATTTCTCAGCAAACATGAGGTTGTTATGAAAATTTATTAACTATTTCTCACTGCTGAATCTGATTTTGATTGTCTCTACCATCTCTCATTTTTTTTCAGATAAGAAACATACATCAAACAAAATTTAATATCATAAGCAAAAACACCAACTCTAGTGCCAAATTTATTTCTAATCTATAATCATTTATCCAAAATTTAGCCCAATCGTTTATTGCAGTTGTTGGTGTATTTCAGATAAAACTTGAGGTATGAGAAACATTGTCACTTGCACCCCCTGTTTCAAAGATATTTTTTAGCTTTTCTGGCCATTGAATATGCCAGTGGAAGTTTTGTTTGAAATTTCCCATCCTTGTTGCAATCATCATCTGCATTTAACTATTATCCTTGTGTTTCAGTAACAGTATCTTCGGGAAGGTAATTTAAATACGTATGGTGGATGTTGTGTCAACAATTGTTCTAACTAAGGAACGTTTTATTTTCCTGCAAGCGCTTTCAATATAATAATGCACATCATCCTCAGGCAGTAATAGAATCAAATGGATTTTTAAAATTGAAACGATAATGGCATTAGCGATTTGGAAAATAACATAACTTTAAGAATAAGAAAATTTAAAACATTAACTTGAAAAACATGTAACATCAACACACATGTTCCTTAATATACAGAGAACACAGCAAATGCTTTAGTAGTTTGGAACATAACACGACAACCTTAAGAATAAGAAAAGTTAACACATTAATTTGAAAATTGCATAACATTGATGCACATGTGCCTTACTTTGCAGAGAAGGCGGGGATAGATACAGAGCTAATGTTGATGTTTCAACTATTTGTATAAACTAATCCAAATTCCAAGAAATTTGAGGGTGGGGGAGTTGCAAGGAGACAGCAGTGTGGTGAAGAGGGCCTCCCAAATGTACACAAGGCCTCCTTCCTCACAGCATTTGAGTATTGCTACCCAATTCCAAAGTAGGGTGTGGTGGGGCTGCACAACCAACTTGGACGGTTTGGTATCAGAATTCTCCACCGTGACAGAACACTGGTGCTCAGATATGCAGTTTGCAGCATTCTGGTGGTCACACCTATATAATGTGTGTATAGCCTTGACATTGGGTTTTCCGAGGGAATGGAATAGACACCTGGTTTTTCTAGGATAGAAACCACATTCCTGTCATTACATAAAAGTCTTCACAGACTTGGGCTATGGGCAATGGGTAAGAGAAACACATTTTGCCTAAATATCTGGCAAATCCGGGCTGTGAGGCAGCCACAAAATGGAAGAGAAGGATTGAGTACTGTCCAGTCCCTTGGACTGTAAAAGGTAGCGGCAGGAAAAAGGGACTTTTTAAGTTTTTAATATGATTGTATTTAGCGGGACCATATCCTGCCACACACACCATTGTGCAAATGCCCTCTAGCTCAGTGCTTATAAGGTGTTGTGTGGAAGGTACTAAAAAGGCCCTTCTGATTAAGGGGGCTATGGCCACATTAACATACTGTTGTGCCTGGAAGGCCATGGCAAGTATTATGGAGGAAATATTACCAAACTTGTGAAACACTGAGAACACCAAAGCTCCCTGGAATTTGGAGATGTCCAGGCCTAAAAAGACTGTTTTCCCTTATTTCTTTTTCCCAGATGAAACCGATAGAGGAGTATACACTCGCAAGGTATTGTTCTAATGCCAGAAAAGAGTCCTACTTGCCCTGCCATGCTAAAACTGTGTCATCTATGTACTTCAAATATACCAATGGATAAGCTATTGTAAGGGGGAAACTAAAGACCCTGTGCTCCACATGTTTCATGACCAATTCTGCTAATATGGCAGACAGTGGAAAACCCATAGGGACACCGTATTTTTATAGGTATACCTTCCCATTGAAGCAAAAGTAATTGTGTTCTGTGATAAAGAGTAAGGCTTCACAATTCTCCAAAACCTGCTGTGCAGTGAAGCCCTTCTTGATAATCAAGGCGTTGGCTTGCATGACCACCTTAAAGTGAGGTACAAAAGAATATAATGTGACGACATCCATTTTGTAGAAAGTGTACTGTACATATTAAGGGACAGACCAGCTAGCATAGTGGATAATACTGCTTTAGCCACAATGGATGAGGGTGTGGCATGGGAGAAGGAGGGAAGAAGCTCACTGATTCCGGCTCTTGACTCTGGCAAAATTAAATACCAAGTCATTTTATGGGAGGCAGAGGCATTCATAGGGGAGGTACCTTACTCTGAACGCTGAAAGGAGCCCTGGACATTTACTTAAATACTTTTATAGTTAGTATTTTTAATATTTAACTTACATTAAAATTTATTTGTATAAAAAAAATTAATTTATAACAAATATTTAATAACAGGAGAAAGGGGGAGATAAAATTCTGCGTATATTCGACAGCATTTGCACTTTAATTTCACTCGTCCAGAAGAGTTAATCTAACTAAAAAGTGTGAGATGTAACTACTTCAGCTCTTTGTTCAGAAAAGAAAAATATGTACTCTGATCAATTAGTCTGGCTCATTCAGAAAAATAGAGTACTTATTTAGAGCAGGGATAATAAAGGAATGATTCAAAAATGCTTAAATTCAATTGGGTCAATATAATTTAACTACTAAATACTACAAAGAACACTACATACTGTATATTTCTGCAGATAAGACGAGGTATAAATTTTCGTCAAAGTTTTATAGTTTTAGCATATATCTGTTCTGTAAGACGACCCCCAAATTATCAATGGCCTATGACGGGTGGCCAAGCTCCTTGATAGTCCGAGCCATTTTTCAAAATTTGAAATTTTTTGCGAGCCGCAATTAAATATGTATTTAAAAGGCATGCAAAAAAGGTATTAAAAATTTTTCTTACAGAAATTATATTTATTGTAAACATATAAATAAAAGTACAAAATATGTGTATTGAATTTAAATATTAAAAATTAAACACATTTATTTTACTTCTCTTGATAATTCTTTAAAATTTGGTGAATAATTGGTGACAGCACTTCTCAATAATTCTTTGAGATGCTGGTTAGTTAATACTGATCGGTGTTTGGATTTCACAAATTTTAAAGTGGAATAAAATGATTCACATAAGTACGTTGTTTTGAATATTGAAATAATTCGACAAGCAGCCTTTTTTAATTCAGGATACTTCGATTTTGGTACAAATTTCCAAAATTCAGTAATCGACGTGGACTTATATTTTAATTGTAGAGCTTGATCTTCTTGCATCTCTATTAATTCTAATTCTCCAGATGCTTTTTGGGTCATGATTAAATTGGAAATGGAAAACTCACCTTGAATTATGTTAATTTCAAATGGATTCAGAAAAAAATCAAGAGACGATTTAAAATATTTCAAGTCTTGAAATCTATTTTGGAATTCTGTCAATATTCCTTCTAGCTTTTTTATATACTCGTTGAGTTTTTCTTGTTTAATATTGGAACAAATTTTTTTAATTCGAGGAAAATGACAAAAAGTTTTATTTTTAATGTCTTTTTGAAAAAGTTGTAATTTAGTTTGAAAACTAAATATACACTGTGAGAGGTCAGATATTATTTTATCTTTCCCCTGCAATTTTAAATTGAGTGTTTGCAAATGTTCCATGACATCAGTCAAAAACATTAAGTCTTGTAACCACTCGTCATCGTCTAATTCTGAATAGGTTATTTCCTTTTCTTTTAGAAATGCAGTTATCGGATCAAACAAATCTACAAAACGATTTAATACGTCTGTAGCTAGACAACCATCTAACAATGCAAAAGAAATTAATGTCATTTGGAAGTTTTTCGTCCTTTAATTCTTCAAGGAAATTTTTGAATTGTTGATGATTTTTTGCATTGGTGCGAATGTAATTCACAATGTGTAACACTGTTTTCATAACATCAGGATATTTTAAATATTTTGTAACGAGATGTTCTCGATGAATTATGCAGTGAATCGGTATGAATTGTGGAATTTGAGAATCATCTCTTAAAAGCCCAATAAGACTGATTTTTTTTACCCAGCATTGCCGGAGCTCCAACAGTTGCAATGCTTACAAGTTTATTAAGAGACACATCAAAAGTTTTTATTATGGAATCTAATTCATTTTTAATATCGACACCGCGGGTTGACTCTTGAAGTGCTACTAAATCTAATAATTCTTCTTTAACAATGAAGTCAAGTGAAACAAAACGTATGAAAACTGCCAATTGCGGAAGATCTGTGATATCTGTCGATTCGTCAAGGGCTAAGCTGAATGCAATACAGTTCTTCAAATCATTTTTTAAATTATATTCAAGAGATGTATTAATTGCAGTTATGCGTCGTTCGGTTGTGTGTCTCGAGATGGGAATTTGCGAAACAACTTTGTGCAATGCTGCATTATTTGGATCTAAAACTTTAAGTACATCTTCCAAGTTTTTTTTAATAAACTCCCTCTCTCCATACGGGTGTTTTGCACGAGCAATATTCCAGGCAATAACAAAACTGGCTTCAGCCGCATTATTAGCTTGATTGCTACAGGTCATCAATACTGACTGTTGTTTATTTAAATTTGATTTTAAAGAAGCAAGTTTATCTGATCTTAATTTGGAATTTGGTGGATACTGATTAGAAAACTGAGGATGATTGGTTTCATAATGTCAACGTAAATTGCTAGCTTTATAATTTTTGACCGTAGAATTACAAATAACACAATGCTTTTCCGTTATTGTTAATAAAAAAGAAATTCTCTTCCCACTCATTATTAAAACTTCTATTTTCTTGCTCGTATTTTCTTTTTTTATTTTCGTTCTCTGTCGTCATATTTTTAAAAGAACTGGAAATAAATAAATAAATTTAGAAAATACAAGATTGATGTTATTAAAACAATAACAACACGTGTTACATACTATGAAACAAATTTAGTTAACTTACTAAAAATTCCAGATTACAAATTATATCCGTAGCAAGAGTGATACAAATTGTTTCCTCCAGAGCACAATGTCAACTGTCCTTTGCAATGAAAGTTTACAAATTCAAAATCGGTCTGGAGTCAATCGATTACGGACGATTACGCCACTGTTTATGTTCGTTCGCGCAGTTTTCGATGAGTCATATCATTCTTAACTTGGACGGAAATGAAATTTGTTACAACGTTGCACTTAGTCTTTCATATTTGTTGTCAGTAATTTAACCCTTCTATGATCACCCGGCTTCTGTGAGAAGCCGTCTGGTAGTTTTTTTGGTGGCATTTTTTCTGAAATTTTTCAAAAAATTTAAGTTTTCCAATTTTTTCGAACTGCGAAAAATGCTATAAATAATGTTTTTATTGCGCGCCGAGTTTACTCAGAAAAAAATTCCAAAAAGTGCCGGCTTCTAACAAGCTTCCACGCGACTATGCACGGTAGCAAAAAATCTGGAAAAAAACGAAGGGAACTCGGGTACATTTATCGAGAGCCGCAAATAATCCTTCAAAGAGCCGCATGTGGCTCGCAAGCCGCAGGTTGGCTCCCCTGGGCCTATGAGTTTAGTTTAGATCAGTGATCATCATCTGGATAATAATACTGTATAGCATATACGGAATTATGTCTTATTTGTAATTTTTCGAACGAACAAATTTTATTTTCTGCCTTGCTATTGTTGCAAACGTTTGCACTAATTTGGGCATTCGCATAATGAATGACGTTGACTATTCACAAAAACGTCGTATGGGCTTCTATTTTGTGAACATGGCCTACTCTCTACTAGTAAATAATTATGGTTTGTTCATTTTACTATAATGGTTTTAATCTATATAAATTTCAATCTAATTTTTTTGTATGTGTCCTATTAGACGACCTTGGATTTTGGGGGCCTTTTTTTATGATTCAACTGTTGTCTTATCTGCGGAAATATACGGCATTTAATAAATTAAATTGATACATTTTGTATTTAAAATAAATGAATTATAACAAAATATAAAAAGATTTTAAAAAATTAATAAATTACAATCAATTTTCTTTCATTTAATAAAAACAATTAAAGTAAATTTAATATGCGGGAGTTGGAGTTGACACTTTTTTCCAACTCCGACTCCACGGCCCTGCTTAACATGGCTGTAGTTGGGTCCTTCTGTAAGACCATGGTGTGTGAGTGGTTGAGGAAGTCTTTGGCTTTGCGTAGAAAGTCCTCTTTCCTGCATAAGACAAACTTTTTCTCTTTGAACATATTCGAAGCATTATCTGTTACAGTACACAAAATTTGCTCCTTTTTAATTTTAAAATCTTTTAATACCTCTTGAACCAACTTCTACAGATACTCTCCCGTATGATGAGCCATAGTGTCTTTTACTGCTAATGTCTTTGTAACAATTGTATTATTCTCATCAATAAATTGAACGTTAATTGCAAAATAATTCACTCAGTTGCAAGTGCACGCATCCATTTTAATAAATACCAAGCCAACCTTTAGTCTTTTTCAAAGTTCATCTTTTTTGAAAACAGCCTCTTCAATTATAAGTCTTCTGATGTTTTCTGTATCTAGTGAAACTTCAAGCTTTTTTGTCATTTTGCCATTTAAGCCTAAAAAGGCCAGTTGTGAAAAAAAAATTTAAGGTACACTATCTTGCACCAACATTTCAATTATGAGATTTTTAAATTTTGCATTTATCATTGTTACTGTAATTTTATCTGAAGTAAAGAATTTGCATAATTGTGTTTGTCCTGCCTAAATTTTTGGACATTTTTTAAATAGATGAAGTGTTTCTACTGGCATTTTCAGGATTTCAAGATAGTGCTTCAAGTAGCAGGTTGAGATATTTGTAAGTCTCTAGGCTACTAAATTTGCGTGACTTAGTACTTTTTGGACCGCTTTTAAAATAATTAGTGGTACATTTCAAGGAATTTTGCTTTACTTTTTACAAAACGTGTATGGCAGTCTGTGAGGTTTTCACTTGACACATGCTGTTACCTGCAGCTTATTTTTATTATTATTATTATTATTATTATGTTGGGTTTAGTGGGTTATACTCGGTTGACACCGGTGGCTGTGTCCTATGCTGGACCAGGCATAGCAACCAAAACAAAACTAAAATTAAATAAGTGTGTCAGTGTCTGTATTCAGAGATTTCCTAACAGTATGGCATGTATTCAATATCGTGGCCGTCTGTAGCATGATGTATGTATTTCTATTCAATTGTAATATGCCCAGGCTTTTGTGTAGTGTGTATGGTATCATACCTGTACAGGTGAGATCGACAGGTACAATAAGCACTCTATCCATCCTCCACAGATGCCTTATTTCCTGGGTGAGTTCTATGTACTTGCTAATTTTTCCAGTGAATGTGTTTTGTACATTGTGAGTGTTTGGAACAGCTATGTCTATAATGTATGTGATTTTATTGTGTTTGTCAATGAGTGTGATGTCTGGTCTGTTGTGGTAAATTGTTTTATCTGTGATTAAGGAGGCTCTGTCATAGTACATTTTGTGTGTTGTTTTCCAATACTGTCTGTGGAATATACTTGTTGTATGGTTTGTGGATGTCTAATAATTTGTGTTTCTTTACAAGCTCTTGGTGTATTATATTTGCTACTTGATTGTGTTCTATGTAAATAATCTGTCTGTGCCAAGAGCTTGCATCCAGAAGTGATGTGTTGTATAGTTTCTGGCATGATGTGACATTTTCTGCATGTGTCATTAGTGAGTGTTGTATCTTTGAGTATGTGTTTTCTGTAGTTTTTAGTATTTATGACCTGATCCTGTATGGCAATCATAAATCCTTCCATCTCCCCAAAGAGGCATCCCTGAGCTAACCAGCTGTTTGATGCAGTTTTGTCAACAAAATCCTGGGCCAGGTCATAGAAATGCCTGCTATGGAGTGCCTTTTGAGCCCACAATTGCTTAACAGTGTCTATGCTCTTTATATGTTGTGTTGTGTCCATACAACATGAGTGTAAGTTTAATGGTGTGTTATTTGAGTCTGCTAGAGTTACTGCTTTATGTAACTGATGTTTCTTGTTTTCTGTCGAAAAACTCTCACAGTGACTGTATTTGTTTGTAATGAAGGTTAATTATGCCAATCAGGCCACGTTCACCATCTTTACGTGGAAGGGTTAATCTTTCTGGGGCGGATTTAGAGTGGTGATGTTTTTGCTTAGTAAGTGTTCTTGTTTTCCTTTGGATGTATAACTCCAAAAGATTATGTGAGTACTGGGATGACATACATGTTTATTGCTTTAACTGTGTGTTTTGCATTTAACTCTGTTATGAGAATAGCATTTAACCTACTTTGGTATTCTTTAATTAATCTTTGCTTTATTTGTTTATGTTCTGTTAGTTTGGCCTGTTGGAATCCTAAATACTTATAGAACTCGCCCTCTTCTATTGCTTCAATAACATCCCCATTTCCAAGTGCAAAATCTTCTTACTTCAGGATTTCTTTTTCTGTGTAAAGTGTTTTGCATTTGTCTAGGTCAAATTCCATTTGTATGTCCTTGGTGTATGAATGTGTGATTTGTAACCATATTGCATGTTTTTTAACATATTGGATAAGGGGTTCAGGGCTAAGCAGAACCAGAAAGGACTCAAGGAATCTCCTTGAAAAATTCCTCTCCTAATGAATATTTGGTTTGTTTGTATGGAAGTGTTACTAATTCTGAGATGTAGTGTTGTTCTCCAGTGCTGCATAGTGTTTTGAAAGAATGCAATGAGTGATGGATGTAATTTGTACATGTGTAGAATATGTAGCAGTCAACTGTGTGGTACACTGTCGAATGATTTTCTGTAGTCTATATATGCCATGTGTATGTTTCTGTGTTGTTTGTGTGCTTGCCGTAGAATGACTGAATCTATGAGTAACTGTTCTTTGCATCCCCTGTGATTTCTACGGCAACCTTTTTGTTGTTCCGTAAGAATGTCGTGTTCTTCGACATGTTTGTATATTTTATTTGCGATACAGGATGTCAATAATTTGTTGGAACACATGTAATTGGTCTGTATTGTGTGGGGTCTGTGGTATTGTTGTTTTTAGGTTTCATGTAGGTGATGCCTCGAGTAAGAAATTTTGGCATGTCTTGTGGATTGATGATGATGTGTGTTAGGTGTTTAGCTAATTCCTGGTGCAGTGATGTAAAGTTTTTGTACCAGAAATTGTGAATGTTGTCTACACCAGGTGTCTTCCAGTTGTGTGTTCTGTTAACAGAGTAGTGGATGTCTTGTACGTTTATTTCAGAACAGGGCATAGTTGGTATGTTATGCAAGTCTTTGTTCTTTTCCTAGATCCAGCCTGCATCAGCATTGTGCGTATCAGCACTGGACCAAAATGTTGTGAGAAGACCAATATGTTGTGAGTTCTTCTTCTGTTGGTGTGTCACTGTGCTGTGTATCAGTGTTTGTTTTGGTACCGATTTGTCTGTAGAAGAGTTTTTCATTGTTTGTGAATAATTTATTTTGTTGTTTTCATAGTGAACATGTTTTGTATTGTTTGAGTCTACGTGCTTTGGCTGCAAGTTTTTGTTTTAGTGTGTCGATGTATTCTGTAATGTGTATGTTGTGATGTTCATGTTTTGTGTGTGTTTTGATTTTCTTGAAAATGTTTTTGAGTTGTTTCTTTAATTTCGGTGTTATGTTGTTTTTAGTGTATTGTGTCAGCCTGCCTAATTTCTGTCTAATGTCGTTTATTTGTGTTACTAGTCTTCTCTGCCAGGCACACTTGCGTTAGAACTGTGTTTTGTGTATATCTGTCTGCGATTGTATTCACAGTCTATGGTGTGTCACTACTGTGACTGCCCCAGCATAAACTAATGTATGAATGTCTGAGAGTGTAGAAATTGAATGAATGTAGTGTGGTTGTAAGAGAGTGTTTACATAGTGCTTTTTCCTACTACCTTTGATGTGTTGATTTTTGGTATTCGTGGTCTTTGTGTGGGATCTGTGCCTGTATATTTAGTGAGTGTTTCCTGAAATATAAGTGAGAGCGTATTAACTAATCTGTCTACGTTACCAGTAGTGGATGAGGAAGTGTCTGGAAACTTACTAATCCAGGAATATAATTTTGGTGTTGCTGGATTTGCAGCAATACCCTGCTATCAATAGTGGTAGTTGTTGTGTGTGTGTGTGTGTGTGTGTGTGTGTGTGTGTGTGTGTGTGCTGTAATCTGTGCTTGTTGCTGGATTATCCTGACAGGTTACATGATCTTTGTTAATGTTAGATGTTTCTGTCTGTTGATGTACACTGGAGGGCAAAAGTTAAGTTACAAGTAGTTTTTGCCTCAGAACTTTTGAAATAAAACACCAAAACATTTTGAAAATGTAGACATATATGCAATTTTACATGACGAATTAGAAAATAGAAAACTATCTTGTCAATATGCAAATTACGTACGTTTAATTCAATTTTTAGTGGTTTGCTGGTTAGAACACTCCTTTGACTTTGCTGTTTTTTGTAATCAAACTTTATTTAAACTGCATTTTTAAAATTAAGGCATATTCATTAACATTCTAATGGCTTCTAGGCATCGTTTAGATGATTCTTTAAGATGGCGTACTATTGGATGGATGGAAATGGGGCTTAGTCAAGCTGATGCAGCAAGGCGCCTAAAAGTTTCAAGAATGGTGGTTTTACGGCTCTGGAAACAGTTTACAGTTAGAGGGGATATCTTCAGAATTTCCGTGGAAGGACGTCTAGAGTTACCACACCTCAAGATGGCCGGTTTTTGAAAGTAATTGCCAAATGCAATAGAGGACTAGCATTCAGGATGCTTGTTTTTGAGCTTGAATCAGCCACAAGAAAAAGAATTTCTGTCAGAACTGTATTTAGAAGGCTTGCTGATGTTGGTCTTTATGCAAGACGCCCAGTTGTGTGTATTGCATTGTCATCGTTCCACAAAAAAGCGCACTTGAATTGGAGTCATCAACATCAAGACCAGACAGACCACAACTGGAGCAAAGTTCTCTTCACAGATGAATCTTGCTTTAGCCTACAGAGTGATTCTCAACGATGCTTTATCTGGAGAGAGGCTGGAACATGATATATGCCATCAAACATAAGAGAAAAAGACAACTTCAGCAGAGGTGGTGTGACAGTCTGGGCAGACATCTCTCTCACTGGGCGCACCAAGCTCCATGTCTTTGAAGGAGGTTCCTTAACAGGTCAAAGGTATCACGATGAGATCCTTGAGTATTATATTCGCCCAATGGCTCACACAGAAGGCACGGATTTCGTTTTAATGGACGATAATGCTTGTCCCCACAGAGCGAACTTAGTGATTCAGTATCTTCAAGACATTGGAATCCAAAGAAAGGACTGGCCATCCAGGTCTCCAGATTTGAACCCAATAGAGCATGCTTGAGATGCCCTCGGAAGATGGGTGGGAAAGTCTCTGTCCCCCACTCAGAAACCTTGATGAGCTCAGGACTACTCTCGAAAGAGAATGGACTTTAATTCCTACTGAATTGATCAATAACCTTGTAAAGAGTATGAGAAGCAGGTGTCTAGCATGTATTGCTGTAAGGGGTAGTCACACACCCTATTGAGTGAATAAATTTATTATTTTAATAAAGATTTCTATTTTATTTTAAATTAAGAATAAAAAAAAACCACTTGTAACTGAACTTTTGCCCTCCAGTGCATTTGATCAGCAACCTGTTATTTGAGAAGTTCAAGTGTTGTTTGTGGGATAAAGTTGTTAACTTATCGCAACAGAATATTTTCGTCTTCTTTAGAAACGTGTAAATAAAGGGTTAAAGACAAATATCTTGTTATTTACTTTCAAAATTAAAAAAACTAAATAGGGTCAGTATGACTCGCACCATCTCAGTTAAGGGTTAACTCTTCCTTTCTTTTGCACACTTTTACACGAGTTAGAATATTTTAGCGCGTTGCCTTTGCACAACACAAATGGCACTCCTCTTGGCTATAAGGAAACTGGCGGACGTGTATTCACTTTTCGTTAAACATGGCCTTGCTACAGTCACACTAGTATATTCTTGCTCGTAGGTTAATTCAATGCAAAGGAAGATATTACCATTATATTCAGTTGTATTATTACTTTTACGTTCAATAAATTTTGTACTATACCTAGCTTTTAATAATTTTAGTTACTTATGAGGACCGTAAAATGTAAGTCGGCCCGAAATGCATTTATTAATGTATATAATCAACCAAAATATAATTATTGTAAGTTTTTGATCATTGAATTACTGGTATAGTTCCTATTTACCTGCAGATGCAGAATTACAGAATTTTTTTCATCTTTTTCCCATGGATTGAAATTCCTTCTGCGTCTTCCTTTAGGATGTCCATCATCCTTTTGAAGATATTTGATAAATAGAACCGGTCTCCTTGCCTAGTTCCTCTCTGCCCACATACTGTATTTTGACAGCTGTCTCGGCATTTCTGCTCGTATCTTAGTATCTCGTGTGTGCTCTCATATACAAACACACACCATTTTAAAAATATAAGAAACAATAAGCTTTTAATTTTATATCTTGGAACTGTAAAAATGTTGGGCAGTTTGTTATACCACACGACAGCAGTTAAAGGTAAATTTTGTGAAGGTAATTATATAAGGTAATTATTTATTTTTGAAATTTTATAGCATACTTAATAGTGCAAAAGTATTCAGTTGACTGTTAAATGCAGATATGACAAGTTACAAAGGGTGAGTTTTGCAGACAAGAAGTATCTTGGGATTTTCTGTAATCCCAAGGACGTAGTGACTGCAACAGATAAAGTGAAAGCTATTCACAATTTCTACGTACCAAAGAATGTAAAACGTCAAAGACTTGTGCACGTTTTTAGGTTTGTGTTTGGGGTATAACTAATTTCTTGTTAATCTTTCTGCTATTATTCCAGTTAAGATGAAAAAGGACATTGAAGTGAACAGTAGAATGCGAAATGCAATGGCGTAACCTCAAGTTAGTGGGCCATGAGGCAAACAGTTACGAGCGGCCCTCACTTCCGTATCATGGTGATCAGAAATCGGGGTAAATCTTCGCGTACCGCAACCGCCAACACCGGTATACAGAAAATTCGTCATTTTTTTAGTATATATTCTGTTGACGTACCCTATTAAAAGGCAATCAAAAACGCAAAAGACCGCATGTAAAATAGTATAATAGAAGCCGAGTTCTTCACGGTAAGCCTTAATCCTGTTCCTTTCCTCCCGGGGGGAATTTCGACTTGTATATTATATAAAAACACGTGCGTATTCGAATGCAACATTGTATCAAAATTTCAAAGGAATCGGTAGGAACAAACGAACATTACATTTTTATTTATGTAGAATAAGTTCTTTTTAATTGTTTTTATAATTTGACTGGAGACTGGAGTTATTGGAACATTTAATTATCACTTGTGTCACTTTCGCTGACAACTATCACATCTTTTTAGCTTTCTTGGAGAACTCTGAGATAATATCCGACGTATCTAGTTTTGTGGCATGATTTTGCTCAGTTGGATCAAGTTGGAAAATCTCTTTTGGACATAGTTCCACGGATAAGTTAATAGTTTTCGGTTTAGAGAAAGTGCTCACAACTTGACAGCTTGGACCGGAATTGTCAAAAAGTACCACGAGGGCTCGGCGTACATCGGGAAGACTGCTGGCTGACAAATGACAATTGGCAAAAGAAAGACAATGTATTGCATTGTCTTTCTTTTCGATCATATCTTAGACGAGTTTCTCCAATCTTCTTTAGGCCGGTAAATCCTACTTTCAATTGGATGTAGGATTAAACATTTGAGTTTGGAAGTACTTGGCAGTCTTTCTTGAATTACAGAATCCGTTAGAACAGTGATTTTTCAACCGGTGTGCCGCGAAAACTTTTGAATTTTTGAGCTTATTAAATAAATTATTTTCGGATGAAGCCCAATGGACAATAAGTGTACGTAACAAACTTAAAACCTCTTCAAATTGATTACACGAGTTTTTCGTGGTTATAGTAAATAAACGTATAGGCCTATGTAATGTAGTAAAAAGTACATATTCATAAGCGAAATTATATAAACTTATGCTTAATACCGGATTATTTCATTTAAAATGAAATTTTCTTAAATTAAAAATGTATCTATAATTGTCCATATTAGTGCAAATTATTTTAACTTAGAAATAGCGGGAATTGGGCAGGTTTCTACAGGCAATTACCATGCCACTTTTAGATGCAAGTTGAGACTTAATGTTAATTGCTTTTCTTATGTAAATGGAAATTATTAATTTAAATAACTACAGTAGAGCGTCGTTAATCGGAACGTCGGTAATAGGAATGGCCGGAAATCGGAACGATTTTCAGTCGGACTGTGTCGTGCCGAATCGAACATTTTTGATACTAGATTTACTTCTAAAGTATAATTTTCATGTTTTTTATATTCTTCAATATATTTATTTTGTTTGTACAAAATGAAGAAATAATTTTTAACGATACGATAGCCTCGATTATTATTATAAAAATTTTCGTTAGGCTTAAAATCGACGAAAATTCAACACGAAGCGACACGCAACAGAGAAAAGTTTGAACATCGGACAGGTTAATATATTTTTTCGTACAAAGTCGGAAATCGGAACAACCCCAGTCCCAAATTGACTCCAATTTTCGACGCTCTACTGTATTGTTGTAACCCGCTGCTATTCTAAGGAACAACAATACTATTTTATTTAATTCACAATAAATATATAGGGAAAAAGAATTAGGTTAAGTGGTAAGTAATACGGCGATAGAATGTTTACAAGCGCAACTTTAAATCACGTGATTTTTCCGCGGAAATTTAATTATAGGTTCAAATGTACCGTGAGATAAAAAAAAGGCTGTAAAACACTGCCTTAGAACAAGCCCACGAGGCCCGAACATTCAATTTGCGAAACATTCCAACGTTTTATTTTTCCCTATTGAAGGTTTTGGAATATATCCTTTGTGCCTTTGGCCTTTTAGAATCGTGGTAATCGTGCTCCATAGGTACCAATCGGTTGCCGTTGCTTTCCATTTTGTTTATAGTTTCTTTTATCGATGGTTTATCATTGACGATCGCTTTCGAAATGATTACTGCTCTGACTTTATTGTTTTCTTTCGAGGCATAAAGTATGCAAATACAACATGGAATTACCAGCAAAAATTATTGTGACTGCATTTTTAATGCATTCGATTTTAGCAGCGGCTTGTCCCCGTATATCGCACTTTTGCCAATAACAACAGTCTGAAGAATATTTTCGAACTGAAATAACGTGATCCGAAGACTGTATATACTTAATTGGGGCCTCCTGCCGCTAAGCTTTCCATATATGGTCTTGACCGTCGTCTATGGGTACGTTCGTAAAGTCGAACGAGTTAAACGAGAATGACGTCATCGTTATTCTTATTTCGTTTATAACAAAATGGCTGTTTCTGAAATCGAAGATAAGAATGTTTTTAGTGCAGCCTTACCCGAAATATTTTTCTTATATTTCTTCGGGTGGACAGTTATTTCTATAATTTCGTCTTTTAACCCACAATTTAAACACTCGAATAGATTTAGAAATATCGATATCGTCGGGCGCCATTTTTCTTAACCAAGTAAACTCTCTCTTTCCTTCGTTAACTTCGTTACAGTTTCGTTCGAAACGTGATCTCCACAGAGCATGCGCACTGAGCGATTCGTTACTAATGCGTTTAACTCCTTCGACTTTACGAACGTACAGTACCCTATGCAAATCCATTCTCGAGATTATGGAAGGACGGTCAGACAATGCCGGACAACAATAGGAATTTACAGGTCTGTAATATGAATATCGCAGCTCAATCAGGAAACATACGCCGAGATTGTCGGAAAAAATTTTTGTAGTACTGTTTCCGTTTGAGAATATTGCGCGGTTCTACTCGGTGGCAGTCGAGAACCCGCCTTTAACGGTCTTAATTTCGATGGATTTTTTTCTGTTCCTGCCGTCGGAAGCTGTAAAAACGCGTTTGACGCTCTCTTTCAGACGCACGTGCCAAAGTCGCAACGACGGCTCTTGGACATGCGCCCGAATTGGATTCCGGAAAGCGTTAGATGCGGGTCAAAAGAGTGTATTTCCGACGATTAGGCACGTCGAAGACGCGGAATCTAGGCATTATGCCGCGAATTAAAAATAAATCTGGGTATTTTATTGGGCTACAGACCCGTAAATTCCCGCTGGAGACCGGCTTTGTCTGTCTTCCTTTCATCTCGAGAATGGAAGGATTAATAGACGAAGGTCCAGACCAGGGGACCTATTCCGAGCTCTTCCGATAACTCGACGAGAGCGATACACGGGACATTCGATAAGTCCCCTTACCGAAAGGCAGTTAACGAACCTTAGATAAATCGCCATTCTGTGCTCCACGTTAAGTGGGTAGTCGGCCGAGATGCGTCGATAGCTGTTTTAACCAATCACAGTTTAGTTAACATTGTATTTTTGTCACGCGACTTCAACCCGCCGTTTTCTAAGCGAAGTACGTTGTCGTAGTATTGTCATTACCAGCGCTAGTCAAATAGTTTTGTGTTAAATTGTCATCAAAGAAGGGACAACACAGCCAACGAACTACAACTTGTCAGTTCGAAATATTACTGAGGGTCGAGTTATAAACTCCGTAACGTAACCGTATTCGTATCGCGTGGTTATAAATTCCTTATGGTACCCGTACGGCCGTACCGTATTCCGTAAGAAAAGTTTGGATCGATCAAACTTTTACGGTAGGGATACGGAGAATTGACTAACTGCGCATGCTCTAAGTCGATATACGATCGGAAGTTGTGCCGGAAGCAACCGACGAAACTTTGACAAATTGGTTGAAACGTAACTTTTGACCGACAATGTTGTTCTGAATAATATAAAATTTTAAGATAAGAATTACTTTAGTCATAAAAAAATAGAAAAATAATAAAATGAATAAATAATCATAGTGTTAGATCTGGCAATAACTACCGATGATTTTGCGCATGCTCACGACGGACTGCTTCGTAAACCGTAAAAAAGTTTGGTACGGAAAAGGCTTTACGGTAGTTTATAACTACTGCTATAGATGTTCGGTGTAGCAAACATTTACGGATACGGATACGGTTACTTAAACTCGACCCTTACACTTCGGTTCTAGCCGGGGCCGGATTTAGGCATTTCGAGGACCAAAGCCGAACTCTGTCTGAGGCCTTTTACCAACCGTTTACAATTCTAGAAGTCAATCATATAAAAAAGAGAATTAACATAAACATATTAATTTTAATAATAAATGTTAAAAAGTATTTGCAACATATTATAAAATAAGGTACAATTTATAGAAGGAAACAAACTTTCTATAAGTAGTAGATAATAATGGTGCGGTTTCTTTATATTGTTTAAATATAAATTTCTTTAAGAAAAGCTTTTCTTTTCTTAAAATTAATTGATTTAACTCCACAGTTAGTTCAACCGTTGTTATTTTGTCTGTACCGCATTTTATCAGAGACAAAGACTATTGGGTTTTATCCTCACCATTCTTTATTCCACTATGCATTTCGGGTGCAGTCTTTTTTGTCTATTTTGCACCCCTCATCAGGTGTTACATTTCTTATATATATATATATAAACATTTAGACATTCTGTTACGAGGTGTTGATGTTTCTGAAGGAAGGACCGTTAGAAATGCCTTAGGGGACAGAAACATCAACACCTCGTAACAGAATGTCTAAATGTTATTTAAAAAAAGGTTAGTTCACTATAATATTAATAATAACGCAATTTGTAATAATCTCTTATAATAATTCTAATTTGTGATAAATTAATCTAAATAATTTGTAATAATTCCTTGTGACATGTACAGTACAAAAAATTGTAATAATCTTATATAACTTGTATAAAAAATTCAACTGCAATAATCAATATAATAAATATGTTCTCTACCACTTGTAGAAATGTAACACCCGATGAGGGGTGCAAAATAGACAAAAAAGACTGCACCCGAAATGCATAGTGGAATAAAGAATGGGGAGGATAAAACCCAATAGTCTTTGTCTCTGATAAAATGCGGTACAGACAAAATAACAACGGTTGAACTAACTGTGGAGTTAAATCAATTAATTTTAAGAAAAGAAAAGCTTTTCTTAAAGAAATTTATATTTAAACAACTAAAGCTTTCGTTTGTCGGTTTTTGATGGCCGAAACTTTGACAAATTTGAAAAGCTTTCTATAAAAACCAAATAAATTTTGTAGTAAAAAGAAGAAATCACTAGAAATGTAACATAAACGATGTTGGTTATTAATGTAATTAAATACTACAAAAAATAAAAAGTAAAGTATAGTTTGTTGATTTGTAAAAAAAAAAAATAATAATTTACATCGAAATTCGATTTTTTGTAGAAATTTTTGAGCTCCCTTCAAACTCGAGGCCCTAATTTTCTCTCTCCAATTGCTGGTGATGTAATATCATCCTTACAACAAAAGATGCCACGTTTTCACTTTCGTTACCTCCTAACAGCAGCTCCAGAGTGATCGATAACAAAAGCTTAGTTATCGCGTGGCTATCGGAACCGAAAACGAAACCTATGTCTCGGAATAGCATTTTCACCGTCGATTAAACGCCAATCACGCGGTTCCGATAGAAACTGGTTATTATCGTATTCGTTAGCTTAACGATACAACTCGGAATAGGTCCCCAGATATGGAAGGCTAAGGACGGGAGGCCCCGCTTACCTACTCTCGAATTTCCGGTTTGGACCGAAAGTTACGTTATTGCGAGAAACAAATTTTCTCCAGAACGGACTTGGATTATCGATATACAGAGGCAAGGCGTAACTAAAATGGAGTTCATATATTTTAAACTACAGTAGAGCATCGATTATCCGACCCCCGATCAACCGTCACACGGGTTAACCGACCGCGTTCTAGTCGGCAAATTCGAATGTCCGCTAGTGATGTTTATATGGCGCTACAATATTTGGTTATGTCTCGGCTACGTTAATATTATTTTTGTTAAATTTTTGCGTGTTTAAGCTGGCAACACTGGCTCGACCACGAAAGGGAGGCCAGTATTTAAACCGGGCTTAATTTTATTTAACGACGCTATCCAATTGCTGTTTTTAAAACGTGTGCGAGATTTAGCGGCAAAAAACCGAGTGTCAGTTGTGAAGCAAAAGAAAATTTCGGACTTCTTTTTCTAATGTATAGTCCTATTTTATGTAAAATATGTAACCCGAATATATATATATATATATATATATATATGTTTTATATATTTTTCAATATACAGTACAGTACTGTATTTATTTTGTGCGAAATAAAAGAAATAATTTTTAAGGATACAATAGCGACGATTATTTTTAAAAAATTTTTGTTAGGCTTAACATCGATGAAAATTCGAGGCGAAGTAGGTTAATAGCTATATACAAATATATTAATTAGGTGGGATATACTAATATACTAATGTATTTTTTCATACTTTTCGGTTATCCGACCAACCCCAGTCCCCAATTGAGTCGGATAATCGAGGCTCTACTGTAATTAAAAATACAATATTAAAAGTTCGAGTCCAGCATTTTCTTTCTTTTTCCACAGACGACACAAACGTAACTAGTGCCGTGTGTTCCGGTGATAATATTGATAAGTTATAATAATGATGTGTTTAACGAAGATCCTTCTTTAGGCCCACGGCCAGTTCGATGACAAAAATACTGCGATTAAGGTAGAACGCGTTGGTTAAATGTTACGTCAACCGGATTAACGAAAAAGCCTATTACCAAAATTTTTTATAATTCGCCAACTCCTAGCAGACTCGCAGCGTTTGCCAAAAGTCGACGGCGACGGATACGCACGCATTCGCCATTTCGGAAACGTAGGCAACACTCCACACTTCTTTTAATTGACTGTTTTACGAGCAGGGTCGTCCTAGTTTTTTAGTAGCAAAAGCCAAAGTAGAAGGTCATTCCCGGAATTACTGTTCTCTCACTGCGACTTTGTTCGACCGGAAGATATAAAAAATGATAAAAACTCTGCCTTTGTCGAGTTTCTCGGCAACTTTACTTTTATTAATAGGAAAATTGTATCGGACGTTTCGCGGTACTCTTTTCCTTTTATGCCGACTGCTCTGCGCTATTCGTCTGTCGAATCGTCGGACGAATAAAATTTTTGCCACGGGAAGGAGGAAAGGGGCGAGAGCTACCCGTGGGTATACGCAGATAGGCCCCGGCGGAAGCGTCCGTCGATGCCGAGAGTAGGCGAGGCGCGGCCAACATTTGGCGTTTCGATACCCGGCCGAAAGCGGCCGTGCGACGTCCGAACGGTAGATGAATTTGGCCACGGGTTCGATTCCGCATAATCGGTGGGAACGAAAAGGTAATTTCTCCCGTAACGCGTAGGGTGACGGTAACGGATTTACGGGGCTAAGAGTCGCGCGGGACCGGTGGCGTTTTTTGGTTTATCGGAATTAGTAACTGGTCTGGATATCCGTTTAGGTGGAACTGGCTCTGTGGGACACGGCGGGACAGGAAGACTACGACCGTCTCCGCCCGTTATCCTATCCGGACACGGACGTCATCTTGATGTGCTTCAGCATCGACAGTCCCGACAGCCTGGAAAACATCCTGGAGAAATGGACACCGGAAGTGAAACATTTCTGCCCCAACGTCCCCATCGTTTTGGTGGGAAACAAAAAGGATCTGCGCAACGACCCCAGTACCATCAAGGAACTGGCCAAAATGAAACAGGAACCGGTCAAACCGGAAGAAGGACGTTCCATGGCCGAAAAAATCAACGCCTTCGGTTATTTGGAATGTTCGGCCAAAACAAAAGAGGGGGTGAGGGAAGTTTTCGAAATGGCTACCAGAGCCGCTCTGCAGGTGAAGAAGAAGAAGAAGAAGAAATGTATTTTGTTTTGACGCGGCGGCCGCGCGCTAAATTCGGCCCGAATTCGAGTCGGTAGCGTAAACCGGATTAGTGTTGTTCGTCGGACGCTTTCTAGTCACCGGACTTTTCTAGTGCGGATTGCGTAAATTCGTCGTTTTCTATTTTGGCCCGGCGGAGGAACTTCTTCCCCCGCGGCGTTTATTCCCAAGACCGGAGCATGGGCGGTTAGGCAACCGACCGGAAGGGAGGTCTTCTACGTCAATCGAAGCGTTCTCCGTCCAAACGGGAAGGATATTTTCGGCCAGCGCTTAAAACACCCCGGGGGAAGCGGGGGTCCGCCGCTACCGTTCCTCGGCCTTTTTTACCGGCGGACGGCGAAAGGTAATTTCGTACGAAAAGTGTAAATATTAAATTGTCCGTGCCGCGGCCAATTTACTCATTTTCCGGACGTAGTAAACGTGTGTCCGCAGTCTGTAACAGTTTCCGCAGTTCTCTAACGTCAATAAAACGTAAATTAACGTGTCGTTCGTTTATTTAACCGCATTTCTACGAAACTCGCACCGTCGGTGGATGCGGCTTAAAATGGGTACAGATGTACCGGAGGGGACTCTCTCCGCCGCAGCCTAGGTTAGGGTTTTCGGGAGAAAGCAACCGGCGGGGCGGCCCGAAGTAGGCACCTACCGGAGTCCGTCGCCGTTTAATAAATTACGGGTTTATATTTTGGCGGGAAGAGAGGATGCGTTACTTTCCCGCGGCATCTTATCTATTATTGGAGTTTGAATTTCCTGTCGATTATAAGCAAAGGCAGTTAATAACGATATTTCTGGGCGGGACTTTAAAATATATTCCGGCCTGTAAGAAGCCGGACGGCAAATAACGCTCACGTAGATCCAAGTATCGTATTTAAATACGAAAGAGGCGCCGGGAAAGTAACTTTCCGCATCCTCCACGGGTGGGTGTACAGTACCGGTACACTGGGGAAGGAAAGCCGACGGGTGGCATTTCCGTCGGAGACCGAGGGGAGCCGAAAAACCCTTTTTATTAGCGTATAAAGGACCGGAGATGATATCGGACGTCGGTCTCGGGCCCTTCGGCCGCCCACTCTCCGATCGGCATTTCTTCCCTACCGACGACAATACCCAAATTTCGCTTCTTCCGGCTCCGGGATTTCCGCGGCAAAATTTCACCGAAAGGGAACGACTCGCGCTGCAAATTAAAAACAGACTCGGAAAACACCGACGACGGGTAATTTTCCGCGGGAAAAGTCGGGAACGGGAGTATTTGGTGGCAGTCCACTGTCTTATACCCCGGGCCCGTACCCGATTGGAAATGTAAAGACCGTATTTGCCCCGGTGGTAAAATCCCACTCGGGTGTCGTCGGGAGGGAGAGCTTTTCGTCCGGAAGTTTAAGGTGGTAATCCGCACCGTGGCACCCAGTCCGGACGGGGTCGTGGGCGATGGTGGCCCAACTTGAAAGTAGGAGCATCCGCGAGCGCGTAGTAAGGAGAGCGGTCGGGAGAAGGAGGACGCCGGACTTTTATTCAGGTCGGAGTTACACGGAGGTTATAAAGAGGCGGCCTTGCGGTCCGTCATTTACTCTTGCACTTGCACTTCATCCCGTGACACTCGCCTTCGTTACTGGTCACGTCTTGGCAGTGAGTCTCGCAGTAGCCCTCGTACAACGGACAGCCGAACTGCGACTTGGCCGCTTTGTGCACCACCATCTGCAGGATCTTCCGCAGTTGACCTTCGGGTACTATCAGGTTCAGCAATTTCTGCACGTGCTTCTCTCCTGAAAAGTTTGCCTGCGTTAGCCCGGGAGTCGTCCAATGACTTTTGGCGGAACGAAAGGAAAGGTCGACAATTAGCCCGGTGGTCCGGCGATTTTAGTAAAGTGGTTACGCCGTTTTTCGAAAATTTGCCCGGGTCTTAAGCGAAATTCCGTTTGTTCTTGCCGCCCCGCAAACGCTTAACCGTCGTATTCGATAGTAGAATTAAAGGCGTAGAGCGACGGAGAAAAGACACGCGCTTTTCTTAAGAACGCGTTCGAGGTATCAAAAAGAAGAACCGGTCGTCCGCTGCCACGCCCAGGTCTGGCCTCTCGACCTACGTAACCCGGAGTCGCCTTTACGCAGACGCCAGAAAGGTATCGGTCCGAGGGCGGAAAGTTCCGCCCGTTCGTCTTTTCTGGTGGGAGGCACCACTCTTTTCCGCGTTAACCGCGTTTCGAAACGCGAATGCCGACTAGTCCCACCCGTTACGGTTTTTCCGCGCCAAACGACCTTTTTCTTGTCTCCGTCCGCCTTTTGCCGTTCTTTCGCTCCGCCGGACGCGTCCGAGAAGGAGAGGAGAAAAGGGAACTTACTGAGTCCGCAGGATGCCAGCGCCACCATTCCCAGGAGGAGCAGAAGAACCGCCAATTTTCTTTCCATCGAGATGACGTCGACTGAAAAACAAACGAACGGCCGTTATTTTCCGTCGGCGGAAAAATAACGCACCGAATTTCCTGGCCTCCCGCCGGGATTATTCGGCGGGAAACGGTCCGGCTAGAAACTGTGAGAGACGGGAAGGCCCGGGGTGACCGTACGACGGAGAGAGGGTTCGTCTCCCTACGTCGGAAAAGGCGGTTTCCGGAAGGGAAACCGCCTTTACCGGCGCATAAAATCCGGTCGTTCTCCCCCTCCGCCGTCGAGCAACCGAATTCCTAGAAATTTTAAAAAAGGCGTCGTCAACCTTTTCCGGTCTCCATCCGCGCCCGGAAGAATTAAAGACACCATCCCCGCCGGAAGGTTTAAGCACCGCCGCCGACGGTCCGTATACCGGGGAGTCGGGGAGGGTTTCGGCCCCACCGCCTGCGGGAGGCGAGAAACGGGCACTCACCTGTCGACCGGAAGAGAAACGGATAAGTCGGACCCGAAGACGGCGCTTTTATAATCGGGGGAACAGAAACCAGCGGCGGCCGCGTCACCCGGCGCGGCGATCTTCGAATGCCCGATTCCTTCGTCACCCCTCGTAAACCGCGCCGCGCCGCGCCGCGTCTTTCTCTCCGCCCGTTTAAAAAACCGGCCGTCCTTTCCGGTCATTCGGCCCCGTTACGACGGGTTTTCGTAATTTCGTATATTTTTATATTTAGGGCCAACGCTATCCCTCCGCGACCAGGGCGAAAGGAGAATATAATTTTCTCTACTTTTGCTTTATTTAAACTCTGGATTCTAATTGCGCTTACGCGGCAATAACCGCAGTGTCTGGCCGTTCGAAAGTGAAAAAAGTTCACCCGGACGACAATTAATCCGGCCGAGAGTAGACGGAAATCGCTAATTTATCGAGCGAGTAACGAGGAACGAGGAATATTCTTCGCCCGGTTACTTCGACTTAACGGATTTTCTGCCGTCGGTTTCCGCCCGGAAAAAGCTAGGTTTTTGGGCCCACGCCGGTACCCTAAAACGGGCGGTTTATCTTTTTTGCCGTCGACCACCAAATTTTTCGCATTTCCCCGTCCCGTATAAAATAACCAAACTGGTTCCGCGGTCGTTCTTACTTCTCGGCCGGCCGATGTCGGAACGACTTACGAAGCGAATCGTTACGAACTCCGACGACGTTCGTTCTAAATTTAAAATACTCCGACTAATTTCCTTACTCCTAAACACCGGGGCAACGTTTTCCCATACTTTCGATCGAGTCCAAATAAGCCGGTAAAAATACCAAACGGAGAAGGCCCGGGTAGTTGCCGCCAAACCGCCCGTGCTTGGCTACTTCCGCAGTTCGTAGCGGGTTCGAAATGTACCGACGTTTCGGTTACCGATAAATTACCGAAAACATTTTTCTATTACCGGTTTTCGTCCTTATTTTCTTCAATACGTAAAAAGAGTTTGCGAAATGAAAGTCTTGGTGTTGACGTAACGTCTTTAAACTAAAAAAAGAATAAAGTAAAATAAAGCTTTCTGAGAAAAAAATAAAAAATGTATTTATTAAAATGGAAATTCTTTTATAAAAAATAAACGAGAGAAACATTTCGCAGTTTTCGTAATTAAAGCAAATCGGTCGTGTCGCGTTAACTTTTAATTTCGCAACTCGTCCTTACTTTTTGCAATATATTTATTTAATCGCCGTTTTTATTTTAAGAAACCCTCGAAAACACCGGGCAGGTAATGCGATAATCGAGAACGAATCGTCCGAGAAAAAGCTCGTTCCGCTTGCACGCTAGTAGTTTTAACTGTTAACAAAGTTTGATAAAGCCATTGCGGATGCCGGGTCCGTTTTCCGTTTACCTCCGATAACTTCGTTTCTTTCGCCAAATCGAAGCGAAAGGCTGACAAAGCTCTAATCTTTTACCATTGTCTGTCTCTTCGCTCTTCGCTAAAATATATTTTGAGCCGGTATCTCGTCGACTAGAATAATCGATAACACCGACACTTTTTCTCTCTCGATTTGCGGCCTCCGATCGAAACGGTGCGGATCGACGATATCGCGTCTTAAGCATAAAATCGTTTGGTCCGTAACGCGGCTACCGGAACGGCTCGGTCGTATCACCGCGCGCGCTAAGAAAATCTTGCCACAAAATGACCGAGTGTCGCCAGGTTAGCCACGGTCTTACGGATTTTTTTCTGCCATCTTTCCGACTTCCTTAGAATTAGGTAAACCGAAAGGATTATTTGCATTATTTTTTAATACTCGAGATTCTTCTAGGTAGTTTGAAAAATGTACGGTACCTGGATTGATATTCTACGCCAAGTATAGCGTTCGTACAAAGTTTGTCTCCATTTCGTAGCGACAAAACAGCAAAAAAGAACTTTGAGATTTCGGTTTATCGAAAATAAATTTCGTTGATTTTTTTTCCATTTAAAATTGATGCGTCTTCTGTTGAAAGCCCCTCGATTACAATTTCAAAAGGCCCGAGTATCTGTATGAAATCCTTTAAACCTTTCCATTCGCTTTCGGAAATCATTTCGGTAATTTTACACACTCGAAACATTTGGGATGCAATTCTTTAGTTCGCCGAATCTAGAAATCATTGAAATGGTGCCGTTCCGTCTTGTTTTAGACGGAACGGCGCCGTAACTTTCACGATTGCAAATAATCATTTTTTAATGGTGATTTTGTAAAGACCTGGCAAATTCTCCGAATTTTTTAACGTAGTTCACTGTTCCTCTTCGGTTGTGGAGCTCTGTCGTCGTCTAACGGTTGGTCGTAATCGAAGGCCGGGTCTAAAGGAGTACCCTAATTGGACCACCCGTGGCCGAGCAGTTCCGTCTCGCGAACACTGGGAGTTCGGTGGTGGGTTGGCGCCTGGCCACGTGGAGTTTTCCGGGTTTTTCCACGTCCGTAACGCCCGAATACGGGCCAGTTACCATTAAAAAGACCTCCCGAAAGACATTTCCCCTAGGCAGATCGCCCGAGTGTTGCGTTGCCTTATCTTAACGAAACAAAATCGAGTGCCTTAATCGTCCCAGTCTTCAATAATTTTTTTCGGTCCCTTTCTCTTTCGTAAATTGTCTTTTTTTCTGCGTATAAAATATCACGCACGGGTGAGTGACGTGTGCCGGGCACAATTGACGAATAAATTTTTCCATCCAATCTTGACCGTAACCGAGCTCCATCTGCGGTAACTTCCGGTACGGTGATTCAAATCAAATCTAAATTCGTCTAATCGTTTCTTTACCATAAGGGTGATTTTCTTATTGTTTACACAATCCGAAACGTGTGCTAAGCCTAGAGACCGGTGTTTTTTCACAACGTGTACTGTACTGTACAGTACATTGGTATTCGTGAAGCGTCGATTCGGTGAAGCGCGTATATTCACCTAGTGAAAGTGAGTATCGACATTCTTGTTTTAATTTGATCAGAAAAGTATTTAACTAATTCTGCCTTAGTTTCCCGATATTTTAAAACCAAATGTTTTATTTCAATTCTTGTCCTAGGTGGCATTTTATCGTAAACGTTAATTGCCAAGTTTCTTTGGATAAATTCGCTCGAAGCGATTTGTCAAAGCACCGTTGCGTGCCTTATTGCGATATCGTCGTCGACAGACTTTAGCTTTCCCGGCTGTTACACAAAGGGAAGTGTGTCCGGCAAAAAATGACCTCCCCGGATTACATTTTTCGACTTAGGACGTCTCGAAACGTCGAGAAATGCAAAAAAAAAAACTTCGCAGGGGGGTAATTTCTGAATGTATGAATGTTAGTGTGTGGGGGGCACGATTTTGTTCACTATGTTTCGAGCTTAATCTTCCTATGCTTTTGGTCGAATTACTGAAATTTTTCAGGGAAGTTCGTGTATTAGGGGAATCGATGCTACTAAAGTTCGATGGATAAATGTCGACGGGATGGGGCGATACAGAGAGGTAATGTCGTATCTCGAGGAGGTCGGACTTAATGAATATTTTATTTGTTGTTAGTATTTACAGTGTTTCGTAAAACCTTCGAAGTTAAGCTTTTCGCCATTTTATAATAAAATGAAATACGGCACTGTCTTTTAAGTAGATTCACACTTTACATGAAAATTTTCAAGCGATGATAGAAATACAACAATCACTAATGCAATTTTGTTTTTAATAAGCGCGAGAAACAAGATCTCTTACTACAAAACCGCCTGGACGCGCACAAAACCCAACAGTATGGCCGAGATTCCACTAGCGTAAAAATTGGCGTAAAACCTTTCGCCGTAAAAACCTTTAATCGCGCGACCACGATATTTTATGCCCCGAGCAGGTCGTAAAACCAGCGTAAAAGCGAGTCGAGCGGTGTTCGACTTTCGACGCGAATACGGCCGTAAAGCGGTACCATTTACCAATCCGAAGCCAGTGAAATCTAGGTCATTGCGACACGGTGCGAAAATGGCGGAAAACGAGCTTCTGTGTACGTTTTCTCGTGGCTACTCTTCATTCATTCATTCATTAGATTTAATTAACATAACAGAGTTATATGCCCTGATTTCGCAAAGCATTATCAGGGTTACATACAAGGAACAAGGATATACAATATGTACAAAATAGAATGTTAGATCAGGTAACAGATTTTCTTACAGTAATAAGAGGGGTAACGATGCTATTAATAGACGAGAGGTATTAACAATTACAATATTAAAATATATAGCAGTTTAGAGAAGCGGCAATAAAATCTGTAGGAATAGAATATTTAGCGTACAATACAATAAAGCCCGACAATGTAGGTTTACATAAATTAGTTAGATACATCAATAAGTGAGAACAATTTCTAAATCAGATGATTTGCGAATAAATAAAAGGAGACAAAGTTATTAACCGTTGGTGACAATTGGTAACATTTGATAACAATACGAAATTCAGATACATATAACAACCGGGAAAAGGTTACGGCACGAATCCATAAATTTGAAACATTTCGCGTAAGATACAGTAAAAACCCCTACAATGTGAGTTTGCCCAGATTGAACATTCCACCACTAGTATATCACAAACTGTAAGGTATTACAGATAACATAATTTCTGTACATAAAATACAATGATAATTTTAAATATCTAAAATATCGGAATAGCTACAAACATAACATATAGATTAACATTAACCAATACAATACTTTTCATAAGAGATATGCTATATACAAAAGTGTTAACAGTTATTTACACTACATATCCTTAGTATACATAAGGTAACAAAATATAATCTAATAGTACAGTCAATTGCAGGTGTACTGTCCAGGAAAACGAGTACATTTCTTCTATACTTTTAAAACTCCAATGAGTAAAACTCGGGAGATAGGTGTGACTATAAAATATTTTTCAAATAGTTGGTAAAGTAAATCATGAGTGTCCTTATCCATAGTTAGGTCTTGTATTTCACCCGGCCAAGAACGGTTTTTGTAGATTAGAAGAGCACGTAAATAGTGTCTTTCACATTCAGTCATAGGACACTCAAAAATATAATGTAAACTACCATCAATAACGTTACAAACGTGACAGAGGTTATTAGTGTGTGATGTGAAACGAGTAAGATAAGAATTGAAACGACCATGTCCGGTATAAAATTGTACAGAGTGGTGAGTAACAGCGATCCAGGTGTTGTGCAAAAATTTTTTGATGTCAGGAAAGAATTGTCTAGTTATTGATGTATTTAAATTCCAATCTATTTGCCAATCCTCGATCATTTGATTCCATAGAACGGCTTTCAGCACTTTTGTGGAGACCTTGTTATAACTGATGATTAGATTCTGATCCTCGGCAGCCATCTTGGCAAGTTCATCTGCCCGATCATTGCCCCAGTTGTTACAGTGAGAATGAGTCCATTGAAAGTAATATTCGTTATCTGTATCCACTAATAGTTGTTGTA
Source organism: Centruroides vittatus (assembly GCF_030686945.1). NCBI lineage: Eukaryota > Metazoa > Arthropoda > Arachnida > Scorpiones > Buthidae > Centruroides > Centruroides vittatus. The sequence continues at coordinate 186,787 of NW_027122517.1, read as the reverse complement.
TATTGAATACTAAAGGATGAGCAGACTTTCTCCTAATCGCAGAGAGAGAGATGAGAGTGAATCAGTAATAACCGCAATTTTAGTATTATTGGGTACCCTTTCACACCACTTAATTGCTTGCAAAATTGCATAAAGTTCCGCTTGAAAAATATTACAGAGTGAACCGAGTCTAAATAAGTTGCAAAAGATTTCAGTCTCATTGCGGTACATTACAAAACTTGCCCCAACATGACTGTCACACTTCGAACCATCGGTATAAATAGTGATGACACAGTCAGTAGAAGAAACCTCATTAAATCTAAAGTTAGTATAAGGACTTATGGCATATTTATATGGAATGTTTTCCTCCCAAGACTCCCCATCGAAGAGGTCTGACACTGAAGCAGAAAAATTACCACATTTAATCGACCAGAATAGTTTATGTATTTGTCGACTGGCGGTTTGCGAGCAAGTACTTGCAAGCTTGCGTTGGAAGATGTTCTAAATGCCTTGGTAATCAACAGCAGAGCTCTACGTTGTGAAGAAATCAACTTTCTTTTTGGGTGTACTTTTTCAACAGCAGAGCCCCAGGTACCGCATCCGTAAGTTAGAACAGGTAGAAAAATGCTGTCATAAATTGTTTCCATAGCCTTGTAGCTAAGGCCCCAGGTCGTCCTAGCCACCTTGGCAAAAGCATGCATGATGTATCCAGTATGTCTGGTGATATAATCAATATGATTACTCCAAGACAATTTATGGTCTAGAATTATCCCCAGGTATTTAAGTTCTTTCACCACCTTTATATGTCTGCCATCCATCCGAAGAGTCGGAACACGTGGATAAAGATTCCTTTTTCTTGGTTTGCTAAACACAATAGCCTTGCTTTTTTCGGCATTGAAACAAAGTTTATTCATTATTCCCCAATCGTGTATTCTTTGCAATGCAAGATTCCCTTTAGTTTCCAAGTCAGCACGGGACTTTCCTCCAAAGAGAACAAAAGCGTCATCCGCATAGGCGATCAGAGCGTCTTGTCCAAAGTCCTGACAAAGAAATCGATCAAAAATTACAATCCATAGTAAAGGCCCGCAAACTGAGCCTTGGGGGCATCCTCTCAAGACATTACGGTGAAAGGAAAGGTGACCAACAGTAAAGGTTACAATTCTATTATCAAGATAATCATTAAAGAGTTGGTAAATGTTACTTGGGCAATCAAAGGACCAAAGGTCATCATGCTGAGTCGAAAGCCTTACCTATATCCAAGCTCAACCCAAGAACATAGGTGTTATTTTCTAATAGACTCTGGATTTTTTGTACCGCCGTTTCAATAGCGTTAGTTGTAGATTTCCGATGTCTGAAACCGTATTGAAAGTTGTTGAGTTTGCTCGAGGATTCTAGATGCCACGTGAGGCGATTAGTCATTAACTTTTCCATAACTTTTCCCATGATAGGCAAGAGAGATATAGGCCTCAGATCTTGAGAAGAGGACGATTTAGGTATAGGGACTACTCTAGAATAGATCTGGAAAGATTTATCGAAAACATCCGAAGGTATTCGTGTATCTACGACAAAAGGTTTTCCGATTATTATAATCGATGCCTAAAACGCGATATGAACGGCCAAAGGAAAATCCTTCGATGTAGAGAAGTATACAGGGTGGGCCAGCGAAAACGAAACGGCAGTGTTCGTGTTCGTGTAGAAACGAAACTATCTGAGCCATGGAGGACGCCATGTTGCTTTCCACAATAAACTACTGCTACAAGCGGCCGTTTTTGCCGCTCGACGGCGCGCGCTCCCACCGGAATTTAGGAACGCGTTCTGCAGAAATTTTTAAACGGATGTCGCTCGCGAAGAGTTACGCGGAGGAATAAAAGAACGCACCCCATGTTCATTTTTTTATGATACAGTACGGTTATTTTATGGTCCGGAACGAATTAGATGTTTAATATGTATTTCTATGGAAAAATGCGTTTCGTATAACGGACGTTTCACTTAACGGACGTGCAACTGGAACGGATTAAGTACGTTATATGAGGCACCACTGTATTTCGGTAAAGGTCGGGAAAGGCTTGTCCGAATAATTTTCCGTAATTTAGGGCTTAGTGCGCGTAGCATTCCCGGAAAACTGGTTTATCGTTGTCGCGTGCGATAGTTCGATCCTTCCGTCCCCACGAAAGGCCAAATTTTTTAACCCGGCGGAACCGGGGAAACGAAACGCAGAAACAGATCGTCGGAAAACTTTTAATGGGAAAAAGTCACTTAACAATTACAAATACCAGGCCGAAGTCATTTTGTCTGGGTCCAGAAAAGCAAATTAAGAAGAAAAGGAAAATGCAGTCGGATTTCGGCCCGAAAATAATTCAGGAGTTTACAGAAGTCTTTCAAGACTCTTCGCCGCGCGGTGTATTTGTTCTTCCTCAAGATCCCACCGGCCAGATTCTCCATACTATCTTCCCGCCTCAACTTGACAACCACCTTCTTTACCGGGGTGTTCAGGAAGACGGACACGTTCCAGGTAAAGAAGTCTCGCAGTTTGTCGAAGGAACAATCTCGTAAGTTGCCGGCCAGCTGCGCACCTGTAAAAATCACCGGAGTTTAAAACGGCGGCAGAGAGGAAGGGCCGACGACTCGTCCTAACTTACAGGGATCGAGGAGAAGAAAACACTCGAAGAAGGCATTCGAACACTCTCCACCCAGATCCAGCTCTTTCAGCCGGCGCCCGACGGACAGCGCGCGTTCTCTCAGCGACCGCAGAGGCGGGTAATCGGAGTGGTCGACGGAGTCCCAGAAGGACGGGAACACCAGACGAGCCAAATTGAATTTGACGAAATTGGCGCTCAGAATCAAACTCTGTAGAGGATTTCCCAGTTAGGAAACGGCCCGAACAGACTTCCGGCGCGACCAAACTCCACTTACCGAATCCGACTTGGTGAAGTGATCGACCAGGATTTCTTCGGCCAGTCGGAAGTTCTTCAGGGTCTCTCGGTTCGCAGTTCGGCAGAATTCCCACGCCGTTTCCCTTACGGCCACGTCGAAAGCGGGTCCCTGCCAGAGACGGGATTAAACCTGTTATCGGACGCGGCGGACAGAGCGCGCAGTCGTTACTCACCAGCGGCCCACGATCGTCCAGGAAGTCGGGACGAGCGGACACTGTCCATACAAAAGGAATATACGTTACCAGTCGCGTACGAGCGCGCGCGTCTAGCGCCACTTACGCCATTCGTTCATTCCCGTTTCGAAATCCTCCAGATAAGCCAGAGCGCCCCTTCGCCTGGCCGCTTTCATCCACTCGGCCTGGTCGCGCGCCCACTTCAGGGTGTCGGCCACCGTCTCCACGTCGGCCGCGGACAGGTCGGCGTCGGACAGACACGACCAATAAGAACGCACCAACAAGCGGCGGACTTCTTTCTCCGCCAAATCGGCCTCCGAAGCGAAACTCAGCGTCCAGTCGTCTTCTTCCGCCGGCTTCGGCTTGCACCCTCCTACAGTGGAAATTTCCGGTGGGAATTAATTGTCGCTTTCCGGTTTCGGACGGCCACCGTAAATCCGAGCGCGCGCTTACCCGGTTGAAGGGCGGCGATCAACTTGACGAAGTAAAGATGCCGAGGGCTCAGACGCATGTTTTCGTAGGTCGCGCCGACGTTAAAGACGTTGGCCAAGACGACGCGCACGGGTTCGGACGTGCAGGTAGACGGCCGGATGTACGATTCTTCTCCCCTAACCACGTTGTGGACGTTGACGTTGAGGGCGGACATCCAGATCAAGGTGGCCGCCAATCCGTTGACGGACAGCAGGGTCGTCTGGAAAGAAAAGAAGGGCGGGTCGACGGAGAGTCCGACCCGGGCGGACGAAAGAAACAGACCTACTCTGTCCGAAGCCGGAAAGAGGAAGACGTCTCTCTGCTCGGTTATCCACGTCAGGACGTCGCGGACGCTGCGCCGGAACAATTCCACGAACTGCCGGTCTCCCCGACCGGTCCGTTCCACCACCTGCCGAAAAACAACACATTTAAAAGACGGATAGAAAAGACGAATTGGTGGACGAAACGGAACCCACTCTCATCCTTCCTTCGGGTCCGGGAGTAGGCAGAAACGTAGAGTCCAAGTAGATTCTGGAAAACTCTGCCGGAGGGAAAACAAAACGGAGGAGTGAGTGGAGAAAAGAAGAAAAGGAGTCAGAGGAAAGGTCGGTCTCACCCGGAACGACGAGGTTAGCCGGGGCGTACTTGTAGACTTGTTCCGCCAGACAAAACTGACACTCGGCGGATCCGTCACGGCAGTCGCAAACCAGGCCGTCTCCGCCGACGACTATCTTCCGGAAGCGTTCTCGGCACTCGGCGCAGATATAAATTCCCGAGACGTAGGTACAGGAAGCGCGGCACAAATAGCAGCTTCCGGTAGAGTTCCACAACAACGGGAAGTACGAAGTCAAAGGGGCGACTCCGGCCACCCCCGCCCGGCCTGTAATTAGGAAAATGCGTTAAAGGGACAGGGTTTTCGGAGGGGCCAATTTTAACTCTTACTCGATCTTGGACGTCCCCGTTCTGCAAACAAATCCCAACCACCGCAGCACTCGCCTCCACCTCGGATGGACGAACTCATCTTTCCGCCGTCCGTCTCCACCGCCCCCTTTTATCCCGTCGTCGTCCCCTGGCGGCGGAATCCGTCGCCGCCTCTTCTTTCACTTCCGTCGGACGGAACCCGAGGGGTCGGATAAAGGCCGGTTGCGGTCGGTAAAGCGTTAGGCGGTCGTCCACTTCCGGTGCGGGATTCGTCGACCGGGACCGCCGGGAAAGCCCGACGAAAATATGGAAAAAAGAGCTTTTCCTCTTATTCCGACGTTCCTCGGTCGGTTTTCGGTCGCCGTCTTAACGCCGCAGCAAAAGCGTTATATGCAAATTTCCGGACGACGGCCGTTGCAAAGAAGCCTCCTTCCGGCGCTCTTCTTCTTTAAGGAGAGAAAGATTGGCAGGAAATCGACCGATGCAAAGCGGAAGCGGGCCCTCACTCGTTCCCGAGTAGTCGTTTTGCCGGCGTATAGGGCCGGGACCGGAAGAAAAAAAAATTAATGAAGTCGACCGTTCCGGAAGTAAAGCGGAGGAGGGTGGTACCGGCTACTTTTTGCATCCCGAAATTCTCGGCGCGTCGGTAGGGAAACGTAGCGTAATGAAGTTTCCTCCGGACCGCGGCGAAAGAGTGTCTTTCTTCGTTTAAAACGTTTAAAAAGGAATAAATACGGCGCCCAGAAACACCGATCCACCTACGGTACCTTTACGGAAGTAACTGCCGAAAACTTTGGTGGGACGACGACGGATTAACGGGAACGAGCACCGAATTTCGTCGGACTTCGGGTATGTACTTTGAAACTTATTTAGTTCGTGCAAATATCCAATATGGTAGCCGTTTTATATATTTCGCAAATGTCTCTCCTTAATCCGAATAAAAAGTAATTTCGGTAGACTATCACACAGCCATCGGGTTAGGTACTTCTTTTATTATATTTCAGTACGCATTTCGGGCTTATTTAATTTCTAAGCCCTTTTTCGGCACAATTCTATTAAAAAATTAAACTATAATTACTCATTTAACAATTTTGACTCGTGTAGATTATATTTTGTGACACACAAAATCTTTTTTATATCTAACAAGGGACCCACCTCTTTTTATAAATTTTTTTCCGTTACATTCGTACGATACCTCTGGTTCTGTTTTCACAAACCGTGGCTATAAATCGGATAATATTAAAATGATTTTCTTAAATACGACAATAAAATTTACAAAGGTACGCCTTTTTAAAAAGTAATAACGAAGTGACAGTAATTATAATAATATTATACTCGTTATTTAATCACAATAAAGCGTAATCTTTTACGACATATAATACATAGAATACATTATAATAAGCTCGAAATGCATTTGGAAATAAAAGAAGTACCTAACCCGATGGCTGTGTGATAGTCTACCGAAATTACTTTTTATTCGGATTAAAGACAGACATTTACGGAAATTATTTAGTTCACCCGTAATGGGTATGGCGTCGGAACGTTTAAGTGAAAAGAGTCTGCCGTCCCGTTTATTCGCAGTTATCGTCGTAGATGCTTTGACGCCCTTTACGGGCCACGCGCAAATTTGCGCATTTCTTTTATCGGCCGAACTGGAATTAGAGGTTTTCGGCCACTCTTTAATGCTTAAGGAGGATTATCGTCCCGCCGCCTCCGTATCGACATCGCCTTTGTAGTCCGACAAATTATTAACCCGAAACACGCCGGATTTGATCGCCTACGCCAGTGATTCTCAAACTTTTTCGACACCGCCTCCTTTGTCTATAAAGTTATACCGAATGCCCCCTACGTTCTCTTGTGTGAGAAAGGATTGGAAACATTCTTAGGAAAACTTTTCTACGAATCTCACACTTTGTGCCCTTACCGCACATTGTTCTCGACACCTGGAAACCATTAAACGCAATGTTTTCTCTTATCCGTTTAACAGAGAAAAGAGAACGGCTGTCGGTGACCCCGACTTTTGCCTTTGGTCACCGTTCGGTACCCTGCCTCCAGTGCCCCCTAGATCTACTTACCGCCCACAAGGGGGCGTTATCGCCCACTTTGAGAAACGCTGGCCTACGCCCTCCCTCCGTTATCGTCGACGGCTATCTCGAGCCGCCGACGAAAATGTCAAAAACTCTCCGGTGGAAAGGAATATACAACTTTTTCGTAGACCCATCCGTACGTCCCGAGCGGTGCATTCTTCCACTAGAATCGACAGGATTTTAAAAGGAAAGTGACCGCCGCGACAATCGGGAAAAGAGGATAATGGCGTCTCCCTAAGAGGAAACGAAAATAGCGCACCCAAATTTATACAAATGTCAAATATTTACCATTCAAACATAAGTTTAAAGTTCGTTTTGTTCACTCGACGTAGACGTTATTTTAAAAATTGTTATTTATCAATTTCCGAGCCGAGCGTGTATCGGGTATAACCGCTCGACGCTTAGACGTTGGCTCTGGTACCGTCTACCAGAATTTGGAAAATGGGGGAGAAAATAAGACATTTACTGGTTCCAAATAATGATATATCGCGTCGTCATTGTATCGAAAAATTTTAGACTCGATAGTTTCAGTTCTTGAGTATATGGGTTACGTTAAAAATTGTAAATACAGTGCACTGCGTATATTAGATATTCCTCTGTATAGGTTAACTATTGGTGTTATAATTCTTATGTTCGTGCCGTGTGTTTCTAAGCCGACGAGGGCTCCTTGTACTCGAAATGCATCCTTACCTAAATTTGAAATGTGATTATTAAAGAATAACTTTTTTGTAAAAGATCTGGTTTTTATTTCTGTCGGCCTTGGTGTGATAAGCCCTCCAAATTGTTAAATCCAATTTATTAGATTATCTAACTCTAACTAAACATACGAAGTTCACGCACATAATTATTAAAACTTACAATTTAAAATGAAGACGTACTTTTTCAGTTGAAATTTGCAAAACTTTTTAAGAGATCGCCTCAAAAACAACACACGAACGAAAGAGAAACTCCGCTTCCGACGACGACCACTTCGTCACTAGCGAGGTTGAGGCCGAAGTTCTCGCCTACAAAACTTCGGCCTCAACCTCGCTATTATAGACCGGGGGTCGCCAAACTTTTTTGATCGTCGACCCCACCAAAAAGTTTGTGTTACAAGTAAAAAAAAAAAAAAAAAAACTCTTACTACTCTTACTATAATACATTTCTTATAATTTTACATTTTTATATTTATTGTAGGCTATATATGTGAAAGACTAAAATTAAACTAACCGCAGCTTAAAAACGGCTGTAGAGGCGCTAAGAACGTCAGCGTTCTGCGAACCAATCAATCAATCAATTACTCTTTATTTGTCTAAGGCAGTAGGGCAGTAGGCTGTTACGAAGGGAGTCGCTTTTCTTTGTACTATATATTACCGCATAACAATAATTATTCATCGAGTTAAACAAAGTTTATAACAGTTAAATAGATTAATTATGCATCGAGTCGACGCTTTATCAAACAAATTGTACATGGCCATCTCCGAATCTCGAGTGTTAAAACTTATCGCATCAAATTGTTTCCTTAAATCGTAACTCTTTTCACATTCACAAATCGTATGAAAGTTTGAAAATCTTGGACATAAGTTATCGGCAAATACATAAAATTTGTTATTTATCATTAATATTTCTGTGTTGAATAAAAAATCGCTTCGCTCCAAACGGTAGATTCGATATATAACTATTAATATTTGGGTAATCTAGTAACGAACTATACCAGTTCGGTATTAAACGCGAACGGATATCTTCCACATCGCGCGTTGACAATATTTCAAACATACTTCGGGTTATTCGGTTACACCAATCTTCGCTTAAATCTGGCCAGCTAATAAGCGGATCGATGGAAAAACCAAAACTGTTGGTCGCTTTAGAAGGTCGAGCTACTCGATTCCTTTTGGTATTGATGTTTTTTACGGCTGTTGTAACGGGTTAAGTGTGATATCACCACTATCCCTTAACTTCATTAACAGTTTCATACTTCTCTTAATAAATAACGCTGCGCGGCTATATCTGCTTATCCCTAGCATTAACGCACACCCAGCAATTTTATACTCTAAACAAAATAGTCTTCGTATAAATTTGTTCCGAATAATTTCTAGTTTATGGGGATTAGAGATACACCGTAAAGGTGATGCGTGAGTTGTAAACTATTGCATTGAACAATTTAAACTGTGTTTGGGTATTTCTTAAGCGAGTCTTGGCAAATAATTTCATTGTACCATTAATTACTCTGTGAGCTTTTTCCATCGTAGTCTTAATTTGTCTATCAAAAGATAATAAAGGCGTTAAAATTATTCCCAAAAGTTTCATTTCATTAACCACTTTTAATTCTGTTGTTAATGTAAAAAGTCATACTTTTTCCGGGGAGTCTACTCCCATTTCTGAATATCGTTATTTGTGACTCGTTTGGATTAATGTTTAATTTTAGCTGGTTGAAATATGCGGTTATTGCTTGGATCTTCCTTCCGAGAGCAACGGCTGCGGGTGCAATAATTACTATGTCGTCAGCGTAGGAAACAAAATAACAGTATCGCCTATCAAAAATCCGTCCTCGTCTTTGTCAAAATTATTATTAATGTCAAAGATAAAAAAGTTAAACGAGTGCGGAGACCACGGGTCTCCCCGCAACAATCTTCGGTCTATCGCGTAGGGACTACCCCGTTCGCCTTCGTGCCCAATAATTGCGTCGTAATGGCCGAATAGTAGACCAATTAATTTAATCGTAGAATTATCCGCTCGAAATTGAGACATTTTGTTTTGTAAAGCTCTTACGTTAACTGAATCGTAAGCCTTCTCTAGATCCAAGAATAATGCGTATACCTTGTCGTTTTCTGTCAAGTTGAATTTGAATTATCGCCGACGATACAGATAGTGCCAATTGGGTACCTCCTTTTTAAATGAAAGCAAATTGCGTAGGATGCGTTCTGTCAATCGGACACGAGCTTACGAATGCTGCGGATGCTCGACACGTACAGCACTACGTAAGTAAAAACCGGAGCACGGACTCGGCAATTTCCGTCTGTCCTGCGCGACTCGATCCATAGCCATTTTACACGTAGACGAGTAGCTGTACTTAACCTTAAATGGAGCAGTCCATCCTTCCTGACAGTTCGTCAGGAGGTTGGTACTCCAACTTTATTCACGACCTTGCTTCGCATCTTGCTTTGCAAGGGTTTAAATACATACATGCGGACGTAGCCGCTATATTATTATCCCGACATTGTTATCTAATTTATAATTTTTTTGTATCCGATAATGTTGATGAGTTCGAAAGTTCACTCGTGTTAGAATGTTTGTTAAGTTATTGAGTAGTGACAGTTTGTCTTTTCCTTGTCTAAGCTCCTACGAACTCCCCTAACACTTTGTGCACAATACTCACTTCGGCATTAGGAGGATTCTTATGTCTTATTGCGTTGTTCTATGGTATTAGTGTTCATTTCTTCTTTCTCCCCGTTGTGTTTTATCGCTGTTTTTCTGTCCTCCGTTTCGTTGCATTCTATCCTTTCTCATCGTACTATTCTGTCGTTCCCATTGACATATTCTGTCGCACGTTCCCGATACTTACTTTGGTGAGAATAGGGGTTTCCCGTCTTTATCGTTGTGCGCTATCGTAGTATTTTGTGATTATTCCTCCTAGTTGTTGCGTTATATCTTGCTGCTGACGTTGTATTCTATCGTGGAGTTTTATTGGTATTTTCCCTTCGTTGTTAATCTTGTAAATGTGTTTGCAGTTAGTGTTTCGTACGAAACCATTTCTTGTTTCGGCACGTATTCTTAGAACGCACTGGTTGAGTTCTTACATGTATTCCATTATATATTAGTTATCGGTTATTATGGTTATAGAAGCAATAATAATATTAATTGCTTTATAATACAGTGGAGGGTGTATCGCTATAATCTATGGTCGACTACGAAAGTTTATTTCACAAACTATTCCAATAGTTGATAGGAATATGTTAGATAAGGCACCTACGTGGTGCGGGTGGTTTTGATGATTTAATTTACTTAAGTGAGCAGTGCAGAGTATATCACTATAGTCTAAAGTCTGCTACGAAATATATTAGCACCGTCTCGTACTGTTGATGTCGAAGAGGTGAACAATTTGGCATTTATGTCGTTCAAATGATTTAGTTATGTACATTTGCGGAAAGTATCCTAGGCAATTTGAATTAGTGTAGAAATCACCTATGTGTTACGGTAGAGAGGCGAAAGTCCCGTTGCAGATATTATGTATTTCACCGAACTTTTGGACCTATTTTATATATAGAGTTCGGCAATCCCGAGGAAAGCACCGAGAATTAACTTATAAAGAGGATGGAAGTGAAATGGAATGTCCCAAACTCGGCATTGAATGCGAACATTAAACACCCGTTACCAATTTGTACTACCCTAACTGCTACAACAGAAACATTCACAGACCGTATTCATCCCTTAGGAAGAGCTAGTTTTTATCGAGATAATTTCGATTATAGAGGTTTCCCAGCATAAATTAGCTAACTGTTATTTACTTATGCGAATATTGTTTTTCTATATTCTTTTTTATATTCTATTTTAATAGCTTATTTTAATAAATTCATTAAAATGATGGTAGATACGCTCATTATTGATCGAGATTCGTTTTCGTACTGGCCATCGATATCCTTCTTTATTGCATAAAGAAGGATATCAAAGGCCAGTACGAAAACGAGTAGCTGTACTATTAAATTCATTGAAATAATATTCAAAAACATAATAATACGTATAGTTATATTTGTGATTTTTAGTTTCGATTTTTAAATCGACCGCCTCGCCACCCCGCTATAGACTCGCGATAACATTAGCTATCTGGCCACAGCAATTCCGTTCAGAAATCCGTTCTGTTCCGTGTGAGCGGGATTACCCAACTTTATGGCTAACCCCGAGATTGCAGAAAATAAAAATTACTTATTCGCAATAGCGTAAATATTTTCAAATTCGGAGAACGAGTTTAGTAAAGAGAGAAAGTTTCGTAACTGGCAGACGGAAAAAGTTTGAAGAAATGAAGCCCGGTATTGCGAAGATGAAGAGAACGGAATAAGAGAAATATTTGCGTAAATAGACGACCCTTTGCTTTCACGAGAAATGTGTTCGCGTATTAAACACGTAAAAGAAAATATTTTTACTTAACCATTGACAGACAATTTATAGATCGGCGGTCACCAAACGTTTTTCGCAGGGGCCAGATAACTGGGAGATTGACGAGCGCTGGCTATATAACCATTTTATTCGATACAGCACACTGAATACACAAAAAATAAAGACGACAACGTATTTATTTAACAATACACAAACACGATGGCTGCAGCGAGCTGGTAATGTCCTTCCTTAGAAGCTTCGTTGCAGGTACGGTACCCGTACATAAAGCGCTCCGATATTCGAAGTGGCAAAAGGTGGCCGAATATTTTATTTCACCGATTTTCCTAAAAGTTATATTACTGACAAGTGCAAAAATGAGATTGGACCATTTTTGGCACTTTTACTTACACTTATTTTAATTTTATTATCTACAATTTGTGATATTTCCACATAAATAATTATATTTTAGCTCATTTGTGGCACAGTGCGGCAACGGGCCGGACGAACCGACCTAGGTAAACGTTGCCGCCGTTTCTGTAGAAAAGAGTTTTTATAGTTACGTAAAGTCGGTAAACGGGCGAGGAAGTTAACGGAAGTTACGTTTACCCGCCCGACTGGGAAGAAACGTAGGCAAGGAACAGCCGGAATTTACGAGTTGGCTGCGGCGATTTTAAGTAACGGTAAAGAAATCGGTCGGGCAATCGACCGATTGACGGACGAACGAGAGGCGATTACCGAGCGCCGGAGAATCGAAAACCAAATGGGCGGATGTACATTGGGACTAATGAGGCACCCGAGTGTCGAGAGCCCACAAAAATTAAATTATAATTGCCTTACAGTCCTTATTTCTAAAGTTATTTTTAATTGTCTACGCGGACATTACTTATTACTAGGACTTTACGCTGGTGTTTAGATATCGACACAAGAACGAGAATTAGTTCGGAAAAAACACAGAGAAAATTACTACAGGTGATATAATAAAGAAAATTTGGTTTCTCTGAACTAATTCTCGTTCTTGTGTCGATATCTAAACACCAGCGTAAAGTCCTAGTAATAAGTAATGTCCGTGTAGACAATTAAAAATACTATCATCGGTTTTTAATACTTTTTCATTAACAATGAGCACTTACGGCATAGTAAAACATAGTTCATATTAATAATGTAATAATAATGATCATTTATAGTATTATTTGTTATTGTAATCAATGTAGCGTAATTGGTCGGTAATTAATCGATGTAAATATTTCTTTATTTCTTATGTTTTTTTAAAATAAGATATCAAGTTTGTCATTCAATACCATACATATTTCGACTCTGGTTTTCTGTTATTAAAAATGAATTTTAAACCCCAATTTAAAGATTCTTAATCTAACAAAAAATGGGGCTCCGTTGGACTTCAACGAGCCCTGGGCCCCGAGAAACCTAGATTCGCCTCCGGGGCGATCCTCGTTGGCTTAATACTAACGCATTGCTCAAAAAGCTAATCCGTGTCGGCGCGGGTACCCGTGAGGATGGGAACGTCATTAAGCTCCGGCCGCGGGGTGGGCCGCTGGGTTCGAATAAACGACGGCGACTTCCGGCACCTTTCTGCCCGCCTCCCGCCATTGCCACAGTTGGGGCTGGAGAGTGGGGGGAAGAGAACGATCTTTACGGCCGAGCGCAGGTGCGCGAATGCCGAGCGGGTGAGTGGTCTCCCCGGCGTCGAATAAAAGAGACGGCCGGGATCGGGCCGTCGACTCGTTCCTCCGTACAATTCGAGGTGAGAATCTTCGTCCTTTCCCGGCAACCGCGCTTCCGAGTCCCTTCTCTTCCGTCTTTTTACGCCGCACAAAAGGAAAAGATGGGGCGGGAGCCGGAAAAGAGCGGAATCTAACCACTTTTTCTCGGCAGATGGTGGCCGTCGGTCGTCGTTGGATCTGGGCCCTTTTGGCCTCCCTGTTGCTACTCCATTCCCTGGCGGGTAAGTACCTCTCCTCTTCCCCAGCGGAAGGGCCCTCTCTCGGAAAGACGATAACCCGTTGGGTATTTTTTCAGAGGCCGGAAGAGGCAAGGAGCTAATGAACAAAATCAAGAAGAAACTGGCCGAAGGTATTTATTTACCTTCTTTTCACCTCTACGTTCTTACTCTTATCGATTTCTGTTCGTATCCTCGTTTACTCGCACCTTGTTTATTAATAGGACCTATTATAGCGGCGTATTTTCCGATTAGCAAAGAGAGGAGTTCTTAGTCGAAAGTCAAAACAAAATAAAAATAAAGATACTTTGTTTCGCTCCGTCCTATTAATAAACAAGGTCCGAGTAGACGAGAATACACACAGAAATTGGTATTTATTTTCCGTCGGCGCCCCGCTTCTTCCGCCACGACCGTCTCTGTCCTCCCCTCCGCCGAAGAGGGAGAAAAGGAGGAGACTCTTCCGCTTTTTTCCAGTTTCGGCAAATCCGTAGAAATTGTTTTCGTCGGACCGTCCGACCCGCTTTACACCTTGTCCGTGAAATAAGCTGTGGCCGAGCATTTTTAAACAGGTAGGAAGAAGGCGCGATCCGTCTTCGAACGCGGTCGGAAGGCTCCGAAACGGCGACTTCAATTAAAACCTGGTAGAAGTGTTTGTAACGGGGCGTTGGATTCGGGGTTTATCCCGGGCCCAAAAGTCTGGGGTGCGGCCCCGCGTCGGATGCGTCGGCGCTAGAACCGGAAGGGACGAGACGGAACAAAAAGGCAGAGTTCGCCTTAGGCCCGGAACTAGCCGGCGTGGAAGAACGGGCCACCGGGGTGGGTCGGGGACCCCCTCGACTCGCGTCGGTGTACGCCTCCGGAGTTTCGCGCCCGTGACGGCTCCGTCGGACTCCCGATCACGCCGCCACTAACCCGGAATCCGGATTTCCGCAGCCAAAGTGACGGTGAAGAATTCGTGGGACAAGTTGACGTCCAAGTCGGAGTACGCCTGTCCGGTCATCGAAAAGTTCTGCGAAGACCACTGCGCCGCCAAGGAGTCCGTCGGCAAGTGCGAAGACTTCAAATGTCTGTGCCTCAAGCCCGAGTGACCCGTGTAAATTTCTTTCGTCTTCATTAAATCACGTTTCTCCACGCACCGCTCTCCGCCTCTCCTTCTTCACCCGCTTGGCCGGGCTCTTCCGATTCTTCCTAAGGCGTCGGTGGGCGAAACTGCGGGGTTCGCGGGAGTAGCGAGTAAGGCGCGAAAGCGGGTTTAAATCGACTCGGGAAGAGGATTAACATAGCGAACGGAGGGACCCACCGTAGACTGGTCGCTCGGCCCCGGCGGTCCTAGACGACGGGTTTTTTGGTTTTAACGGCCGTTCTCACTTTTGCTTTAAAATAAGTTGGCTCCGGGCGCGGTACGTGTTTGGCCGGAAAGGCCTTTAAAGTTAATTGTTTAACTATTTTCAGCCGTAGGTTAAATTTTACCGTTTTGGCGGTTTGCATTGTCTGGTCAAAGGTTACGTGGCGATTTCGGCCGGTTACGTTACCGACGACTCAGTCGAGCTATAAATTTACCGTGACTGGCGTGTGGGACGTGGCTACAGGACTCGATCCGAGAGCTCAACCCTTACTGTCGACCTCCGAAATCTGCATTGGCGCATTCGGTGGCTTTTATGGCGAAAGACGAGTGCCGACCCCGGGTCGGAGGAACGGCAGCCGTCTACCGGATTGTAAGTTCTTTTTCCGGACGGAAGCCGCGCGGTCCCGCATCTCGGTGGTTTCCTGGGGAGCAACGGACGGCATCTTCTTTCCCAAAATGCAACGCGGTGGCCGTTTCCGTCTTTCGTGGATTTCGTGGGCGGCCCGCTACCGATCGCGGAAGAGCCTGGATTTAACCCACCACCAGCGCCGGATCGAATATGTGCGAGGCCCGATTGAATTTTTTTTGCGGGGCCCCTCAAACTTTAAGTAACAAAATTAATTAACAGTTAATTTACTTATTGAAATATATTGTTATATTTTTAATAATAATATACCTAGATATTTATTTTTGTAACATGTACTATTTTTAAATATATAAATTTTGATGCGATGCGGGGCCGTATTGACACCAATCGCTGCGATCGCCTCAAATCCGGCCCTGCCCACCATCCAGCGACAGTAAGGAAGGCACGGAAATCTTCCCACCGGCTTTACCCGGCGGCGAGTTGCCTCGACTCTTCCGAATATATTCGTTTGTTCGTTTCACCGAATCTAAGACCACTCGGTAATTGTCAGAGGACGCGGTCACCGCCCAAATCTATTCGAATGTCGGACCATCGCTTTCCGAGTACGGGACACGTAACGCGGAATCGGACGACGGAAACCGTCGGCGGATCGGCAAAATGACGTCACTTTCGTCGTCCGAGCCGACGGAATACCGAGTCGAAAATTTTCGGCTTTTGCCTGGGTGGATAGCGGAAGGGTAAAGATTAGACCGATAGGAAGGCCGTCGGTACACAGGGTGTCTCGAGAACGTACACTAAGAAGGGATTTTTCGAAATACCCTCCGCGGGGAGAGGGAGAGGATTAAGGCTTATCCTAACAAACTCAGCTTCTACTATACAGTACTATTCTAGATGCGATTTTTTATATTTAACTGCGCTTTAGTAGGGTACGCCACGAGAATGTACACCGAGAAAAGACTTTTCGAAATTCCCTCCCGTTTTGGATTCTTTTCGGGTTATGCGTACGGCGTTGCTAGAGCCAAGCCGGTTGTTTCTTTCGATCTGAATTAGTTGGATTTCTTGTTATATGTATACTTTTAAAATGGTTCGGTGTTAGCACCGAATTGTAAACATTCGACAGCCAAAGGTATAAGATTGTTTCGTTTCCATCCGATAGATCCAGAAGAATGACGATTTAAGAGTTACCGTAATATAAGTAATGGTTTGTTAATGATTATATAGAGAGGAACCAGATTTATTAGAATCGAATAATAACTATTCATCGAGAATAATCGAAGAACTGCATCGAGTTTCTTAATATACAGTACATTAAGAAAAACGTGATCGGCTTACATTTTAAAAGCTACTTTTAAACAAATGTTTTTAGGACATTAAACATTGCTTTTCAGATTAAAAAAAAAATGTTTATCACAAGAACCACACGATATTATCGTAAGAAATATTCACTAATCACTATAATTCTATTACGAATAATGCTATTTGCTGCATACACTGTCATTCGGCGTGAACGAGTCGCATTTTCTGAAGTAAGTTTTAGTGAAATTGGAAAATACGGTATTAATTACTAATATAGATTTCTTTTAAATATTTTACACTGTTAGATGAAAACAAAAATCCAGTGTATAAACCGCTTTAATATTTAAGACTTGTTATAAAATGCTGGTAATACGCTACGCATCGTTTAAGTGGTTTTTAATTAACCCTGTTTAAATGACGTCGAAACACGGTTCTCGGATCGGTACTGATCTGTAGACATTTGTGGCAAAGTTTCAGTTTTATGACGGGTTCTCTGACAACATTATGTAACTTATTAAACGGAATAAGAGAAACATCGCAATAAAGATTTATTAAACAGACTAAATGTTATAATATGTTGTTTGTGGACCGAAAACACACTTTAAAATTGAAAATAAAATATAGTAATTAAAATTAACACTTTCGGCCATTCAAAGTAATACGTGGAACCTCACTGAACGAACATAATTCGTTCCATTAATCTTATTCGTAATGCGGAACACTCGCTTTGCGAAACAGTTTTTTCCATATAAATTAACGTAAAATACGGTAATGCGTCTCGTGCCGAAAAAATACTGTACTCGAATATTTTATGTATAACGTTCATTCGAAGAAAATTGTACAATATACACTGTTAAGGAGCGTGAATCGTCGTCTTTTCTTCTAGCGCGGAACGAACCATCCTGGAATGAGAATTCGATTTGCAGAAACCAAAAACAATCGCAGCTAATATGTTTGATATGCCAAATTCTTGGGTTATGTAAAGGCTATAATTAAACGTTAGAAATTAAATAAATTGAGTAGAGGTAGACAGTTACGCTGCCATCTCGTATTAAATTTAATTAACCAATTTCAAATTAAATTTTAATTAAATTTAATACGAGATGGCGGCATAACTGTCTACCTCTACTCAATTTATTTAATTTCTAACGTTTACGTAGTCCAATAATTTGGCGTATCGTTTGGCGTGTTTATTATATAACGAACGATGGTTGTTGATGTTTATATGTAATATGTGTGAACACACGTTTGGAAGAATGTATGATCGCCAGCGACACTAAGGTGCTAGCGGAACGAGTGCTAAACATAAACTGATGGCGCACCGGGACTCCCCACTCCTCGTCACTCGTTAAGCCAGTCATTCCAATACAGTAGAGAACCGAAAATCGGAATCAATTGGGGACTGGGGTTGTTCACATTAGGGATTTGTTCCGATTACGGTCTATGTACGAAAAAATACATTAACCTGTCCGATGTTCAAATTTTTCTCCGTTTCGTGTCGCTTTGTGTTGAATTTTTCTCCGTTGCGTGTCGCTTCGTGTTGAATTTTCGTCGATTTTAAGCCTAACGAAAATTTATATAATAATAATCGAGGCTATCGTATCGTTAAAAATTATTTCTTTATTTTGTACAAACAAAATAAATATATCGAAGAATATAAAAACATGAAAATTATACTTTAGAAGTAAATCTAGTATCAAAAACGTTCGATTCGGCACGACACAGTCCGACTGAAAATCGTGCCGATTACCGGCGATTCCGATTACCGGGGTGCCGATTTACGACTCTCTACTGTACTCGTTTTACTCGTTACGCAAGATCCCACTGCGTTTCATAATAATTGACAGTAATGTAACGGTACAAATTGCGTATTCTAATGAATAATTGTTGCTCGATAGTCATTTTATTTTAAAATACAGTAACAGAAAAAAGAAAGTTGACGTATTTCTACTTTTGTCTACTGTTTAATACATTTTTATAAATGTATTTATTAAAACAACTTCTTACGGAAATACCGAAAAGGATAATTCACACTCGAGAACCCTAGGAGTTTAGTAACAACAACCGTTTAATGGACCGTAACCCAGTCTTCCTCTAGTTTCTAACCAGTAAGAAATAAGAAATAACCTGTTGTATACCGTGCTCGTTGCATATACGAATGAAGTCTCGGTTTACGAATTCGGTGCCGTTGTCTGTTCTGGTGCGCTTTGTTTTGTTTCGCGTCGTTTTTATGAAGAGTTCTAGCGTATCGGCTGTCTCGTCCTTTGACGTTAGGGAATTTGTGAATATTTTTCGGCTATAGTCGTCTACGATCGTCGTCTTGTATCTTCGCCGGTGAGCGATTCGACAGGCATCGGTCCTACGAGATCTATGTGGATTAGTTCTAGAGGGTGTTTCGTCTTATTATTCTTAGTTTCCTCGAAGGGTTTTCTAGTGTGTTTGGCTCGCATGCATATTTCGCATTGGATCATTTGTCTCCTCGTAGTCGAGTCCTCTAAGCAAGTTTCGTCTTTTCATTACGTCGAGGTATGTTTCATTTACGTGTCTCAATCTCCTAGGCCATAAAAATTTTTCGTTCCTTTCCAGCTCGTTAGTGGTGACTTTTTTAGCGGAATTTCGTTCGTCAGTCTCTAGAATAAAAAAGCCATTTTTTCGGGCCGCTTTGGGTTGCTTTCGGGCTGTTCGTTGTTCTCGGAAATGATTTTTCCCCCTGTTTTATCAAGAATGATTGTGTAGAATGATTGTGTTATCAAGAATGATCCTTCCTTTTCGAAGGCGTATCTTCAACCAATTTGTTTACAGAGAGGAGGTGTTCGTCCAGCTGCGGAACATATAGGATGTCTTTTAATACTATGGGCATATTGTCTTCCGTCACCGTTTCCTTTCCGTTGGCATATACGTGGTCTTTACTGGCTACTCGAATACTTCGTGTATCCGGATTTATGTCTTTGATCCAGTTTTTATTCGATGTCATGTGTGATGCAGCAGCGGAGTCGATTACCCATTCTTCTTCTTTGTCTTTGTTGGCTCTTTCGTCTGGCGTGAACCAAGCTCTTTCCCGAGTAGGCTTAGCATCGACGTATCTGACTTTGGTTTCTGATGTCTCTTCTAAATTTTGTTCCGACGTCACGCGTGCGTTTGCGATATCGATCGGTTTTCTGTTCGTATTTCTGGGTTATACCAGCGTTTTGAGGATTTGTGTCCGAATTTTCCACAAGGGAAACATCCTTTCTCTTCTATATACGTATTTGCCCTTTTGGGATCTTGAACGAAAAGCCGATTCGCGTCGTTGTATCGCCAGGTGCTTGCTCTGTCTTCTTCCTTTTCGAAGGCGTATTCTAGGTCGTTCATCGTTGCGTCCTTTGTGCTTTCGAGTTTTCGGGCGATATCGTGATATTTAGGGGGCAGTCCGTCGGTTATTAAAGTTATCAATTCCGTTTCTTCTATTCCTAAATTTATCATTTTGGCTTCTTCATTTAGTTCGCGAACCCTTCTGATATATTCCTTCCAGTTTTCGTCCCCCTCCATTTTTAATTTCGAGAGCTTTGATCGACACATTTTTCGTTTAGTGTCTAATCGACCTTCGTATCTTCGTTCTAGGTCTTCCCAAACATCGCGTGCAACGTTTAGATTCAAAATTAGACTAACCTCGTGTTCTTCCATTGTGCGTGTGATGATTCTAAGAGCTTCGCTGTTCTTCTTTCGCCACGTGTCATAGGCTCAGTGGCGTAGCTACGGGGGTGAAGTAGGTGCGGTCCGCACCGGGCCCCTGGAAAACGATAGGCCCACGGGGCCCCAAAATCACGAAAAAAAAACCCGAAAAATTTTTTCGGCGGCCCACAAATCTGGTTCCGCACCGGGCCCGGAGAATAGGCTGCCTTGTCTTCGGGAGTGGCTGTTTATCCAGAAATTTTTGGTCTGGGTCTTTCGAGTACGTGTATCAGATCTTGACCTTCTAACAGATTCTTTATTATATATTTCCATATTAGTTAATAGGTAGTTCGATCCATTTAACTCGGGTATTGAACTCAATCCTTTAGCTTTCTCGGCCATCTTTCTTTTGTTCTCTCAGTACTTTTCTTCGGGAGCCTTACTCGAAAACTTACGATATCACTTGGGTAACTTATTCTTTAAACGTTTTCTGCGTTTCCTGGGGCCATAACCGATTGTTGGGGGGATTTGTAGCAAGTTTCGTGGAATTTCTGTCACCCTGCACTTACTAAAAGTATGTGAACTTAGGTCAGGTGTCAGAAGAGTGACCTAACTTACGACTTTTATGTAAACACTTGTTCATTTTCTTTCACTCACTTTCTCCGCTGTTCTCGAATGGATTAGACGGAGAAATAAACTCTCTTTTTGTTAATGTTAACTTTGGGCTGTCTGAATCATTCGTAATCGTCCAACAGATTCGAACATGGAATGCATAGAACATGTTTAGAAATTATTTTTAAAACTTATGGAACAAGCTAAGAACGTGCAGACAACTTTTAACCATGTGTTACAATGGCAATAGAAATGTATCCGTACCAGGGTTGGCCAACAAGTCGATCGCCAAGCCAATTTTAGTCGACCGCTCGCGATGTCTCGACTTAATGTGTTACGCTTGTAATCGAACGCAACGCGTGAACGTAACGCGCAAAACCAAGAATATGCACGCAGTTATGACTGAACTCGTATAAAACACAGCCATTTAGCTCGAATATTTGATACTGTCGTACGATAGCTTCTTTTCTTTAGTATTAACAATATTATTATTATTAATCAATATTATTTATCCAGGGTGACAACGTCGAGTTTCAATTTTTCTTCTGTTTAAAATGTAAGTACCTTTCCTTATGTTTTAAATTAAATTGTGGCTTTTCTTACCTACCTATTTACTCGATAAGTGAGCGTTTTCCGCAACAGACCTCTATATTTTTGTATTTTTGCAAATACGTCAACCGAGAAAAATATCCCAGTATCACCAAATGTAGCGAATATATTTATTCCTGTTTCCGAACTACATACCCGTGTGAATCGGCATTTTCATACTTAAAGTTAACGAAGACTAAACATCATTCTGTCCCGACTGATTCCCATACTGAATACTCGTTATCTTTGTCAGGATATATACCTAATTACCAGTGGCGTGCCGTGACATTTGACGATAGGGAAGCCGTGTTTCTGTAAGAAGCCGACTTACGGGGGCAATCGATCAATTGCGCGTCGGGGCCCGTTCGTATTCGTTCGTTCGATAAGCCAGTAAAAACCGTACACTTCTTTAAATGTATTTTTAATAGATTATCCGACGTACTTAATAAATAAGAAAGTTCAATATAATTTCCTCCGTTATTAGATTCAATAAATGCCCTACGGCCCCTAAATGCCAATTCTCGCTTCGAGAAAAAACGTATAACTTCTATTAATTTAGATATATCTATTAATCGTAATTAACTCGTTATAATTTTCGATATTTATTTTATATCGTCTACCAATGTTAAATTCTATTCCGCTTCGATTTCCAAATTGCTTCAACTTTACGAAAGAATCGTCATTCGTCATAAATTTTATGGTCAAAATGTCGAAATTTTTTTGCCGACGTATTTATATTTAATTTCGGCATCGCTCTTTCTCTTTTAATAACGTTTTCTTTTTCGTTATACGGTCTCGAGCCAAAACTTTTTTGAAATAAATTTTTGAATCACTAGCCACGATATAAGGCTAAAATTAAAATTATAAAAAAAAACTTACTCGGTAAAACAAAATGCGTGACGAATATACCTACCTAGTACAAAAAATTCTTCGATCGTACGAATATACTTTTAAAGAAACTTATAATTAAATATAACCTTGCGAAGAAACGTACATAAAAATAACAAAATATTCTTTACTTTTTAAATCTTAAAACAATCCTCTTAGTGAAATAGCTCCCTAACGGGTGGCTAACGAATGGAATCGGAGACGGTCCGGGTAGGTGTGCGCGTGCCAAATCCCGAGGGCGCCGATACCGGTCGACGTCGAATGCCTCTTTTGTCGCGTCACTAGTATATATCGAAGGACGCCACGGGGTTGTCGTAGACTTTAAACGTTTCTCGCCGTAGCAGTAAAAATCTGAATACGTTAAACTTAACGGATTGTCCGTCGTTCGTTTTCTAAATAATTCGTTTTAGGACCGAGTGTCCGCGGAAATTTCCAAAATTTACGACTTTTCGGTCACTCTCGTCAAACTGGGAAAATTTCTGTCTTTATTACGTCTAATATTACGAAGAGAACGGACCCCGCCGTACTCGGCGAGAGATCGGTTGGGTTAAGCTTCCGTTTAAGTAAAATTTCGGCTCTCGTCGGGGTTTTATTTATGTTTCTAATTCCCTAATCGCTTAATTATTTAACTACTTCTTAAGTAGAAATAGGTCGAAACCGGTTACTTTGTACTCGAATATCCGTAGTCTCGGGAAAGAAGTGGAAAGAAATTTTTACGACAACCGATACGTAAATCGTGAATTTAAAGAAAATAAATTCTAGAGCTTTTTTTGTACCGTTGTACGTCTCGTTCATTAAATTTGGTTGTAAAAGATGCTGCCAAAGTAACAGTTAATTTTTACACTACTAGAATTGTACACGTTTTTTCTGCATCCACTTACGGATGGGACGTACTAAATCGTAATATCAGCGGTTTAACATCGAAATCCGTAAGTAATATAAGACGGGAGAGCGGAATAAATATATCAAATATTTTAATGGATTTTTTTAAAACTCCTGTCAACTATACGGAACTATCGTAAAAACATACCAGTAAATTTCTATCGGTTGGGTTAAGTTATAAATCTAGTCTGCGGTGGGCGACCTTTCTTATAACGTGGGCCAAAATAAATTTTACGTTATTTCCGCGGGCCGTAGTAGTTAATCGACGCCTTCTTGCGATTCGTAATGTTTTTAGTCTGCAAATACGAAATAAATAAATAAAAAGTTAATTACTACATTTATTTCTCTTATCGTTTTCGAAAATTACAAATTGGAAAAATAACTATTAATTAGTTATTTTTCCAATTTAATAATCTATTAAAGATCTCGCGGGCCGGATAGAAACTTTTCGCCAGCCGAAGCTGGCTCGCGGGCCGGGGTTGCCCGCCGTCGATCCAGTCAGCTCGTGATTCGCGTAATCGGGCGAGAGCGGCCGAATATCTAGCGGGCGGCTAACGGCCCACAACCGCATCACGGGATATACCACGTATTCCGTTATTCAGCGAAACGTCAGCAAGATGTCAGCGCAGTGCTAAAACTCGTTCCATATTTTAGCTCGCTTGCAGCGCCATCTCAAAACGCTTACAAAATTTCGTTAGCGAGGTTGAGAAGCGCTAGCTTTTTGCTAAGACAACGAGCGAAGATGGCGGCACCATGTTTGACTGTTTTAATTGAACTAAATAATCGAAATTTTCTTTTAAATATTGATGAAAAAACTTATGAAAGTTTTCGAACAGGTAAAAAAATAAATATATTTTTAACTTTTGTGTAGCTGAATGAGTTTGATAGGCGTAATTGTCTCTTTTCGTCTTCGTATATCAGATACGTCGACTGAATTTCTTACTTATTTGTATCTTGATTTTAGATATCAAGTAATATAATAATTAGCAATTGTAGAATTTCGTCGAATGGCAATTATATAAAAATAAATTTTAAGGAAACCACCATTTATTCACTTTGTGTTCCAGAATACAAACTTTTTTGACGACGATCTTTCTTTGTAGGCTACTTGATCGTCAAAAGATTTTATAAATAGCATTATATAACCCACATGTCGAAACTTTCAGTAAACCATTTTATACTGTATATTTTATTACCTATATTTTATAATGCAATCTATGGCATTATAAAATATTAGGTAATTATCAGTAATTAATTATTTAATGAGTATAATTTTGTTTTAAAACTAGTAAATGCTTCATATTTTCATTAGGAACAGCACCCAATATCAAAAATTATTTTAAAGAACTTCAGAAGACATTCAGTGCTGCTGACTTAGGCTTACCTGAAGGCACAGATATTCTGAATTGGAGACAAATAAAGTTATGGAGAGTATTTTCTGAAAATAATGGAACTTTTGGTAAGTGCATTTAATCTGAAAAATAATTAATTGATAACTTGTATGCAAGTATAATAAAATTGTATGACATTGTGTTTAGAATGTGGAGAACAAATTCTCATTATTGATGACAACCATACTGAACTTCAAGAAAACCCTGTTGTGGTCGGCTCTCCAGATCCTTCAAAAAGCATACATAATAAAAGTAAAGGTAATTGTGATGTGTATATGTGATTTCAAATATTTACCAAAGTAACAGATCTTAAAAATTAATTTAAATTTTGCTTGTAGCAGAATGGACCCATGCAGCAGTAAAACTGTTAATAGCAAGTAGAATAGATTTAGAAGAAGACTTTCAAAAACCTGTAGTCAAAACAAAGCTTTGGGCTAAAATAGCTGATAAGTTATCCAAAGAGGGTTTTGCATTTACAAGTTCAGAATGCGATCACAAGTGGAGAAATCTTATGATTACATACCGAAAAAATGTTGATAAGAGCAAAACATCTGGAGAAGGCAAAATTAGATGGGAATACTTTAAAGAATTACATGAAACTTTTGGTAGGAATATTAACACCAATCCGCCAATTAATTACATGAAATCATCTTCAAAAATTAATTCCAAAAGCAGCAATTGTATGAATGAATGTACTCAAGAGGTGCTAACTGAAATTACTTGTGCCCAAAACAGAGATCGTGTCAGCATTATAAGTACTGAAGATTCGACAGTTCAGGTAAATCCAGTTCCTGTGGCCGCTGAAACCTCTTGTACACAGTTAAATAAAGAAAATGAATGTACAGCTATTCAGAAAAAAAAAGATAAAAATGAATTAATTAAAAGTAGAAAAAGAAGTCGGAATGAGCCACCATTGTGGTATGTTGAAGATATGAAACGCAGGGATAGGAAGAGAGAGGAGAGAGAGAAGAAAGAAGATGAAAGATGGCAGGAACATAAAGAATTGGAGACCAGGAAAGTACAGATTTTGGAAAAGCTAGTTGAATTATTACAAAATGTACAAAAAACAAATTCAAGTTAATAAAATTTTTATTTGCGATGTGTTTTTGCTTAAAACTAAATGTTGACATGAATTATTTGTACATTTTTTTCTTAAGAGAATAAATGTGAATTTAATTTACTGCAAGTAGATCATAAGTGTTATTAATAAATCAATACACAAAAATTTAGCTAATTCTTAAAACAATTTAACCAAAAAATGGATTAAATGTTTTATAACAATTGTTATAGTTTATATTTATTCAGATAAATAAGATTATTATTTTTGTCATGACTTGCAGTATAAAGATGTTATGCACACTCTAAATTAAAAAGGTAATCTGCAATTTGATCCCTTTTATGTGCCCCACTGTCATTTTTATTAATACCTGCATCAAACTGTTCTGTACTGTGGCAAGAAAGTAAATCCAGTTGATCATATATACCAGGTGTAATATCATTATGCATAATACATAGGTTATGTAGAACACAGGCAGCTACAATCACATCTGGAACAAATTCCCTTCTTCGTACATAGATATAAATTAGCTTCCGAAATCGTCCAAACAGATGTGCAAAAGCTTGTTCTATTAGGACTCGTGTAGAACTCAGAATTGTATTGAATAACTTCTGCTTTCTTGTTAAATGGCCATTGTTTCTATATGGTGTCATTATTTTATTATTTAATGGGTAGGCACAGTCACCAAGAATATGGCAGTCTGAAGGTATAAAATCCTCTTTCTCTTCCATATTTTTAAATAATGGACTGTTCCTAAAAACTCTAGCATCATTTGCAGAGCCTGGCCAACCTGCATAAACATCCAAAAATTTTAACTCATGATCACATACAGCCTGTAGGACTACACTAGGATAACCTTTTCTATTTATATGATCATTTTTTTTCTTCTTTACTCACAGAAAAGGCAATATGAGTGCCATCGATGCAACCGATTGTTCCTGGAAATGGTTTCACTCTAAGTTTCTGAAATCCTTGTCTTATTCTCTCAATCTCAAAACCCTGTGGCATCTTAATGATTGAGTTTGACAAGGCACAGATTGATGTACAGAATTTTGTAAATTCTCTGTGGCCACTAGCAAATCCTAACCCGAAGCGGTCACATACACCACGGTAGCTCTCCTGGTTCCCCATAAACCACAGAGAAAATAAAACAGATGTTTCCTTAGGAATTCGTGCTTTTCTCCTTGCTGGTTCCTGTGGCAGCATAGATAGCAAAATCTGAAAAAATAATGCAAAAGTTAGTATGTAAATCTATAAAATTTAAAACAGTATGAAATATGTACAGTACAGGATTCCCACTTAAATCTGTTTTAAATTCCCTGACCCTCACAGTCCCTTACAGTATGGCACATTAACAAAACAAAAATCTTAAAACTTTTTAACTAGTTATTTTTTCTAATTAACAGTAACATATTTTATAATCACTGAGTAAAATTAAAAAAAGAAAGAATTATGGCTTCTCTACATAAACCTAAAATGTTTTATTAAAAGTAATTTATCTTGTTATTAATCCACAACTGTAAAACTTTATGGCTTTGAAAAATGAAAGAAAAAAATCCATTAATTATATAG
The DNA here is from genome assembly GCF_030686945.1 of Centruroides vittatus. Classification (NCBI taxonomy): domain Eukaryota; kingdom Metazoa; phylum Arthropoda; class Arachnida; order Scorpiones; family Buthidae; genus Centruroides; species Centruroides vittatus. The sequence goes on along the minus strand of NW_027122517.1, from coordinate 159,550 downwards.
GTCTATAATTATTTGAAATTGCAGCCCAACAAATCATGTATAATCTATGCACAAAAGTATAAATTATATTAAAATTTTCCCTTAATAAATTTGCCAAACTTTATAAAATGTTAATAAAATGGGAAAAAGTTTCAGAAAACAAATTGTTTTGTTATGCAGTCAAATACCACCATTCAAATATTCATTTGTATGGTGGTATTTTATCATTTTTGGTTATTTGTTAATCAATTCGCTAACACCTGTTCTCAAATTGAGTGTAAATGTGAGATACCGAGACAGTTAAAATATTTTAAAAATTATCATTATTAGATTAAAATTAAACCAAAATAAATATATTTTTTGTCACTCACCTCGACGGTGCTTCTTGTTAGACGAAAATGACTTTTGAAAATATCGTCGCTGTATTTTGGCACGATGTCATGCACGTAGCCAGATATTTTATATCTTTCTTCCCTATATTCTTCGTTAGAATCGATAGCTGCTATTAATGATGAGTCTTCTGGTTCATCATAGTCATTTCTGAAAAAACTTGAGTTTGGATTTACGACAGATTCAGAACAAATACTTAAAACATTTAGAACAGATGCAGTGAAAATGTCATCCATTTTGATTAGCGAAATGCTAGCTGTTGTGTTCCTTCTAACACGTCAGCAGGAAGTTAAATATTTCACACATCCGCTAGCGAATAGCAAGCGCTCCGCTGAATAACGGAATACGTGGATATGAGTTGACGCTATTAATCGCAGTGATAATACGACGTCTTCCAGCTAAACCGTGACGTTGGTGCTCCGTAAAGCGCATGCGCCAATGCCTATATAATCCGGCTGATTGGAAATTGACCCGGTTTCGACATTCTTCGGCCACCGAATTATTCGAATATACAATAGCGATCTTATCGTTTTTTTCACACGTAGTATAGAAATTTGTAAAAGATACATAATGCAGTTATAATAAAATATTACTTTTAATTAATGCGAAGTACGTTAAAATATGAAAATTTATATTTTATAAAATACGAGGAAAGGTCATTGGAAGGTGGTAGCGTTGCTTCCATCGCTTCCAATGACGGCACGCCACTGCTAATTACGTTTTCTTGGTTAGAGACGCGCAAACTCAGTTCTCCCATTAATGTTAACGTAATATAATAAATTTTAAATTTGTCTTTATCCGTAGTTAATTTGAATTAACAAATATTGTTAATAGTTACTCGTGTTGTTTTAATTCCCTTTGACGCGAGTTTTTTGGCCCGTTAAACGATTACGTTGTTTTTTACGTAGGTACATATACAGGGTGTTTCGGTACGAGGCGCACTCCCGCCAGCTATTGCTAGAGTAGCAAAAAATAAGTCTAAAAATCTTATATCATTCTTGCGCAATAAATTTTCCTGGCCCAAAAAAAATGGCGAAAGTGAAATCTTGTAATCAAATTATCAGCCACGCTGCGCTCTTTCGTAACAACTTTTTCATTTTTACGAACAAATAGCACCGCAACTTATACATTACAATTGATGAAAAAGTTAAATTATATTTTAAGTTACTAAACCCGTATCTCGAAAAAGTGTCGAAAAATCGATTTTTTAGGTACCGCCTGTACGGAATGAACTCGTAGCTGCAAACGTCAAAAGTTGGGTCTGGAAATTTATTTTCTTTATGAGCCCGTATCTCGAAAACTTAAGAAGTGATTTAAAAAATGAAAAATAGTTTTGAACATATATTTTACTCGCGTAGCCTACCCGTAGCAGGCGGGAGTGCCCATCGTACCGAATTACGGTGTATAAACATAGTACGTATTTCCCACTTCCCCCTCGCCACTTAGACTATGCCTACGACAACGAGTCGATCGCGACACATTTTTAAGATAAAAAGTAAATCTTACGTACACAAAAGTTAGCCACCCCGATCTATACCGTAAACAACGAATAATAAGATATAAATAATGGCATAGGAAAAGGTTGCTAACTGCTAGTGTCACCCGTTTTTTCGTAACAGTACAGTAGGTTTTAAAAATAATTTCTAAACACGTAGTTCTACGCAGTCCATGTTCGAATTTTACTGGTTAAGAACCTAAGGAAGACGGGTTACGGCTAGAGATTGCAATCCAGCAGTGTTTTGAATCCAGCTGGATTTTTGCTGGATTGAAATCATTCCAGCAGGATCCAGCGCGGATCCAGCTCGGATGTATTTTTGGTGCAATAAAGTGTTATCTGTCTATCTATCTATCCTGCAATTTATGTTTTTTAATGAAATAAAACATTTTTTAAAAATACTTAAAAAGCTTTTATTATTTAGACTGGTCACTATAAATCAGTAAAACTTCTTACACATTTAGGTAGTAAACTTAATTTTGGTTCGGTTTAACATTTGAGATAGAGATAATTAACTTTAAATGTTTAGTTAGATTATAATTATAATGTAATCTTTAAGTTAAATAATAGCAAAGGTAATTCTACTAATTAATTTATATTAATATATTATAATAATGTAAGGACGGATAATCAGTGGCTAAGTGGCTATCAGTCTTACCAGTTTTCATATATAGGCTCTTCATATTAGTCTGTAGTTATTTATAGGTATATAAAACTATGTACTGGAAGTAGAATAAGTTAAATAAACTACACCTTTATCAATCCAGCAAAATTTAATAAAATAATAACGTTTTCAATCGTTTTTAACGATCTTCCTCGGTTACAAAAAAATAGAACATTAAATATAGAACATAAAATGTGTTCGGAATAAATATGAAAATTAACGGAAAACGCCCAAACGGACAAAATATAGATAAATAAACAAAATAAATAGCGGGAAAAATGTATACAGGGTGTTTTTTTTTAAACTGACGGTACTCAGAAACATCTGTAGAGCAATCTAGCAGCCGGACTGTCGCCAAATTTGGGAGAGTGACTAAGGATGACATGGAAAAGAGATTCCGCGAATAAAACAAGTAGTACCTAAATTCGCCGGTAGAGGAGGATTTGGCGCTGTTGTAGCGAAAAAGCTACCAGCACTTCACTGAAGAAAGGATCATCGGTCGCTTTTTTCCACTTGCATGGCCGCCTCGCTCCCCGGATCTAATACCCATGTTACTTTTTCCTGTGGGGTTACTTAAAGTCCAAGGTCTATCTTGGTAGTGTCCCAAACTTGATGACTTTGAAGGACAACGTTTCTCCAACTGTGGTGAACATTCCTGCGGACATGTTACGTTCGGCCATAGAGAACACGGTGTTCAGCATGCAATGAGTTGTCCAGCAGGACGGTGATCACATTGAAGAAGGGAGAAGGTTATTGCTGATTAATTAAACTTTCGTTATTACACCGAAACCTCTGTCTGATTATTCATTCGTGTGTTTGTTAATTGCAGTTGGAATTTATGCAGATTCTTAGCTGTTTTGCTACAACAGCGCCAAATCCACTCCTACCGGAAAATTTGGGTACTACTTTTTTCTTTGCGGAATCTCTCCCATGTCGTCCTTAGTCACTCTTCCAAATTTGGCGACAGTCCGGCTGTTAGATTGCTCTACAGATGTCTCCGAGTACCGTCAGTTTAAAAAAAAAACACCCTGTATATAAGATCCAACGAAACCAGCATTGTCCGTTAATAACATTAATTAATGTAAAAGGATCTCCACACGGTAGACAACGAGTCCGCATCTCTATGGTTTATACAACCAGTTGTCACGTGCGCCTTGCAGATTTCCAATCTCTCAACATGTTTGACCGTTTGCCTATTCGTCGTCGTCTTTATAATTGCCGCTCGATCCCATTGGACGTTAACATCCTTCTCTCTTGCGTATGATGGCAGCGCAGTGTTGTCAAGGTTCTTACCGATTGTATATTTGTGCTCTCGAGCCTTTGTTTTAAACTGCGCATCGTTGCATCCACATAAACAAGCTTGGAATTGAAACGTTGATTGTGTAAAGGCACCGAATATATACCCGTTGTCGAATTCCGATTCTCTTTCTTTTTATCGTTTCTTAAAAGTTTGAAAACAGTGGGATTACGTCGGTATACAATACGAAAATTATTAGACCTGGCGGTACATCTATGTATCTTGTTTAAAAATGGAATGTAATTAAGCACTATTCTTTTTACATTTATTCCAAACACATTTTATGTTCTATAGTTAATGTTGTATTTTTTGGTAACTGAGGAAGATCGTTAAAAGCGATTGAATACGTTATTATTTTATTAAATTTTGCTGGATTGATTAAGGTATAGTTTATTTATAAGTAATTTAATTATTAGTGTTAGTAAAGTAGTGAGTAAGTAATTAGTAGCAGTCTAGTAGTTAGCAAAGCGGCAACGCGACGACGTAGACTTTTGCGCAATTATTTAGAAAGTTAATTGAGTATTTGCGGATCCGCAGCGCTGGATCCAGCACTTGCTGCTGGATCCAGCTGGATTGCTGGATGAGGGATCCAGCAATTGCAATCCATAGTTACGGCCCATTAAAGTGTTGTTACTGGACTTTTAAGGTTGTGGAGTGTGAAATATATTTATTGAATTCTCTATAAAAATAATTAAATTTAGTTTATATGCGTAAGAAAGTTTCTAAATGAAGGAAGTTGTTATCTCTTGCAGATATTTTTGAAGGTTTGTTTTATAAGATGTAAAGTTTGTGAGTGGTTTCCTTTCTCATCTAATTTTAATTTATAAAAATGTGTCGCTGTTTGCGGTTTGTCTAATGAATGTAAAGGTGCGTGTGAGTATAAAAAACTACACGTATTCTTATTTTAACAAATATCTCCAAATTTCTTTCATTTTGCATCTCGAAACTAAATAAATTTATTCTCCTACTTTATTATACCAACGAGTGACGTAGCTTTTTATTTTGAAACGTACTTAGTTAAAGCCTTAGTTATGTGTCAGACTAAATGAAAAAAAATACTCAATTAAAAATTATAAAAGGAATTCTGTGGCTCGAACTCGAAAGAACGTGCTGTTTACAGCACTTGTCTAGCTTAAACTCTATACCGTGACCTCGGAACTGCGCATCCGAAATGACAGCTCCGTAGGGAGCATTGGTGTCCGACCCTGTGTTTATAGACCGGCGTTCCTCAACCGGTGTGCCGTCACGAGGTAAAAGGTGTGACGTAAACTTTTACGTATTCTATTAATTGTCAAGTTATTCGCATTAATTGCCTGTTTTTATCACAGTTGCTGTGTTTCTTACGCTTGTATTTCATTCTCTGCCGCAGACTGACGAAATAAGATGATGTTTGTTTATTCTTTCTTACAACCAGCGTTTTCATATATTCTAAGAAATTAAATGTAAAATAAATTTGCTCGCGGGTGTCGACGTCTGTATAATAATAATAATAATAATAATAATAATATAATAATACGTTAGTAGCATTACGTAATTTATTAATAGTATCATATCATACGTTTTTGACGGTAATAACATTTTGGTGTGTCGTGTCGAGTCGAGTCGTGGGTGTGCCGCGAGTAGAAAAAGGTTGCGGAACACCGTTAATATAGACCTAGGTAGGGTAATTTCCGCACGTGAGTACAGGCGAGGCAGAAAGAAGACGGAACGGCAAGTTTTAGCTTACCGTTTCCACGTGTAACAGACTTTAGCCGGAGTCGGCCGCGTCTGGGTGAAGGAAGTGGCCGTCAGACGGACGCAGATTGGCATGGCTTTTATTAATCGATCTCGGTACAAAAGGCTATTTTACACTCGAGGCCGGAGTTTCGGTGGTTGGCGCCGACCGCCTCACGTCTTCACGCACAGACACACGCTGTCCTTCTCCTGAGCGTCGGCTCTTCCGTAGTCGTATCCTCGCCGTCTGCAGGTGGCGGTGCACGTCTCCTCGCTCCACCAAGGTCCTTCCACCCACACCTTCTTGGCTAAAAATACGTAAATTCGCTTCCGATTATTTTCTCGTTTTGCCACCTGCCGGCAAATTTCGTTAATCTTTAGGAAAAAATTTCGGCCCTTTCCTCCCCGGGACCGGTAGCCCGGCCGTCACGCTCCTATTTTACCTCCCACTCGATTATTGAGTTATATTTTAAAGAAGAGATTTTAAATCACCGTCCACCATTTTATCGTCGCGCCCTCGTCCTGCCTGGCTGCAGCTTTTAATCGTGTTTTTAATTTATTTCCTTTAAAATATGTTCTCCGCATGAAATTAGTAGTGGCTTGCCCCGTACGTCCTACTTTTCTCCTTAGACATATATTGGCGCCGGTCGTCTAACTCCTTTCGGGGAAATTTTCCCATCAAAGCATATACCAACTTCCAGTTTTTACCGGAAGTTGGCGAATATTTAACCGAGGCAGCCCGTTTCCCGGCTTTTCGTATCCGATCTCCATTTTCGTCTATTTAACCGGATTAAGAAAGCACGGATGGCCAGACAACAGTGGAAATTTATAGTTCTAGTTTTCTTCAAATTGTGGCCTAAAAAGGCCCGGTCGTCCACTTAACTCCGTCGGCCCCCACGCTATCTCGGGCTCCCGCCGCCGATTACACCCGGGCCATGGACTTTTCGGAAATTTCCGGTCCACACCCGGGCCGTGGATTTTAACGGAAAAGCGGCCCGAGTTGTCCACTCGTCGAACATCCGCCGGTTCTTTAAGTAGACAAGGAGCGGAGGGATCGGACTTCTCCCTCCCAAATCCGACCGCGACCTAAACCGCGTGACGTGGAGGGACGGGAGGTGGAGGAAAGGAGAAGGAAAAAGGAGAGCCGCGGCTTTAAAACGGTCATGTTTAAATACCTTGGATGAATTCCCGATGCGGCGAAGTCGGTTCCCTTTTCGGGATGCAACCTACAAAAAAATAAATAAATAAATAAATAAAATAAAGAGCGTTACCAAAAGTCCGAAGGCCGGGCGTTTGGTCTCCTTTCCCAGTCACATTTTACAAAAATCCACCCATCGTCTCCCGTAGCGAATATCTCTTCGGTCCTATTCGCACGGAAATAATAACCGGCGGACGGTTTTCTCGGTCGTCCCTCCACATCCGCCTTTTTTTAAGACCGGCCGTCGGTCCCCTTCTTCTCTTTTCGTCGTCGGCCACCGAAAACCGGAGCCGGATCCGGAAGGGCGGTTTAAAACCTCCGCCCCAACGCTGTAACGTTTTAATCCGGGAGGCAGTCGGGTCCCGGCCCGGCGCCTGTAAAATGGAAGCACGGATGCCCTGTTGGTTTTGGCCAACCTGACCCCCATTCATATTAAAATTGACAACATTGTCTGGAAGTGGAACCTTTTAAATAAGGATTTACCTCAAAGGATGGGAGAGAACACACAAAACTCACAGGACATAATTAACAAGAATGACTATCCAGACAGCTGTCAGGAATTACTTCAGCTAATTGGCACCTACGATGTTGATACGTACCATTCTGGTGTGGAGGTGGGACAACATCCTGCCGAAAGCAACATCACCTTGATACACAAAGAAAACGACGAAAACATTGCAGATGTGAACTGGAGTATATATACCGATGGAGCAAAAAATGAGAATGGGACAGTGGCAGCTTTTATTGTGAGAAACAATACCACGAACACAGTTGTTCATGAGGAATATTATAAGCTACAAGCCCATTGCTCCAACAATCAAGCGGAGCTCTGGGCAATGTGTAAAGCCCTAACAACAATAACGGCAAAACTAAAAACCCTAAAAGGGAATTTTCAATTTCTCACTGACAGCAGATACGTCCTAAATGTGATAAAGGGCACGCAGAAGTGTACCGCAACAGGGGTCAAGGTAAGACATCTTATCAACAACCTCAAAAGAAGGAGGAATGTTTTCTTTTGCTGGGTTCCAGGTCATAATGGCATCAGCGGGAATGAAAGGGCAGACGAGCTAGCAAAAAGAGTAGCCACACTAGATGTCTCACCTTCCTTCAACACAGTGCCTATAAGCTACATAAATAGCTATCTTCAGAAGAAGACTCTGTCCACTTGGCAGTCTGAATGGACTGCATCTACCACTGGGCGTACCACCTTCCGCTTCCTACCATCGGTGCAGAGCCGGCAACGGCTTTTCCACATATCTCCCACCTATAGCCTTACTCGGTGTCTGACCGGGCACGGAAACTTTCCTTATTATCTACATCGGTTTGGGAAGAGCAACTGCAATTCCTGTGACTGTGATGGTGTCTCCTTGGGGGATGTGTTTCACACTTTAATTGACTGCCCGCACTATGATGCAGAACGGCACGACTTATTTGTCTACTGTATACAAAAGGACCAAAACTGGCCACCCCAACTCGATTTTCTCTGTGCGGACAAGGAGGCTTACCGGCACCTAGTGACTTTCGTCGAATCCTGCAGCATATTCCGGGCAACACAGACTTCAGCACAGCCTGCAATCTGAACTACAACAGCGGGATACTATTCCCACTATTAAGGGACAAGCGGAAAAAGCTTGTTGGCCTCTCAACCATGGACAGTTAATAAACTCTCACATTCTGTGGTATGTGAATGTGTCTTTCTTGTGTACTGTGTAATGTTGTATCTCTGTTTCAATTTGTCTTCATTGTACACGTTCATGTATTGGCTTACAGCATACTGTGTATGCATGTACTACTTATTAAACTCTTGTTGTTTTGTTCTATTGTAAATTACGGTTTTAATCTTTCTTGTACACGCATTTTCTTCCTGTATTACTTCCTTTCTTACATTGTATTATTGGCTTATGTGACTCGCTGTACTGATTGCATATATTGTATGTAAGTGTACCAACATTCATCTCCGCCAAATTGGTAGTTTGTATGTATTTTATTACTGTTTTCATAAATACTTGCGATGTAAGATCTCAAGTGATCCCATTCCCACTCCCTTCCTTCCTTACTTTCCACCTATACCCCTCTCCCATCCTTTTCCCCCATTCTTCGCCGGGCTGTCTTCCAGACAGCCCCGTACTCTGTAACTCTGTAACTCTGTAAAACGGAAGCAAAGCGCATCGAGAGAAAAATGGACAATTTCCTCGCCTCTCGATGCGCTTTGCTTCCGTTTTACTTCCGGAAATAAACGTCGGCAGATATTTGCCCGTGTTATCCGCCGGCGGCAATTGTTTATTTTAGTATTTTTCTCGAAAACCCTAGCCCGAATACTCACACTTCGGTAATCGGCTGCCGGCTCCGCCCTTCCGGTCCTGCCCGCTTCCTTCTATCCGCGGGACGGCGGACTCTCGGAAAACGGCGCCATTACACCACGCCGGCGGGGACCGGCCCACACACTCGCCGCCGGGCGAGAAACAACTGACTTGTACGGGAAAGGCACCGCCGCGGCCCGAAGGTAAGTTCGTTCGTAAGTCGGCCACACTCCTTTTACTTTCCGTCTTACCACTCCAAAAAACGACACATTTAGACTAACGTCGGACCAGCGCCGCGGCGGGATGGCACAAAACCTGCGGAGGCGAAAAACGGGACGCCGGACGTTTCGTTACCATTTTATGACTCCGAAAGGCAATTTAGAAAATTGAATCCTTCTTAATCTTTCCGTAATGTTTTCATCAGCAGTCGCTCGGACTTCTTTCTTTTCGCGGCGTAACATCGTATTATCGTATTATCGTAAACACAAGCGTCCGTTTTGCTTTAGACGTGGACGAAGAGCCGCTCTTTCTTTGCCGCAGCGAACTTTCAGAAAAGTTGGCTACGTTAGCTTCGTTTATAAACGCTTTGGGCCTATTCAAACTCTCAGCGTCGATTCGGTCAGATGCTTTCGCAACTGCGGGCGTTTTCTACACAACACAGACGCTGACTGCCGGCAATTTCCGGAGAGAAAAACGAGGAAAGTGGCCGATGACGTTAAATCCATTTTTAAACTTATTTAATGAGAACACTTTAAATCCATACATCGTCCTCCGGCTTTCCCCTACTATTACAATTATCGCCGAGCTACAAAGGGCTGACACCAGTGCTTTTTACCGGGAAAATGACGTATGACGACTGATGACACTCGCGAGGCTTAAGCACTCGCGCGATAGCAAAATTACCACCGAACTATCCCGTCCCGTCACCCGTCTTCTGTAAAATAGGCAGAGTTGGTATTGACCGAGTGTAATCTCGTCGCGCCGACTTTACGTTATAAATTCTTTTGTTTTGTAACCTTACTCTCGCGGCTCGTCGTGTTACTGTACTGCACGTAACGCGGGAAATTATTGAATGGTGTAAAATTTGATCCTTCGAGTTCTTGCAAATTTCCACCTTTCGACACCACCCGACCCGAGAAAGTAAATAAATGGAAACAATTCCGCGTATATGGGCGGTGGCGTCTACTTCGTTTAATATCTCTGGGTGGGTGAAGATTAAGAAACGAAATTTGGCACCGTAACTTGTATATAAGCTCGCATCGATGCTACTAAATTGTGGTGGTTAAAGGTCGAGGGGGTCATATGTCGTATGTCGGGTAGGTTCGAACTTAATGTAAATTTTACTGGTTGTTGTTACATTTTTTAAAAAGCACTTCTGTATGCTCGAAATTAATCCTTTTGCCTTTTTAAAGTAATTAACAATATATAATTTACTTTTCAATAAAATCTCACGAAGGATGGCACCACACGCAATCTCGTTGTAAATAATTTCTAGCCGAAATAAAGAAACTAAGTAAAAGCATGCATCTGATAAATTTATATTTTGTCATAGGAAATTTTCTTACAAACGGGGCGAAGCCCGGAGAAACGTAATTTTTGGCCAATGGAGTCGGATAAAAGCCAGTGTTGCCAACTTCTCTGCCGAAGTCGGGAAAGTTATGCCAGTCGTTGCTGGATTTTTTCATTATAAGAAAAACATTTTACGTTTGAAAGATGCAAAAATTCATCAGTATTATTAAGCTATCGCCATTAAAATGACTCACGTTTTAATTACGTTTTCTGTAAACATATTTACTGTATATAATAAATAAATAATTACCTTTTTTTTCTTAAAGCCTAGGGGAGGACGGGGTAACTTCGGCATACGGCAAGATCGTCGATTAAATTTTCTTCGAAACAAAATAAAAGAAGACTCTCTTTAGAGGCTAGACAGTTGAGTTTTAACGACGGCTTGTCGAGCGTGGTGTCTGTGTCGTTCCCCGACAAGCGTAGTTGAAATATCAAATAAGTTGTCTATTTCATTCGATTTCTTATAATATTTTGCTTCCATTTATATACAGTTGGCACGTTTTGTTATAATTCCATAATAACGAAAGTTATTTTTCCCGTTAGAAGGATAACGTTAACTTATTGGCGTGGCCAGATCGTGGCTCGGTACCCTATTCTCGGGGTTCCACTTAATGTTTCTAAATCGTGACTATTGGGGCATCTTCGGCAGTGTTGCCGATCTCGTTCCCGATCGTGTTTTGATTTGATTTGGCCGCAAACAACAACAAGCGGAAGAAATCACCGGATCTCCACGCAAAGCTAAATGCCACTAGCGCACAAAGCGCGCTAGAAGCCGAGGTTAAAGTTAAAAAATCAGGAACGTGCAGAAGGGCAATCAATTTGGAGAAATCGGATCGAAGTTGAGTAAAGAAGAGGAGCGGAAAAGTCCTAAAGAACCGGAAAATGATGACGAATACGTATTGCGTATATTGCGATGAACAATATGGAATTACAGTACTCGGAAAGCGGATTATGTGCTGCGAGTGTAAACTGTGGGCTCCCGTGGCTGTACAGATGTGGAGTATGAGTCGGTTCATTTTATTTGCGATATGTGTAGGGCGTAAACAATTTGCCGTTAAGCATATTTCGTTTCTACTGTTTATTTGAGTTCACTAATTCGTTTAAACCGCTTTTAACTCGCATTAGCATGTTTTCGTTTATTATCTGTTTGATTTTTTTGTAATTAATTTTTGTTTACATTTTCTTTACTTAAAAGTGCCTTTGAACTTGTATTTCGATGTTATAATATTAAATAGGTTTTCGGACTTATATATTTTTTTGTTTTAATAGTGAATTCCAACTTATACATTGTTAATAACACGCATTTATATACCTTCCTATCTTGCCCATTGCTGTTGCCGCGGTTGCTCTTGGTATGAGGCCAACTTGGCAATTGCTATCTTTTTGTAAAGTTATTAATATTATGATTATTTTTATTTCCAAACTGATTTTAAAATAAATAAACTTCTAAATTTGTTTAAACAACAATCTATAGGCCTATATATAATCGAGATGGGTCGATAATAATAATAATAAGCGCAGAGCCCAAACGGTTAGGAGTTGAAAGTTGAAATTTGGTACACAGTTAGGGTACGTCACGAGAACGCACACTATAAAGGGATTTTTCGAAATTCCCCCCGCAGGAAGAGGTTGTTAACACTACTCCTCCGCAGGGTAAGTATTAACAATGGAAGCGTTAAGAGAAAGCGACGTGCAAGATTTAGGCCTACAGGCGCAGATGCGGTTTTTTGCGTTTTTCAGGAAATCGAACATAATTTAGACCCATGTAAAAATTCTGTAATTAGTCTGGGAACAGAGGGACCTAATTGTTGCATTCTGTGGAAACAAGTAAGATTGGCTATAATGTAATAACTTTAAACTTCGCCATCATCACTTCTCGCCCGAGCAACGCCGAGCTCGTCCGCTAGTAACATTATAAATATGTGAAACTCTACGATATAATCGTTTTGTAATAGCTGTAATTGTAATAATTAATTAATTGAAAATTATAATATAGTAATGAATTTATTCGCGTTGAACATTTAAATTTACGCACACGAAGAGAAATAATCTATTTTTCTGAAATCCCATTCGTTTTTTCGTATTAAACAACGTTTTGACATTACATTGTCGACGTAAACGGATATAAATCATCGTCTGAAATTTCTCATTTCGGTAGTTTGCCTTTCTTTGTACGCTCGCTTGACACAAAAATTTCGTTCTTCTCTCGCACGTAACAAAAAGAATCGAAGTAATTCTTGTTTAATCTCAACGCGGTCGAACTTCCGACTGCGGCCATTTTTGCATCGACTGGTTTCGAACGAAAATGCACAATTCCCCTCCGAGCGAAGGCATATTTAATGTTTCCGTCGGTGGCCGCTGTTCGAGGCTCGAGAGTACTTTCCATAATTAAAAGAGGTATATTTGTTACTATACAATTCTGATTACTTTATACTTAATTTAACTCGGGCCGAACACCGAATTAAACCACGCGACTATGAAAATATAAGTAAATCTACTACTATTCAATTTAGCGTGTGGAAGTAAAGTGGATAAAGTCTACAAACGAAATACAAACACTTGGGAACCAGAATTCTTGTAAATATGTTATCAGATACTTCCTCAGATGTTGTTCTCTAGCGTCACTACGTAGATGACAGTGTATTATATATATTACGTAGACGATAGATGCATTATATACATTTTAAAAGATACATATTGATTCGTACTCTTCGTTTAATAAAGAAAGCTGGATGAAGGGATGATAACTGATTCTCCAGACTCTGTTTAGTTTCGCATTGCTTAATCATTTTTATGGTGAGGTAACGCTCTGCCGGACAATAAACAGGCACGTTTCGTGTAAGAAATACGCTTTACAGCAGTATTTCTTACACGAAATTTAACTTATTCTTAAGATGCCGAAGTTGCCCCGTCCTCCCCTATAATATAATGATATTTTCATTTCGGATAAATCGGATTCCACGCTTATTAGTTTTACACGAAATATGTAATCCGTTTCTTAATGAAGCCAAATAATGTTGTATTGGCGAGTAACGTATTGTAAATGCTAGGTGTTGCTCGGAAATATTTTCTCGTTATTGCTCAAATGCATTCCGCATTCTTCGTTATTCGGTGGAAGCTAGGCAGATAAAATTAAGAATGTGCGCTAAACATATTTATCAAACGTTACTCGATACGTAAAAATTTTATTACCTGCATCCAAATCGGTATCCACAGCTCATTTACATATATGTTTATAAACATACGATGATTGTTCGTTTGTACGCAAAGCACTTATAGGAGGTTAGTCCAATTTCTGTAAAACTCGACACCTACGTTAACGTACTTCTAATTTAGATAATGTCATAATACCGTCTCAAAATAGCCATTTAATTTCTAAGTATTGATTAACTTCTGCCTACGTCCGATTTTCTGCCCTCGGATGCAGCGCCACGCGTACGCATTTCTAGCATAAAATGAAAAATGAATAATTATTTAAAACTACGGTAAACCGTTCTATTTAACGGACTAATTCGGGCCAGAGGTGTCCGTCGAAGCCGAAAGTAGGCCTACGTTGCATAATAAAGTAGGTTTTCCGAATGCGTGTGTTTAAAAATTGACAAATTATTTAGTTTATGTATTTTTACTTCTGTACATACTTAATTTTAATTACGCAAGTACGTACGAGAAGTTTTATTTCACAGAAAATTTCTGTATCTTATAATATAATCGAGATGGGTTGATAATAATGATGATAATAATAATAATAACAAGCGCAGAGCCCAAACGGTTAGGAGTTGAAAGTTCAAACTCGGTACACAGTTAGAGTACGTCACGAGAACGTACACTAAGAAGGGATTTTTCGAAATTTCCCCCGCGGGGAAGAGGTAGAGGGTTAACCTACCGAAACTAACAGGCGGCGGAAACAAAGCGAGGAGAGAACTAAGCCACCTTCTTCGACAGTTTCGTCGTTCGTTTCGGCGACGAACCACCGAAGGGTGGTTTTACCCGGTTAATACGCGGCAGGACGTCGGCGGCGCAGCAGCGGGAACGGTCGAGAGACGGAAGGCGTGGTAGGCTTACCGAGGACGAGGACGACGAACGACGCGGCCACCAACAGAGCCGGAAGGACTTTCATGACCCACGATTTTTCACCTGAAAAAAGACCAAAGAAAAGTTATTACTTTCGGCCGCGGAACCGACGTATCGCGGCCGTAGGCCGATGCGCCTTTCTTTCTCGGCCAAATAATATCGGGGAATACGTACGAACCGATTTGGAAATAGGACGGGCCCCGGGCCGCAGCCGGTTTACCGTAGTAGGTACAGTACAATCCCACCAGTATCGTTCCCACGAGAACGGAGACTCTTTCGGGCAAACGGACAAACTTTCGGATATACGGGCCAACGTTTAGCGTCGTGCCCGCTTCGGTGCGTTGGACGTGGCGGGGGTTTTCCGAATTTTGGTGGTAATTTGCCGACGTAGACTATTCTCGGTCGCGATATTGTTTTTATAAGCGCGTTTCCACTTCTTACTTTCGTTACTGGACCGGCCGAAGACCGTCGCGAATGAACCTCCGCAGTCGAAACGAAATGCTTATCGCTTAATTACGCGTCCGAACCCGACCATAACGGTTTCTTTTATTTTTCGCGGAAAATATATTTTGTACGGGATCCGCCGGGGTCTCCCGTGTTTAGGATTAATTATTAATTACGGCTAACCAATTCTGCCGACATCGGAGACGTAATTAAGTGGTAAGCATTTTCGCTTCGATTGCGGAGATTTTTCTTGCGCGTGCATTTTTATCGTTATCGGTTAAATATGGCAACTTACTATCGAGTAATCCCGCTACGAAAGATAAAAGCGTTTGGTCGGTGCGGGAGATACGTGAGGTTACCGCCGTCCACGTCGTAGAATACATTTTTACGAGTGGATGTTCCTTCCTATTACCGTACATTTACGTTCGGCAACGATGTTTTCTGCCGTATTCGTGAAATCAAAATACCGTCCGGCGACTCCCGTCCCTAAGACGATGGAATGGGCCGCTCCGTGGACCCCGCATCCAATCCGGACGGGTCGAAGATTTCGGTTTGCGTAAATACCCGTACACTTTGCCACACTATTGCTTAAGACGACTTCGGATTAATAAGTTTTCGTGGATCCTTTGTCGGTTTGTTACGCATTTCTTCCGCGCGATAAGTTTATAATTTTAAAACAAAAAAAATTAATGTTTTACAAAAAGATCTCGTGGGCCTCACTTTATAAAGAATAGACTCGGTAGTTTTGGAGAAGAAAGAAAATACGGCTTGGTCCATACTGACAACTTTTCATTTTTTTAATTTGGTAATGTATAGCCTTTATCGTACGACTGTTTTCCGTCCACTTTCGTATAGAGAGGTTTCGAGGTCGCGTGTCACGTGATAAAACACACGTTTGCTCCGCCCATTCGCCATTTTTGTGGTAGTTTTCGCTGGCTTAGCTTGCACGTGGTCTGTTATTCGACCTCTTTTTTTAGTTTAAACGTACAAAAATACTGCAGTTCTATTATCGTGGATTAAGTTAAAAAAATATTCTTTTCTTGCGGGCTATTATAGCGGTCTAACGGGACGAGATGCGGCTCTGTACGAAGAGAAAATTTCGTTATTTCGAGGCGATCCATACGAAGCCAGTTTATCGGACTTCGTCGTAGATCGAGAGTTGTGGCCGAAAGTAGAATTTGGTGAGATTATAAACTATTTGGTTTTGACAACAAATTTCTACACCCTGTCACAAATGAAAGCTTATAAATCTTTAGAGGCCCACAACTATTTAACGAGTGGCTGGGTTTCTCCTGATATAAAAGCAAAAGTAATGAATAACGGCGAAGTAATATTGCCTGGAAAGATATGTTTTCTTTTGTCTGAAAGTAAAAGTCTGATTAAAAACAGCTGTGGAAATTTTTTTTAATTCAAATTGTTCAGTACCTTTATTTTCTAGTTGAAACTAGCATATAATAAGCCTACTTGCTTTTAGTTTAACGTGTAATGTTTATAAGTTTGCACTAGCTAAAGCCTGAAATTACGTTAGTTATTCGTTTATAAATGCGCTATACCTAACTAAATTAATATAAGCAAATCAGTAAACTCTTTTAGGTTTTAAAATATAACTTAGTGTTTATTAACGTAAATATTGAAATGAAATGTTTCCGACAAACTCTTGTATCGATATTCACTTTATTCGTAACGAAATTTTTCCGGTTAATTCTCGAGAGCCACGCAGTTTGCCTTCGTCGTGAAAGCTCCTCGGTTTGGGATCCTCGATGACAAATAATGCCGGGAATTTTAAAAAATGATGTTCCTTGTTCTCGAGTGAACTAGCGTTACACCCAATTACGCAACAAATCACCATAGTGATATTCGCGACGAAAAAAAACAACACAAGAACTCCAGTTAAATCGCACGCGAACACACACAAAACGTAAACGAGTCACAAAGAGTCACAAAGATGGCGCTGGACAATTGCGCATGCTCATGACGTCACTCGTGATGTCGACGTGGAACCTCTCTATTAGAGATGGGCAAACTAGTTCCGCTTCTGCGACTGCAAGTGTTGGAACTGTTCCCACGTAGCGCTTCCGTCGGAACTGTTAGGCTAGGCGGCTCGTCCCGATCATTACGTAACGTCGGAATTGCTTAGTCTGTTCGACTAGACGGTCCCCGGTCGCTTTTATACGGGATATCAAATATTTGTCTTTCTATTTTTTTCGTCCATCCGTCCAGATAATTGTTGTATAACTCGGAATCTGAGGAAAATACAGACTTATCACGAAATCCGGACACCTTACCCATTTTTTGGTTTTATCCCCCCTTATTATATTAACTCCTTAACTGTTTGTCCGATCCGCACGAAATTATTCGTGCTTATTTTCTGGGACTCCGGGGAAAAGAGAGACGTCCGTAGACGCAATCCGGACACCCCCTCTTCCCCGCGGTTTCGTGTGGACAATTTGAGATAAACGTGACAATTGTAAGGTAAAATAACCAAATTTGTAATACGATTTTCGTGTAATGTTCAGCCTATCGTAACGTTTCCTGTTTGGACGGCCGATGCCGGACATATCTGCTAGTTTACTAATAAAAATATACATTTTAAAAATACTGTAAACTAATTTGATTACCGCTAAAAATTCGCGAAACATTTTCATTAGTTCGAGTTCAAATCCAAATAAAGAATTGATTTTTCCCGAAGTACGGAACGAAGAACGCGTTAGTAGTTCCGACCGGAAGTGTCCCGACACTCGGTGCGGACTGTTCCTGGTAGTTCTTTTGGAACGCTTCCGACCTCTCTGTTTCGTATTTTCTACGCAAGTGCGCGCACGCTGTAAATTAGAATCGAAGTAATTGAAATTTCGATTCTAACCGTCTGCTTCCGTTTTACGATTCTACGGATGAAGTAGTGTCACGCTATAGAAATACGAAAGCGAAATAACCTGGTCATTCCTTTTGCCGTACCGTAATTGAACGACCGCGTCGAATTTCTGCTTCGGTTCATCTGTAAATTACGTATTGCTTATTTAATTTGTAAATTTTTCGCCGGTCGCCCGTATTGTTAAAATTTCGCACTCGAAGTTTAAAAGATTATTACGCGCGGGCGTGGCGAAATATTCGAAACCGGGTGGAATTTTCTGGTGGCAGTCGGGGGTCGATAGCTCGTAAGGGACTCCGGGGTAGAGAGGACCTTTTGCCAGTTTTTCTAACACGTAAGTGAAGTATTGCTTTCTTAATAAAATGCACTCTTAAATGTTATATTTTTTGTTAGTAAAAACAACATTGGTTTATAATTGAACTAACCGTTACGACTCCCGAATTTTCTCGGAACTTGGGGAAAATTTCCGGCTCTCCGTGTTGTCATTTCTATCGTGTTATTAAAATAAACCGGTGGTCGAAGGTACGAATCCGAAATGGCCGAAAACCTTGGTTTTATGGCCAATCGCTTGGAAGAAATAGACGTTTTCCGGCCGTCTGGCCATCGAAGAAATCGCCGAGCGATTTGTTCAAATTGTTCTTTAATTACGCGCCCAGCTACACGCATTTAGTTTTACGGCTGCGAGAGTTCTACTGGTGAATTTAACTGTAGATTGTCGATTAATTTGATTGGCTTTAGAAACATTAAAATCCCGAGTATGGTGAAAAACGAATGTATTAGGAGATGCGGAGTCGTTTGGAACCAACGAGAAAGCCGCTAGAAGGGCTCGTCCGTCGACCCGGTGTTCCGTTTCGCTTAAACTTTAAAGATGGAATGCGGTCTCTAGTCCGTTCCCAAAACTTAGGTGATAATTTCGAGATTTTGCCGTCCACGCGAGAAGACGGTGGAGAGAAGAAAGGTTTAGTAACGCCAGCTACACTCTAACATATTTTTAACGTCCACGAGTAACGGTTTTTCGCAGCGTGTCTTCGATTCGCACTGTAGACTTTCTACTTCTACCAGTTTATAGAAATCGTAACGTTATTGTTGGGAGAATCGGATATCTTTAAATTATAGTTTTTCGGTCTTGCGAAGAAAAACACGGAATTATTTTATTTTATTTATTTTGTACACAACTACGCGGTCGTTGTTTACGAAATAAATGTATTGACGAAACGTGGTCGATACGTTTGTTTTTCTCTTAACCACGTGTCTTTCCGTACGGCCCACTTGCCGGATAAAAAGTGACTCGACCCGGTGATGCACCGTCGTTTCAAAGAACTCGGCTAATCGATATGACACATTATTAAAGGCAGTGATAATTTATTCGATCGCAATAACACTAACCGCCAGATTCTCTTTACCTTATTCGTTTCTCTTCGACCGCGTCCTTTCCAAAATCGGGACGATCGGTCTTTTTCGGTCGTATTGTTTTTAAAGAAAATGCGGATACTGTACGTAAAACGGTCTTTTCCGAAGCCAATCGAACCCGTTCTCGAATATTTCGTGGATCGGAAACTTTTCCTTTCGATATTCGTCAGCTTTTCCCACCTCGGTGCGGGAAGACGAAGAAGAAAAACGCCTTTTTCCAAGACGTTGCGACGAGCGAAAGAGCGAGGAGAAATCGGCACCTTAAAATAATCGTCCGAAACTCGGCCGTATAATGTTCGGAATAGCCCGGAAGGTGTTCCTCTTACCACGCGACGCAAAGAGCGTTCCGTATAGCGCGGGCGAATAAAAATTTCGCCCACCGGAGACCCGCCTTCTTTTCTCCCAATCCCGTCTTTATTAATTTCGGACGAAACGTCCACGTTTCCGGCCGCTTAAAAAAGTCCGGTACTGTACTATACATAGAGGCCGAAACGGCGTGCTAAAAACTGCCGTTTCGTCTTCTTTCCGCCCGGCGTACACTCACGTGCGGAAAATACCGTACGATTGAAAGGCGCGCCATCTGCCAGCCGCGAATATAAACGGCTACCGAAAGTGGCGCGGACCGGGATTGCTTTGTTACATCGATTAACCTTTCCAGTGCTTACGATCTTCTCGCAAGAAAAAAAGGGCAAAAACAAGAATTTCGATAGGAAAAGTATTGGAAATGCTCAGAAGTTGGGAATATCCAATACTTTGCCACTCGAATTACCATTAGGCCATTCCCAATACTTTACGCAGTAAAGTATTGGGTATGGCGTAATCGTAATTCGGTGACGAAAGCCGACTTTCGACGGTTTAGAATATTTTTCCTATCCAAATTAAGGGAGGTTTTTGAGGGTTTTTTTTATTGCGATAAAATCAAAGGTAAACTCGAAAAGTCTAATCGACATAACAAAGCAGTCCCGGTAGACGCCCTTTCCGACTTCTGGCACGTGGCCTACCTACTGTAGTAGCTCGTTTATATTTTCGGCTGGCAGATGGCGCGTTACAATTGTGGGGTAATTTCCGCACGGAAAGACGGCGGAACGGCAACCGTTTCCGTCGTCCGTGGCCGCACGCGATACCAGACTTTAGTCGAAATTTCTACTACGTATTACGTTGGCTCGGCCGAGAAAAGTGACGTCATTTTGCCGTTTCTACCGTCATCGGGTCCAAATACGCGGGTAGCCCTCGGGCGGAACGGCCTTTCCGCACCCTCGGGCTACGGCGTGTTTCGCCTCCCCCAATAACGATTAGAGTGAAAAAAACGAATCGGATTCCTTTTAACCGACGATTCTCGGTCGACGGGAAAGATTTTGCCCGGCCTTTTACGCCCCGACGGTAAAGGCCGAAGTCGGTGAGGGCGGCCTTTATTAGTTCGTCCCCTTCTCGACTTTCGCTGGGATGAGGAAATGAATTCGCCGGTTGCTACAACCGACGCTTCTTTCTTCCCCCGCCGAAAGAAGACGGCAGAAACGTCGGTTCGGTGTCGTCCGCGGTTCCGGAGCGGGAAAAGCCGCATCGTCCGGAGACTCCGTGGCGAAATCGCCGACCGGGACGAGACCTCTGCCGCCTTCGCCCGGCCCCGAGTCGGATATTTTTCGGACGGCCGATTAAAAAGGAAGAAAGAAGGGAGAGACTTACCGGACGGGCAGAATCTCGTATCCGGAGACGGACTGACGACGACCGGAACTCCGCCCACCAGTAATTAAGTAACGGGCCGGAAGGACGCCCGCCCACCTCCGGTTAACGCGCCGGCGTTAAGCGATAGACCGTTCCCACTTTCTGCCCGCTCCCGTTTTCCTTCCGTACGACTGCAGGGAAAAAGAAGCGACTCGGACCCCGTCGATCGGCACGGACCGATACGGCTTTGGCTACACCGGGCCCGACTATTGAACCGAAAGACAAAATACGCCTGCGGGTAGTTATCGACCATTCTAATTTTTTTCGGCAGTCGTCGTCGTCGTCGCGGACGAATGACGATTCTCGACCGAAATCCCGAAAGTCTCCGTTTAATCGGTGGTCGGGGGCCAGCCGGTTATGTCTGCTTTCCGATTGCCCGGCAACGTCGCGCAGCTTTCCATCGACGATTTCTTACAAACGAAATTAGAAAATAACTCCGTACCGAAAGAAAGTCTCTGGAGATTTTGTAAAATGGAAACAGATTCTTGTTCGATTCGAAAATAGTGTGTGGACGAGGCTACGAGGACCAGACAATAGCCCGGTGTCTTCGGCGGTTTTTCGTCACGTTTAGGTGGCTCGGCAGTTGCCTATCGAGCCACTTTTCCATTCTGCGTTCTACGGCCGTAGTTGGCCGCCCGTCCGTCCGACCACCCCACGCCGGTGGGCGTCGTTGCCGTCGTATCGCGCGTTAAATGCCATTTCGTCCTTCTCTTTCGGTCGTAGATTCTATATTTCGCGTATATATTTAGTCCGTCCCGGAAAGCGGAAATTCAAAAGTCGTCCTACTTCCGGTCCGACCTGGCCGGATATTCGTCTTAGTACGTAAAGTGGCGCGAGGAAGAGAAAGGAAGGAGGCGGAGACGGGTTAAAAGGAGACGAAACGTAATATTTTTATTAACGGGCGGGGAAGCCGACGGTCGGGTCGGCCGGCACTATCTTCTTCTTCTTTCGGAGGGAGGCGCCTCTTCCTGGGGTGCCTCCAACACTCTGTTGGCGTAGTCCTTCAACATCTCTTTTCCCTTGGCCCGCAGCTTCTTGGCCAACTTCGACTTCCAAATTTTCTTCAGAAATCCTCCGAATCTGAAACCGTTCACCTCCTCGGCGACTGCAAAGAAAGCCTCCGTTACCCACCACTCCCCGTTTCGGCCCGTTCCCCGCGGCCACCGGGTGGAGGCCGAAACCGTTCCCGGACGAGCCGAGGGAAGAAATTTTCGCCGGATTGAAGTTTGCGCCCCGCCCGGCCGGAGGGGCATCCGGCGCCCCGCGTCCCTCCGGGGTCGGGTCGGGTCGGGCCGATGCGCGAAAGAGTCCGATACTTACTCAAGAGAGCCACCAGCAAGACGACCAGAAGAGTCTTTCCCTTCATTTCTTGGTTTCGGCTTTTATCCGTCGACTGGAGAAACGAAATTTTCTGGCTCGGTCCTTAGAGCGTCTGAGTCTGCAAAAAACTTTGTTGTTTACGGACGAAAACCGCGTCCCGTCCAAAGGCCTTCTCGGCAGCCGGGAAGGCTCTTTTCTTTCCCTCCCGCTGCCGGAAGGTCGGCCGGAGGACGATTTTGGACTCGGTTTCCGCGGACGAAACTTACCCGAGAAAGGTGGGAGAAACCTGCCGCGGGACGCCGTCGGTGCTTTTTATAAGTCCCGGGAGGGTGACTACCGCCCGTCGGTATTTACGGTCGGATCACGGCTAAAGTACGCGCGAAACTAAACTCTGAATCACCCTCGGCGCCGGCTCACCGTTCTCCTCGGGTAAACGTCCGAAGGCGTCGGCGGAGGCCAAACCCGGTCGGTCGGCGAGACTTTTTACTCCACGGCCCCGGTCCATTTGAATTTCCGACTTTCTATCTTCGAATCCGATCGGTTTCTTTCGACGTCGAGAGCGATCGCACCCGGTAAAAGGACGACAGAAAGAACCCCGTTAAGTCGGCCCGGTGGCCGCGAAGATTCTCTTCTACACTTCCGACCGGCGCTCCGGAATTTTTCTCCGACGGAAGGACGAAAGGGGAACCCGGAAGTCTTTCTCTTCTACGCCGCCCCCCGACCGAGGTTAATCCGGGGTCTTTCCACATTCTCTTTTTCCTTAAAAGGCGGGCGACTTCTCCATCCGCATCGTAAGTACGATTTTGGCGGACGGGAAATAAAAGAAAACCGCGTTTCCGGGATGTCCGAGTACCGCCGGTGGAATGGCGGAGTAACTCTGAGGAAAATAAGATACGGAAGGAAAGAAAAGGGATTTCCGGAAGTAACCGTTTCGGTCCATCTTCGAATACGGGTACCGAGCCTGCAAATAACAACCGTAATCGTTCCTTTCGTTTAATTTCCCTCGGTCGACCGCTCGGTTCCGACCAGATACTTTTGTAGGGTGTTTTTCGAAAATACTCGAGCCCTTCCCACCCTCGCCCTTCCTTTTACGTCAAAGTTTTCCGCGCTCTCCGCGCCTTTCCGGCAGTGGTAAATTCCGGTTTTTGTATCTCCCTTTTAATTTGCCCTCCTCTCGGTCGCCGTCGCCACTAACCCTAAACTGCTTGTCGTCTAGGTTATGTCGCCGCTCCAGCCGCTTCCTTCCTTCCCTCTTTTAGTAAACGCTGGGTAACTTCGGTGTTACGACTCCGGATTAACCTTTGCGCCGGTTTACACGTAAAACGGGTAAACGTCAACCTTTGCCTATTCGCGCCGACGGATAAACGGATCTTACGAAACTTCGCCCTCCCCTTTGGGTCTAACAAAAATTCTCTCGACTCCGACGTAATCGTAACTTTTAGTCTGTGCGTCGACGTCGTGTTAAGTTAATTACGATAGAAAAATTTCCAACTCGAGGCCAAAATAGGTGTTTTTCCGGTGTCGGCGGAATCTAACGATATAAAATATAGCGCTACGTTCGGACGTAAACAAATAAAATGACTAAAAATGATACTTTGTGTTGTAAAATACCGCCTCGGAAACCGAGGAGACCGAACGTTTACGAATTGCCGGTCGAAAAGCATCTTACGTATTACAAAAATCCAGTTTGTTACAGCTTTTAATCCTCTCGTAACTCTTATCCAATTTATTCCGGTCGTAAATCGATCGACGGATTGGAGTACGTACGGGGCATCGGCATATTTGGCGCTTAATGGCGGCTACCGATTAGCCTTATAACGCGAGGTCAATAGTATTCTTTTAACAAATTGTTAGTGTAACAATGGTCGGTAACCGTTCGACAGTAGGCGTTTTTCAAACCGATCTCGATCTCGCCCATTTTATCGTTTTTACGTACGAAGCGGGCGGATTGTCGAGTTTCAAACCCGTGTATCGCTCTTGCCTAATTATTTTGCCTAATGCCGAGTCTCGTAATTACCGTGTCGGGTTCCGTACCACGAACCGCTGCACCTTAACTTACTTTTAATTACGTACGTCTACGGTATAATTTTTGGATCGAGGTAGCGCGGACCTTTTTAGTAACGCTTATAACTTTAGCAAAACCTACGGAAAGATTATTTACGTGTACTGCGCTGTACACGAAAATAATCTTTAATTATAATTCCCAGGTATTGGGGCGCTGTCCAGTAGCTGTCGTTGCCGGTGACTTTTTGCCAGAGAAATTCTTAACACTGTTTTATAGTAAACTATTGAGTTTTTTTTTTTTCTTAATTTGCCACCGAAGTCGGTACGTCCTCGCTTTTGTGTCATTCTGCGCTATTATTAGTTCTAGTTTTCTAGAAATGTTTCCACGTGTTCCCCGGGAGTGTTAAATCACACCCAGGATGAACGGAAGGGAATTAAACATCATCGTTCACCGAGTGATCCCGGTGCAAAATACCCAAAATTAGAACATTATTTTAAGAGACAATCTCCTCCGGACTCGGATAAAGAAGAAATGTCATCCTTACGGCAATATTTGGAGACTACTTTGAGTGCAGCAATGACGCGGTCGAAGTGTATGGAAGAAAGGCTGGCCAATTCGGAAATGGCTACCCGGTCAACATTGTCTTTGGTAAGGAAACTGGAAACTGACTTTTCGAAAATGTGTTCTCGACTAGACAAAGTGGACGGCGACAACAATTACTTTTGGACGACATCGGCGAGTCACACTCCTTTGCCTACGATAGACGAGTTAATGCTTCCGACAGAAGCAATTTAATGTTGTTTAATTATAGTATTCCGCGCGAGTTAGACACGAAGGATCGTATTGTTAATTTATTATCTAAGGAATTGGATGCGGCCGATCTATCGGGGCATAATATTGTCGGTATTTCCCGTTTGCGGGGTAAAACTCTGCAATTCTATTGTATCCAGTTATCGTCCTGGAAATGTCGAAATTATTTATTGCAGAAATTTCGAACGAAAATTCAACGAGAAGGTAGGGCAAGACCGGTGAAGTTGAGATTGGCGACGGATCTTTCGTTTAATTCGCGAGTTCGATGTAAAAACCTGGTAACTTTTTTTTAAAAGACTACCGGGAAGCTGGTCGTCGTGGGTTTTTGCCAGACGATGCGTTGCGTGTTGACGATAAGAGATTTACGTATTCCATCTCGGGCCAGCGATTAATACAAGCTCCCGTCTCTTTTTTATTTTCAATTTTCCTTCCCGTAAGAGCGAAGGTTTGGCGAGACTTTCACTCGGTCGTGTCCGGTCCAGTCTAGTTCGGGATGTTCGGACTCGTTGCTTTTTTGGAATTGCTGTGGATCGAGCGACAAGCGCTCGCTGTTGGATTATATGATTAAAAGACCAGATTTAATTTGTTTGGCCCTGGTTGAGACCCGGATAGTTCCTATAGAAGAGGTTATTCTTGCTAAGTCTCTCCCAGTTAACTGGAAGTATTTTATGATTCCAGCTGAAAAACCATCGGGTCTGGGTAGGCCCCACGGTGGAATTTTGTTCTTTTTTGATCAAGTTGGAGGGCAATTTGAGTTACTGGAAACTTACCCCGATTTGATGGTGATCGGTTTATCACATTACTCGGTTTTCCAACCTAGGAGTATCTTGGTGTTGGTGGTATACGCCAGTTCGCTAAGGCAGCGAGGCTTACGTCTAGATTTGTTTTCTTCTATTTTGAATTCCTGGTCTTCGTATTACCACGGAACTGTGATAACGGGCGATTTTAACGTCCATATTGGTGAGGAAATTGATTCGCATTCGAATGTAGCTTCTCCTAACATTTTCGACGTCGGACAGTCAAAGGATCTAAAGGTCGATGCGCCCGGGAGACAGTTTCTGCGTTGATTGATTGAACACGATTTCATTCTCCTCAATGGTCGTAGTAAGGGAGATTTTCCGGGCGAATTAACTTTTTTGTCGAAAGTGGGTAGCTCGGTTACAGATTTTATAGTCATTTCTCAGAATCTGGTTCGCAAGGTCGAATCCCTTCGTGTTGGTTCTCTCTCGTCTTCCGATCATTTTCCAGTGGAATTACACTTATCGACCAGAAACAGATTTTTCTTCGTTGATGGACCTCATTCCATCAAGACTCGTTTGGTTTGGAATGATTCTAAAATAGAATCTTTTGGCGATGCGGTATCGCAGAGTTTCCGGAATATGAACTTTGATTCCGAGTCCGTTGACGATTTCTATGGTTTAATTATATCCGAGCTATGCTCTATAACGAGGAGTCTAAATGTGTTAATTGAAGGTGCCGAACCTCACGGGAGGGCTCGTCCCCCTCGGTTTGATAGGTCTCGCTATATCCAGAAGCGAGCGAGGAATATTGTCCTGGGCAAGTTTCGCAGATCAAATAGTCAGGCCGATTTGGCTTCCTTTTAAAATTTGAGACAACAATATAATTCACTTATTAGGGCGAAAAAGACGAAGTTTTTTTTTTATAATTATGCCTTTCAATTGGCTGGGATTAGGGGCTCTAGGACCTTTTGGAATCGGGTTAGTCGTTTTCGCCGGGTCAGAAGTATACCAAACCAAGAGATTTCTTCGACGGATTGGTTTAATTATTATCAACAGTTATTTAATTTAAATACGTCGAGTTTACCTCCGATCCCGTCACTACCGATGACTCCTCTCGTTGTTGATCCTACCTTAGACCTTCCCATCTCCGATTCAGAGGTGAATACAGCGATTCAAAAGATGCGAATTCGCTCGGCTCCCGGCGTGGACGGTGTTTCTCCGTTTTTAATTGTTTACTCTAGGGCAACTTTGGTTCCTTACTCGGTCAAATTATTTAAACGGTTTACGACACCGCTAAAATTCCGGAATCGTGGTTGGAAGTAAAGATAAAAGTTATCCGTAGAAAAGGATCCGCGACGGACGAGCCCGCTGTTAGCTGTAGTTCGGAAAATTTTTACATCAATTTTGTCTAATAGATTGGGTATTTGGTTAAGAGAGCGGAATTTGATTCAACCAGTGCAATTCGCTTTCCAACCTCGGAAGAGTAGGCCTACTTCGAGCAATATTCTGATTCTTCACTCCGTTATTTGTAGACAACTTTCAAAGAAAAGACAACGTTTACTCGCAGCCTATAACTAAAAAAGCCTTTGACGGTGTTGTTTTGAAGATTTTGTTACCCAAATTGAAGATGCTCGAGATCTCTGATAAGGTTACTGATATAATTCGATGTTTATTTTCGGGACTGAAAGCGAGGATTTCCACTAGTGCTGGGTTTACTGATGTTTTTCATTAGAAAAGGGTTACCGCAGGGTGATTCCTTAAGTCCGATATTGTTTATTTGCTACGTTAATGGTACAAGTTTTTGTTGATTTAAGTAAAGATTCCATTTCTCTGGGTAATTACGAAGTACATTTACTCCAATTTGCCGACGATACGGTAGTGTTATCCACTACTCCGATCTATTTACAAAGGAAATTGGACGGGTTATATAATTATTCTTTTACTTTGGGTTTACGTATTAATTTATTCGAGTCGAAAATAATGATTTTTAGACACGGTGGAAGGCTGAGAAAGGCCGATAAGTTTTTTTTTAAATGGAAGGGGACTCGGTATTGTTAATGAAGTTATATATTTGGGGATTCGTTTCTCGGCTACTGGCTCTTTCCGAAATTACATAGCTTACGCGAAAGGCAAAGCATTTTCTAAAATAAATGTTGTAATGCGTATTTTGAGACGGGTCAAGAACAGTCATACGGCTTTGTGTAAGAAACTCGCAGCTTCTCTATTTACTCGGAGTTGGTCTTACGGTCTGCCCTTCCGGGGGCCTTTTTGTTTCGAAGACATCGACTCTATAGAACCGATGTTCTTTCGTCGTCTTTTTAGCCTCGAGAGGTCGATCCCATCGTACGCAATTAGATCTGAATTGGACCTCGACTTCCCTCGGAAACGTTTTCTTAAGGCATTTATGTACTTTAGTTTATTATCATTAATAATTTGTCGTCTGTACGTTTGTTAAGTTTTATAAGTCTTGTAATATAATATTTTAAAACTAAATTTATTTATAACTTTTGCATTTCTCGTCAATCGTCAGAAATATTTACTTTCAATTCACATACTTTGCACGAGGGACGAGGGCCGGGCAATGGTTAAGGCCGCCGCTGGTTATACGGAAGAGGAATTATTTTGACGAACGGTGCGAATGGATAACCCACCGCGTCTCGCGTTTGCACGCGCACCGCTTTCGTCTTTCGAATATTTTAACCGCTTTTAAGCCATCGGCGACCGGTTAAACGGTAAACGGTAAACGTAAAGTCTGGCAATTAATAGGTAAAGGCTCTAATAACCACGGGCCACCGGCCGCGGAAAGCCAAAATATTTGGCCGGAACCGTAGATAACTTTTTCCCGCTCGTATCTACCACCGTTTAATTTTTATCTCGGGCGGAAGTTGGCGCTCGGGCCGGGGCGTGCGGCAAAAATCTCCGTAAGCCCAACGTTTCCGTTTCCTTTCGTGGCTCGGGCCTACCGATTCAGCCAAACGTCTTTACGCCACCACCGGCGTTCCGAAACGGCGGGGACGGCCGCCCGTCACCTACTAAGCGCGCTTCTGTTCGATTACGTCGGAGTGTCGAAGTTTAAGACTCGGAATAACGATATTTAAATAAACGTTAAGAAGCCGACGAAAAAACGGTCGGGAGATAAACCCGAATACTACCACGCGTAACGCGCCGGAGGCCGGTTCGCTCCGTCCCGTCAGTAATTTAGTCTCACACCCGAAGAAGAACTCCCGGCAGTTCGAAAACGTTCGTAGCGATAAGCACCTTTTATTTCTTTTTATATCACACCGGTTATAGGTTCTCGGAGCGCAGTAATTAATACATTTTTTGGTAGCCCGATGCTGTCGATTTGCCGGACTCGGAAACAACCGATTACGGTGCGAGTAGGACTTTTATTCGACCAAAAAAGATAACCGGTGATTTTTGTATTAATTGCGCTTGGGATAAATTATAATCCGGAGACGAGTTGCCAAGCGCAGAACCAGAACCGTGTTGTAATTTCGACTCTACACAAGTTTTACCCGCATTTTCCGAGTTTTTCGTTTGGCCCGTTTATTTTATTTTAATTACGCGAATGCTGTTCAAAACGCCCATCGCAGTTTACCAGACCCGCACGATTAGTTTTATCGCAGTCGACTTTTAATTTATTCCGTGTCGGGTCATACGAAATTTTATAACTTAA
Source organism: Centruroides vittatus (assembly GCF_030686945.1). NCBI lineage: Eukaryota > Metazoa > Arthropoda > Arachnida > Scorpiones > Buthidae > Centruroides > Centruroides vittatus. The sequence goes on along the minus strand of NW_027122517.1, from coordinate 129,881 downwards.
TGTTAGTCGTATTTGTAACCCGAGCCAAATTCCGGGAGCCATCCTGGGAGCACCCGCGCCCGGGATCATTAAAAAGTCCGATTTTTCGCTACTAACGAACGCTTCGGTAGTTTCGTATTGCGCGCAGCCGGTTTTCGCGCTACGTTTGTCAGGTTTTTATCTTTTTGCATTTCGTCCGGTCGGAGGAATAGAAGCAAAGTTTCCGAAAGAAAATTGAAATTGCCGGATAGGACGGTTTCGTTTTCGTGACGGGAGAAAGGCGGCGACCGGGCAGTTTCTTCGGAATCGAGTGCCGAGCCGAGGAGACGGCAGAAAATCGGTGGCTAAGAGATGGCCCGCCCGGCGCCGAAACGAGTTGGCCGGTGCGGGGACGAGCGAGGATTATTCTTTAACGCCGCGACGTTGGTAAAATTGGTGGCGCCTTTTAAATTACGGCGGTAATACGCCATCGACAGGTAAGACCGATTCCTGGCGTCTGCCGTTTAACTCCCGGCGTGCGACGACGAATTTTCTGCGGCAAATATTTTAATTAAATATTTGCGTGGGGCGTTTTTACATTTGCACTGGCGTAACCTTTCGACCCGCCACCTAATTTATTTACGTGTCTCTCCAATTGCCAGTGTTACGCGGCGTCGTTAGTTGCGACCTTGACGGCCACTTGTCTCGCTACGTTTCCTCTCTTATTTTTATTCAATTAGACTTCGTTAAAAATCGTAATTATTCGTTACGTATTAACCGGACTAATAAGTGCATTTTTCAGAATATTTTTGTTATTTATTTTTGTAAAATGCTGTTTTATTAATTCGTCTTCGGATATAAAATAATTTAAAATTAAACAGTCTTTACATTTTAATTAAAATTTTGGCAGATTATAGAATTTTAATCTATAATTTTTATTTGAAAACTTTTCTTTGCGGATTCCTTTCTGGTTTTAATTGTCCTCCGACTTTAAATCGGACCAGAACTGTCGGTAATTTTCACTTTCCCGGCTGTAGCCTATCGCGGAGGAAAGCGTGGCCGTCGGTAAAAAATCATCCCGGACTCGGCGCTTTGAAACGTCAACGAGTGCGAAAAGATTCGGGCGTCTTTTATGTGTGTACGAACGTATGCGTTTGTGTTTGTGTGTGTGACGATTTTCTTCACCCACTTTGAAGCTTAATAACTCCTGTGTCTTCTGTAAAAAGTTTTTGAAATTTTGCGTGGAGGTTTGTGTATTAGGGATCGATCCGGTCAAATTTTGGTGGTTAGAGGTCAACGGGGTGGGGAGATAAAGAGGATCGGGTGTCGTATCTCGAGTGGAATCGGACTTAATGAAGATCATTAGTCGTTAATATCATTTGCAATTTAGAGGAAAAAAAAATAAAAAATAAAACTCGTCTCTAATTGAGCTTCTGGCCATTGCGTAATAATTAATTATATAAAAAGTACGTAAACACCGGATGACATCACCACCACGTTTTAAATTTTTCGTCGGCGTGTTACGTAACTCGTTACTGAATTTGTTTTAAAACATGTTATCGGTAATAAAATAATACTAATAGAGGTTCGTTACTGTAGACCGGTTAAGGGATACGCGATTGGCGGTTTTGTTCGAAAGGGTCACCGTCTCGGTAACAAACTTTCGAATGAATAGTAGAGCGATCGAATTGTTACGACTTAATGCTCCTTCCGATACGTCCACCGATTTACTGGAGTAGTTAGTAGCGCGTAGTGCGCGAAAAGTGTCGGGAGTGGCCCGTGCGACGAGCTCGAATACAGCGGCCCGTCTTTCGATGGCGCGGTAGGAAAACGTTGTTTCTGTCCTGGCCAAGTGCAGACGGCGGTCGTTTCTATCGAATGATCGTATTTTACAATTGTTGCAAAAGGAAATTATATTTTTACAAATTTTCAAATATCGAAAGGGCGAAGATCTGCTATCGAAAACCGTCGTTTGTCGTACAAAATAATCGTGCAAAATATATTGGTATATTAATTACTATTCGACTTACATATCTTATTTTGTTCCTTCCGTAACGTTTAATTTGCTCTAATTCCTTTATAAATGGTTAATACGTAAAAGAATTTTATTCGTTAGTTTACTCTTGTTATTAATTAGAATTTTTCGCCTCAAACTCTCGCGCTGTTAGTTCCGGTGAAATCCATCTAGACTCTATATAATTTTACTACATCATAAACTAATAATATCCAATTGTAAGCGTGGACTTATTTATAAATTCTATACATTTGCATCGGTAAAATTGCTTTATTTTTCCTATGCATAGACCTTCGAGATTGAAGCTCGAAGAGTGTACATAGTACAGTAGAGCATCGATTATCCGACCCCCGATCCACCGTCACACGGGTTATCCGACCGCGTTCTAGTCTGCAAATTCAATTGTCCGCTAGGGATGTGGCGCTACAATATTTGGCTATGTCTTGGCTACTTTAGTATTATTTTTGCGTGTTTTAGCTGGCAACTCTGGTTCGCCACGAAAGAGAGCCAGTATGGCCGCGTTTCTTTATGCAGCGCTCGAAAAGCGCTTTACAGCCAACGCGCTGAAACCTGGTTTCTAATTGGCCAACACTGCTCGTGACGTCATTTCGCTACACTCTCGCCGCATAAAGAAACGCGGCCTATTTAAACGAGGTTTAATTTTCTACTTTGTCTTTATTTTTGTATTTATTTTGTGCAAAATAAAGAAATAATTTTTAACGATACAATAGCGACGATTATTATTTAAAAAAATTTTGTTAGGCTTAACATCGATGAAAATTCGAGGCGAAGTAGGTTAATAGCGATATAGGCCTACTAATATACTGTACTAATAATGTATTTTTTCATACGTTTCGGTTATCCGTTTTTTCAGTTATCCGACCAACCTCAGTCCCCAATTGAGTCGGATAATCGACGCTCTACTGTGTCTGTATTGGTCATTGAATCACTCGATGATATCAGCGCCCCCTAGTAACAGTTGTGTAGACATTAGTTCATCGCCAAGTATACCACCGTTTTACGTTTTTTTCTTTTACATTTACAGCATCGTAATGAGGTTATGTTTATTTAATGTTTCGGGCAATATAATAACGCTTTTAACATTAGAAAAGCGAAACAAAAAGAGAGACATATATGGATAGCGAAGTTCAAATTTTTATTTCATTTAATAATTAAACTTACTTACATTCGATGAATATAATAATAGCGCAGTTGCACAATACAAATAATAAAATTACAATGAAATAAAATTCTGGAATGCGGGATTATCAAACAATATAGGATTTTTCGATGTTGTTACCCAAAATTCAAATCTAAGAAATATGAAACGAAAATAACTGCATGATTATAGTTTACGTATAAAATTTTATCAATAAGTATGTTAGCTGTGTATTATATACTTCGAGCAAATTAATCGGGATAATAATTTCATAAGCAGATAAAAAATTACTTTATTTAGGGATATAGGAATTAATATATTTCCAGTTATTTTATATACAATTCTTCTCATAATTTTTATTTATAATCAGTGATAATTATTGCATTTCCTACTCAATTCTTGAATAATTATACAAGTATTATAAACTTTTAATATTTAGGCTATATTACTTTAGCTTTTGGTGTTTATAATTAAATGTAGACCACGTTGCGTGTCCGTAACAGTACAAGTAAATAATTTACATAAACAACTAAATAAACCGTAAAAATGGTCTAATTATACGTAAAATACTTTCTTACGTTTTCACAATGCAAATTTTAACATTACGATAAATTGCAATTTTAACTAAATATATACAACAATCAAATGCATTTTGTATACGATCAAAATCATTTACCTTTCTTCTTCCTTGGAATATGGACTTAATCGGTTTCCGGTTAAAGATTTAGTCATAAAGCTTGCAAACATACAATAAATAGCGATAAAACATCCTATTGCTAATATTGTATTACCGGAGTCCTAGGCAAGCGTTTCACGTGCCTACTGGACAATCTGGCCGATATTCAATACCGTAATCGCACGGCATCGAATAATAGGAAATATCGAACTAACGAATGCCACCGAAAACCTTCCCGTTCGGACGTGTTTAGCACGCCGCTACTCGACCGAGGAAAGTAGAACCGAATGAATTTATTAAGATTTTCATTAATTAAATAACTCGACTAAATTTTACTTGGCACGCGGTACTTAATCAATTACTAGCCTCTCTACTAAATTACTGGTTGTGTCCGAACGAAGCTTTATAGAAGGATTCGAGTGCTGGCGTTTTAAAATTGTTATTTATGGAGAAATTACTTCAAATTATCGTAATTATGGAGTATTACGACTCGTTCGTTTTCGGAATGCACAAATCCAGCAACAACTTGCCTCAACCTTATCCATGACATTTAAAAGTTTGGTGGCGCCATCTGTTATAAAATGTTCTTTTTAATAAAATATCATATTTTTAAATATTATAAAACGGCAAAAAGCTTAATTTTGAGGGAAGGAATGGGTATTATAAAAATTGTAAATGATGACATCGAGTAATATCGTCATTAAGTCTTACCCTACTCTAGATGTGACACACGACCCTCCCAATCTTTAACCATCAAAATTTAATAGCATCGATACCCCAATACACAAACCTCCCTGCAAAATTTCAGAAAATTTCGACCGGAGCTATTAAGTTTCAAAGCGGGTTCACGATATCGTGCTCCTCGCACACACATATTAACATCCACACAAACAGAAAAAACCCTCGAATTTTCTTGCATTTCTTGACGTTTCGCGGTCTCCGAGTTCAAACACGTAAAAATATTAGGGGTCAATTTTTGACCGATCGCCATACTTTCTCTCTGTTATATATAGACCTAATAGTAAAAATTGGACTGCATCGGATTCCTTTGTATTTTCGAATCTTTGCCAGCAAGAATTATTGTGTAACGAGACGGCTGAATGCGAAACACACATTTAACGCAGTCGACGTATTTATTTGGACCGATACATCGGACACACAAAACTAAAACAACTTTAATGGGAACACTAATAACGTTAACAAAGCATATAGGACGCCGACGAGTTTGGCCGAGCTAGAGGACCGCTTGCAGCGACTGTGGACCCAGATGCTGCGGGACATCATTATACTGCTCCCGTATGCCTCCGTGTCCGCCCGTATCGCATCGGGTGTTCGCGCTAGCGGTGGTCCAACAGTATACTAGAACCTCCTTCCGAATGTAGCAATAAATGATTTGTTCGCTTTCATTTTGCAATCGCTTACTTATAAGTAAGTACAGGCGGCCTCCGACTTTCGCACATAATTGGTTCCCGAAAGTGTGTGCGAATGTTGAATGTTCGAAAGTAGAGGGATCTAAAAAATATGCACCAAAAATTGTGTTTTAAAGTATTTATTTATCAATATGTATACATAATGAAGTTAACGAAGCGTGTTTAAGTGCTTTCGAGTGCTTTCTTTATGAACTCGTCAAGAGTTAATTGAATACCACCTTTGTTTTCTTTTTTTTGATAAAGATTTCTATAACATGCCGTGTGTTTTGGAAACAATCTTTGAAGATATATTTTCACAATTTTGAACGTATTCCTTAATTTTTCTCTTATTTTTCAAAATTGAACATATCGTAGAACTGTTTACATTGTACAAACATCCAATTGAAGAGAAAGATTCACTGTTTTCAGAACGTTTAATTATTTCCATCTTTGTCTCCATCGTATAAAGTTTATGAGTCCTTAATTTCTTTTTGTTCGTATCAACACTGCAGTTTCTCCGTTTCTCACTCGTGTTTATCAATTTATAAGGACGAAATATTTAAACGTAAACAAATAAATTGGCAAAACACACAACACGTTGACGCACGCCCTAATGCGAGACTGAAACTCTTTTGACCTCTTGCTCGGAACAACACAGTAGTGATTGGGATTCCGAGAAGTCCGCTAATGTAGAAAGTAATGTGTGTCCGATAACGTGGAGCGAGCTACCGCGCTGTGTAGTGTACGAGCATTCTTCACGAAAGCAAATTTTTTCATTATCGACAAAAATATTCCTCGGGGTGCCTGGTGGGGTCTGAGAGGCCCGACTCATTTTCAAAAGTTCATAACTATTTTAATATTTGCGTTAGCGACTTAAGGTTATTAGTAGCTTCAGTTCTCTTCATGCGCTTGCGATCCCCACAAAATTTTTAGTTCATCGCGCGATATTCTGCGAACAAGACGTGGTCGAATAAGTGCCGGGCCTCACAGACCCCACCAGGCGCTTCGCGTTGCAAAAGTGTAAGTAATATTTTTGTGAAAATTCGTATTTTGTGTTTGCTTGATTTATAACACGTTCACGTTGTCAGTAGATAAACGTTTAAGCAGCTACTGAACGTCTGTAAAAAATGATCCAGATTTATTTGCATCGAACATGCAGAAATTCCTATGGGAAAAATGCCTGAATTCTCAATTTCAAATTTTAACTGAAGAAGCTTAATTTTTATGCTTTAACAGATAATTATATTAAGTGCCATTAAAATGAACCCAAAATACTTAAATTATAATGAGATTACATCATGATTTCTAGAGAAACAAAGTTAATATTTTTGTTACAACAAAAAAAGTTGATGTTTTTTATTATGTAGTCGTGTGAATAAATATTTCACGTAAATCAATGATTGTTTTATTCTAAATATGTCTTAATAAACCTATTGTATATATATATTAACATAACATTGAAATTATCTTTACAAGCCATATAATGTAGTGTTTTATTTTGGGGTCTGTGGGACCCCACCAGGCGCTCGGCGGAAATTTCTTCACCAGGCACCCCGAGGGATATTTAAAAAGTTGAATTTTTAAAAATGTGCGAAATAGCGAATTGCGAAAAAGTAGGATGTGCGAAAGTCGAGGGCCGCCTGTAGACCTACATCACTATTGCACTCACACATGTACTGTACAATTTCGTTCTATTCCGACGACTTCTTCTTAGTGCGCTAATTTTTATGGCAATGGGTGAATTATACAAGTAATCTATTCTATGCATATAAAATAATAAGATATCACGATAATTTTTTCATCACGGAAAGCAAAGTAGAAACGGCGACTCTGGGAATCGACGAATCATCACACGCGCTTCCGCTTCCATAAAATAAGAATAATCTTTTACATCTTCACGTGTCGCCGGTATATTTTCCAAACACAGTAGACCCCTACAACACGGATTCGTATAACAGGGCGAAAAAATTGCGATCGGGTTCGTATAACACGCTAAAAGAGACTCGTATAACACGGTGAAACGTCATCGCCGACTCGTGTCGCGACAAGATTTGTCGAATCTGGACCAATAGCGAATAGCCGGCGAAAAGAAGGGTAAGAGAAAGGGGAGGGAAGAAGGAGGGAGAAAAGATAGACAGGGAGAAAAGATAGAGACAGTAGAGAAAGGTAGGATTCCTCTGAACAGCGTACGTATGGCTATTTTAAAAGCACAGTTATTCGTTAAAAGTAATACCGACTGTGATAGTTTATTGTTTTACAGTCTAAAGTGAATTAAATTGAAAAACAACACATAGGTATGAAATTACGCTACTCGTGTGTAAGGACATAAAAGGTTTAATTAAATAATTGAAACAGCAGTCGAGGACAGCAGTCGAGCTATTAAAGTCCCTAGAGATCTTCAATATCCAAAAGCCGAAGTGCCAGTCCGAGATTAGCTGTTCTTGCCACCACATTTTCACAAACCAATCGAGTTCGATTCGTATTTCTAGGTCCGAAATCTCGGATAAATTGTCCGAAAGAGCAACAGCGAAAGTTTTACAAATATTTAGCATTATTAACAATGGCGAAATTTAAATTTCGATACGTAACTTGGCAACAATACGCGGACGCTTTCGGTTGATATGGCCCGAGACATCTCTTATTTTCTACAAAATTGTATGGAGAAACTAGACTTTTATTATTGTTAATTTTTCGGCGCAAGATTTTCTTGGAGAGATGTTGAAAAGAAACCGATTACGATTCCGTTTTGTGATAAGTTGATACTAAAAGAAAAATCGTGGACGTAGGACCGCTACTATTTATTGAAAGAAGCCGCAGTAAACATTAAAATATAAAAGAAATGACATTTCAATACATTGGAAGTTGTTTCAGAAACCGTTCCATTTCTAAATTGCGTTGATACGGATCGTATAAGTCTTGCAAATCTCTCTTGTTGATGGAACGCCCCTTTTTTCTTTGAAATAATTTGAATACACTGGGTAACAGTTTGCTTCCTAAACTAAGAAGACTTCCAAAAAAGGCTTCCGACTCGTTTATCACTGGAAAGACATTTGTAAATTATTATAAAGGCTAATTGTAACGCGAAAAAATACTTACGTCTATACGAAAAAACCGTACGTTGTGATTAAGAATATCTATTGCGCAATTACAATTGCATAGCAGCTGTTGAAAAAGGAATTCTTATTTTGGTCGGTTCAATCAAATTAATTTCATTCCCTAAAACCGGTATCCAGAGTTTACAAAATATTAGTTATTAATCATTATTCACGCAGTATTAATTTTCAACTGGTAATTTATTATAATGAACTCGAGAAATTTTTAAAAATGAATAAAAATTAATAATTATCTATATATATAATCGAGACGAGTTGATGATAATATTAATAATAATCAGCGCACAGCCCAAGCGGTCAGGGGTTGAAAGTTGAAATTTGGTACACAGTTAGGGTACGTCACGACAACGAACGCTAAGAAGGGATTTTTCGAAATTCCTCCCCACGGGAGTAGGACAGGATTAAGGCTTAACACATCCATCAACAATGGAAGTGTTACGTAACAACGGAATTGTCAACAATGGAAGTGTTACGTAACAATGAAACTGTTAAGAGAAAGTGACGTGCAAGATGCAGATGCAGTTTTTTTCGTTTTTGCGGGAAATCGAACACATTTTTCGACCCATCTAAAAATTCTCTAATTCGTCTGGAAACAGGGAATCCGAATTCTTGCATTCTGTGAAAGCGGGTAAGGTTGACTATAGTGTAATAATTTTAATCTTCACTATCGTTAATTTTGCCCGAGCAACGCCGGGCCTACCCGCTAGTATTTACATATTAATATTTATTGATAAAGTACTTAAAGTCAAGTTAACAAATTTTTTGAAATAATTATACAAATGGAATACAGAAATATTTTATTATTTCCTACATAACACGCGCTGCGCTATGTACGAAACAATAAAATATTTCACGTGTTGAATTTTTCTTGTAATTTTGTAACTTGGTAATCAATTCGTAATTCGGACTCCACGTCGCGGTAACCACTAGTCGTCACCAGCCAATATGGCTAGTTTACGCCTACGCCTTTCGTGTTGGTTGTATACGAACTTTCTATAAACGAATCATGATTCGTTTATAGAATTATGTATATAACCAACACGAAAAAGTTTATACAGTGACTAGCAGATGGGCCCGGCGTTGCTCGGGCAGAAAGTAACGGTAGCGAAGATTGATTATTAGATTGTAGTCCATCTTACCCGTTTTCACCGGTGCAAAAACTATAACCTTTCTCGAATAAAATGATTCATTTTAAATTTTAAAATCCAAGAAAACTCGTTTGAAACATTTTATTTGGAATTTGCAACGAATTCAAATATTCGTTCAAATTCGTTTATTTTGGATTTATCGTTCTCGGGTTACCGGGACAGTGGAAACGATTAAAAAGTTTAATTGCTAAAATGTATAGTATACGTGCCACTATTTACTTTCCTTCTTTATTATTTACGCTTTATACTGACTAAAACTAACTCTCGCCTTCTTTTTCCTAAGAGAGTTGAATTTCTTAATGCGCATTCTCACGGGATATCCTACTAAAACGCAGTCAAAAACGCAAAAGACCGCATCTAAAATAGCACAATAGAAGCTGTTTCTTAGGATAAGCCTTAATCCTCTAAAACTCTCCTGCGCGGGGGGGGAGTTTGAAAAATCTCTTCTTAGTGTACATTCTCGTGACGTGCCTTAACTTTGTACCAAATTTCAATTTTCAACTCCTTAAGCTAGGGGCGCCCCTAATGGCTGTTTTTGGCATACAGTCACAGAAAAAGACTGCCCACTTTTTCAGCTTTGTGTAGTAGATTATTATCATTATGATTATTATCAACCCATCTCGATTATATTATAAGATTACTCCTAAACTTCTGTTCACTGGCACGAGTTGTATTATTGTGCATTAGTGGAGGGGGTGTTGTAAAACGTATTAAAATTTCAAAAAAATACAGAAAGTCAAACTCGGATTTCTCTTTGTAAAATCTTTTCCCGAATGGAAAATAAATTAAGCACGGAGCTGAATCTCTCCGGAAAATCTTTTATTTTATAATTTGGGATATTCTATAAGAACCAAAAAGACTCGAAAACAAAATGATTAATTTAGGTGTGAAATTCATTCGCAGTTTCGCAAGTGCACAATTTGATAGCGATGCTCTGAAAGTCTAGGTTTATAATTTTGAGCAAGTTTTCTATCTTCCTCTTTAAACAACACACAAAATATGATTTCATTTTGTTAATTTCTTTAACTTATTTTCTTATAAATTTATTTGATTTTTACCATTACTTTATCGGCTGTTATAGAATATAACATAGGGAAAGTGTATTGACCGGACAAATTTTGATTCCCCTCGTTGTTTTTATATTTAATTAGGAGTACTTCTATATATGTGGCATGTATTACATTTAAGATTAAGGGTATCTTCAGTTCTACGTCGTTATCCTATAAGACCGATTTTATTATAGATCGGAGGATAGAAGATAGAAGGAGAAGGCGTCATATCTCGAGTGGGTCAGATTAAACGAAAATTTTTTGTTGTCTGACTTATTTACAATTTTTTAAGAACTCGTTCCTACTCACAAAATTAAGCTTTTCGTCTTTTATAATAATTAATACTATAAAATTATCTTTAAATAAAATCGCATATCAGACGGCTAGACACATATTTTTAACTTTGTAAATGGCGATGCCGGGGAGGTCGTGCAATAGAATTTTAAAACTTTTAAAATAATTAAACTGAACCCAAAAGAACAACATATAAAGCTGATATTAGCTTAATATTAAACACAAAAGGACAATATCTCAAAATTTGTAATAGTAGGTCGTAGATTTAGATTGAAATCTATTCTAGTATTAGGAAAGACTGTATTTTTTCATTTAACTAACGGTTTTTATTGGAATAATAGCCGCAGCTGCTACGTTCGACTGCATACTTTCTGCGCAATTAGCTTTCTAGGGTAGCTTTACTTCTTTCGATGTCCTTTATTAATACAGCATTTAAAATATTTATTTACAAAAGGTTGATTTTTAAAATCAGATTAATACTCGAAATGGCAACTGGTGTCTTTATAACGATATATCTTTTCTATACACCGGTTATAAAAATAATTTATCACTACGCCGACGTTTATCGTGTAGTAATGTACATTTTACGTATTTTATTTCCTAGTTCTTTCGCTAAATAAATAAGTACGGTACGTACTGTACAGTACCTACCGTAGTTGACCGTATCTATCAACTTTACATTGTCGGTTTTGAAAACTGCTTTTTGAAAAAATTTGTATAATTTGAAAACCGAGTTTTCACAAGTAAAAAAAACCGGGTTTTGAGCCTACACTTAAAATATAAAAATAAATAAATTATTAGATTAAAAACTTCCACATTTTGACACAAAATCGTCTCTGCCGTAAAACGGGAATATTGTTAAATAAATACTAAGTTTCATAAAACTAACTATAAAACACTTAAAAAATCCTCCTACGCCCGAAAACAGTCAAATTTGGCTCAATTCAAGCTCCGAATGAGACGGTTGGAACCTTTATGAAACCTTATCAGAACTGTAGAGCACATCCATAGGAGCAAAAAAGTCAAAGGAAAAATACCTCTACAAGCGACCCTTCGCGAGTTACAGCCCCCCAAAATCGGGTCGCGCCAGATCGATTACATAAATATCTTCAAAAACTTGAAAAAGTGACTTCGTTTAGCCCTAAGACACTAAAGCAGGAGTTTTTAGTATTACAGGGTAGAAACGGAAGAACGAAAAATTGATTTATTATTTAATTCTTTAAAGACAATTAAACCCGGCTCAGTAGCGAGTTCGAGAGTTTTTTCTGTTTCTGGCAATTTTGTGTGCAAAATAAGGACACGGTTGAGCATAGACGTTCTTTGCTTTCTAAAATCATATTTTTTTAGGAAAAATGAGAAATAAAATATTATTTTGTAGGCATTCATTGTTATTTGTTTTTCTTTATGGTTTTCTATGGAGTAAATTTTATGGTTTAATGTGATATTCTAGCATTTGATTTTGTTTTGTTTTGTTTTGTGTAGATGTCGGTCGGTTTTATTTTGTTATATTTTTGAAATGTTATAAATATTAAATAAATTAAAGCGTTTTAAAATAAGTTGTAAATATCTCTCATTTTTTGAAAAAAAATTCGAAAACCGGTTAAAACCGGTTTGGTATAAAAGTTGAGCTCGGAAAACCGGTTTTTGTATAAACCCTAGTGTTTGTCCTACAGTGTTCTTTCGCATTAAGCTTTTTTTCTGAGTATCTTTTGCTATTCGGCTATTTAGTGTCAGAACTCCGGACGAACCGAGAGACGTGGACTTTTTTCTGGCAAAAACTTGATTCTATAAGTAAATAAACTATTAGTGTTTATCGTTAAGAAGCGACTGTCCCGACGAAATCGTCTCGACCCGTATTTTTGTCCAAGTCCTTAGCATTGCTAGTATACTACATTATATAAAATTTCGTCCGATCGATATAAGTTAATATAATTTCAACTTGGGAAGTCTAAAGTTTTAAATCTTTAAAATCTTGTCAAAATCGACGTTGTTTTAACTGTAAGATGGTCGTCGATAGAAAGAAATTAGTTGGAAAAGCGACGGAAGGAGGAGGAAAATTTGGTAGAGGTAGAGGTAGAGGACCCCGCAGTCGTTAGTAAGTAGAGGCGAGGAAAAAGACGACGACCAAGTATTTATTTGTCTTTAAAAGTATTAAGTCTCAAATATAATAGTACTATAGAATAATAGAAATATAACTACCGACCTAGAAAATAAGCGAAAAATATCACCAACAGCTGTTTCTTGAACTGCATTTTCGACGGGGATAACTGAAATTATTAAAAATAAGATTAGTCATATAAATTTAAGGCGTTCTCAAAGTAAAATGGTGTTACTTTAATACAAAAAGTTTATTTAGGTAACACGAAATAGTAAGAAAACATATCCCTTACCTCACTTTATAAGTCGTTATAGCGTTTTTCTTTCGCCCGTCGGGTATTTATATTGTTAAATTTTGCGAGATATTTCGTCCATAAAAATACACGTAAGTATCAAAGTATGATTGACAATATATGAATTCTAATAAAACGTAAAGCACCACCTGTGTTAAACCCAGTTCGGTATTAAGAAAAACATTTCCTTCCTTACTCATTCTCGTTGAAAATATTTCGTATTCGAGAGACGAAAGTCGCCAAACCTTAAACTGGTTAAAACTGGTTAAAAATCAATTTAACCAGTTTTAATGGGCTTAAAGGTTTTTATGTTTTACACTCTTTTTAATCAAAAATCTTTTTATACGTTTTAACGAAATTATGTTTACTTTTACAATTTTACATATACTAGCCCATTCTTTTATGCGATTTAACAAAAATAATTATATTTCTACAGTTTTACTTATTTTAACCAAAGTCTCATTAGTTAGTTATTCAAGCTCTCATTATAATATTTTTAGGGCCGAAGAGAGGCATTAAACCAGAAATGCGTATTTTTTTAAATTATAGATGATAAACGCACTTTTTTCATCAAAAAGAGAGCTTCTGTGTGATTTGTTCTCAACAGCAACCTCGCGCTAATTCCGTAGGAAATACAACTAGTTGAGAGAAGAGAAGCAATCGAGTACTAATTGAAAACAGTTACTACGGTGACTAAGTTGTTCAAATCTAGCATCTAGTGCATTTAGTGCTTAATCAGTTGTAAAATAAAAAATCTACCTTATATTTTTCTTTCGGTTCTCCGATCCGGTCGTCCTTCGTATACAGAAGTTGTTTTTTTCTTTTTTTTTCTTCTTTCGCGGTGTCACGGTATGGTTTTGCCCATATTCTACGAAACTGTACTTATTCGATGTACCTGTCAGATCCGATATCGGTCATATAGAAATTGTGCGTAGTAAGGATAATTGGATTTGTTCTCATTACAACACAAAACGTATTCGTATGTACGATTCTGTAACTCTACGGAACTCAAAGTATTCTCACGGAGAATGCATCCTCATATTAATACTGACATCTTTCAACTTTCTGAGAGTACGGCAACAATTACTCGCTTTTGCCGTCTCCTCAGAATTTGGCGACAAACCCGATACCTTTCGATACGATCGTAGATAAATGAGTCGTCATTTTTGAAAATATTTAATTTCTCTAAATTGCAGAATTTTCTGCAGATACCATTTAAAGGTGTTGTTGTAAAAATTCCACCATTGCCGCTAAGTCTGAATAGTAATTTGAAATACATATGGAGGATGATACTTTTCACCGAGGAGCGTCGGTGGTGGGAATGTTATGGTTTGGAGTGCTTTTCCTTCGTTGGGAAAATTGGATTTGGCACTCGTTACCTGTCGCGCGAACAGCGCCGACTATCAACAAGTTCCGGAGAACAAATTTCTGCCATACAAACGTAGATTTAGAAGAATTCTGTTATTTTCCAACTGGACACGCATCTATCCGTGTATCGCGAGATTCGAAACTGATTTAAAAATGAACGGATTGGACGATTTGTTCTCTGAATTGCAACGGCGTAGAAAACATTTGGAGATTCTTGCTTGGCCGGATTTATGACCAAAATCGTCAGTATACCGACGTCCAACACTTAAAACAGGCAATTGTTACTGCTCGGAATTCCCTCGAGACATCGATCGTAAAAAACTTTGTTAAAAATGTGCCAAATTGCATTTTCGATGTTATTAGTACAGGAGGTGTGCAAATAAATTACTAAATTAAACTATTTTGTAGTCGTTAATGCTTTTTGCATTTATTTACTGATCGATTCTCTACTTTTGTGGTGCTTAAAATCAGTTTTCTTTTTTTACAATTTCTGCTGTTTTCTGCGATATAAAAAACTGCGAGTTTCGACAAATTATATTTTCATAAATCCCGAATGGGGCGCTGCTAGCTGCGACGAATGTCGGTGAACTGTTTCGAGAGCTTCTTTTGATTTATAAAACTATGGAAAATATCGAATTTTGGGTAATGGTGTTTGAATTATTGCTAATACTAAGTGAGATAGAACTAAATCCTGGTCCTGTTGATCGTACTCCACCGCAATCACAAATTCAATTATCGGCATCTACAGTAAAACGTCGTTCTCCGAGCGAACCTTCCTTCGAGACGGCGAGATCAAATGACTTTTTTCTTTAAAGTCAGATTCGAGTAAGTTCATTGCTAGGCAGGTTATCTCGTATTTGGACGAGCGATTCGATAAGCTTCTTTCGACATTAAACGAGGTTGTAGTTAGGATCGACCGATTGGTTAATTTACATAATGAACCGACCAACGAATAACTGAATTGGAGGTTAAGTTGGAAGACGTTTCGAATCTTAAAGAAAATAGTCTGATTTCTCATTCAATAGATAATGTCAAATGAGATGAGAAAGAAAAGTATTTTAATTAAAGGATTGACTAACGATAGTTGTGATTTGAATAGGAAAGTGCGAAATCTATTTTCTAAATTGATTGGTGAATCGAGACCAATTCCAACGGCTAAGATAGTGAAATTTAATCGATCAGATATTGTTTGATGGAGTTGCGAGCACTTGCAAATAAGAAATTAATTTTTGTTAACGTTAAAAGGGAAAAGACTAATGAAGCGTCGAAGAATACGCGCATTTTTGTATGATTTATGCTGGCGTTCGAGACTGAGACGGAAAAAACTTTTGCCTTTTTACCCGATTGCGAGCTAGAGGGAAGAAGAGTCCGACTGACGGCTGACATCTTGCAGGTGGGTGCTGAGAAATATACCTAAGATTTAGAGACGAGACAACTATTATAACTTGACTTTTTAGTGGAAAATCGAATTGCAAATTCTAAAAACTTGCATTTTCCGATACACGGAAGTGGCAGTTGGATTAAAAGTTCTAACTTGGAATTCCCAGGGTACTCGCTTAAATAATCTTTCCGATAGTGTTTATGTTAAACACATTTCTATCACTGATATTGTGAATTTATAGGTTTACAATTTTTAAATTGCAAACCAATAATTTTTCCATAAGCGCAATATTTGCGAGAACACACTTCCCACGTAGTTTATATAATCTGTTGCAAAAATATGAAAACGTAAATGTCACGTATAAACGATTATTCTAGCATTTTTACAAGATTTTTTTATTTATTTAAACAAGTCGTTTGAAGTCTTTCTGACGTTAAGATTAGCAACTAGATCACGTGCGTGAACCATCAAAACCTGTCTAACACGAATCGCTTTTCAAATATTAACAGCAGATCGGTATTAATTAGTAGTAGTCGACCATCCTCTCTTCCGGGAGGAGATCGACGACTACTTTTGGTCGAATTAACTTCGACTCCCTTCCGCAATCGCCTTCTTCTTCCGTAGAACCGGCGGTGTGGTGACATTTAAATAGTAGAATTACGGAATTTAAGGTTACCAGCCAGCACAAAATATGATTTAAGTAGTTTTCGAGGGTGCCAGGTTTAAATATTTGGTTCCATTTATGAATAATAATAGACGAGGACGAATGTTATCTCCAATGCGCGCGTTACCGGTTGCCGTAGTGTCACTCGTAGTGCGTATATTTCGTAAAACGCTTTCTGCGCAAGGGCTCTGGTCCGGTCCCGCGGAAGCCGAGTCGGAGTTCGAGGTTTATTTCGAGAGGAAATCTGAAAAAGGAGATGGGCGAAGGCGTTACGCTTCTATAAAACGCTGCTATCGGCTATTCTTGAGAAATCGTAATTGACCCGGCGGATGACGGGTGGTCTATAGATACTGTAGTTCGGCGTTTCTCAAACTGTGGGCGGCGTTAAAAATTTTAATGGGTACTACCTTCCGTAGACATACTTGTAATACTTGTATTACTGAAATATTCTATAAGAAGTAAGCGCTGTACTGCGCAATAGAGTATCCGTTAAGTACCGAAAACTGTTAAGAACCTTTCCTTATAATTATTATTGTCATTTATTAAGAAAGTTAAGATCGGAGAATGTGTGTAAACGAAACTGATTTTTATTTTGAATAACGTCAAAATAGAAAATCATTATATGCCAGGTCGTAGCGGCAAAGTCGTTTAAGCCGCGATGGTTTTGAAAACATTTCCTCGTCTGTTTAAACTTTCAGGTGTATTGTCGAACACGAGAATAAATTGTAAAAAATAAACAACGGACGAATTTCGGCACGAGTGGATCGATAGATAATTATTTTCGGTATATACAAAGTAAAATTGACAAAATCTTCCATCTGACGGGTATATTTTAAAGAAGAATTCGGTTGTTTTAAATTTAGCATTCGTTCATTTTTCAAAATAAAACAAACTTCCGATTACTTCCGTAACGGTCTATTTATTTTATAATCTCCAGTCTTACATTTGTTAATAGCTAAATTTTAATTATACAAACTGAAATCGAAGTAAGTTATTTCTTACGAATCGGAATTGGCTCGAACCTGGATGTCACGTTTCGCGCGTACAACTTATTGATAATGCGTAATTTTGTTTCGTTATATAGGCCTGATATACGGGGAGTCCGGTTGGCCGGGATCGCTTAACATTTTATAGGCCTAATCATTCGGTTGACGGAACCATTACAAACAAATATGTCGGGTGGCGCCGGCAAAAAGTTTGTCTAATTTACGTTTACAAATTATTTTTGAAGTAATTTCGAAAATTCTATTTAAACAAAATGTAATAATTTCTTCACGCGCGACGTAAGTATTACTGTATACAGACAGCGAGTTGTTTTATTTAATTATATTTTGTTCTTTCCTAAAAAGTAGACGATTTATCTCGAGGTAAATTAACAGTTATTTACACGCTGTAATAAAACGATAAAAATTATAATAATATAATGAATATTGTACTAATATTATATAGTGTAATACGCACACATAAGTAAAAGATATGCGCATTTGAATTAGGTATAGACGAATACCTTAGATACGGAGAGAGGCGTATTACCCGCGTTATATTAAGGATAGGTCGAAACCGAAGACGAAGCGGTGCCGGAAATATTTTATAAATAGTTTTAAGGCAGAGGCAGTTTCCTTCCCGTACCCTTTACGGCCAAACAGTCGATTCCGTTCCATCCTGTTTTCCGGCTGCTGTCCGCCTGTCCACCATCCGTACGGCCGTCCCCAAATGGAAAACGGTAAACGAACGATTTTTTATCCTTTACATTCGCTTAGTCGATGGCCTGGTTCTTATTTCGGCCAGTAGAAACGGTAATTCACAGTTATTCGAGTCGGATCGGGACAAAGGCGTCAAAGACGGCCAAGTGGACGAAAATTGGAGCGTGCGACGGGTCGAATGTCGTGGTTGCCAGCTTCTTTCCCTTTAAAAACAGTTCGTACCGAGGAAAAGTCGACGTCACCGACTTTTGCGTTTACCCCGGGGACGGCCGAAGAAACGGGCCCGGCCTACTCGGCACTGCTAATTAGGCCCGAATTAAAAGCACCGAACGGCGGAGGAGCCGCGGTCGGCTTAACCCGTCGGGGGTAGAGTAATTTTTAGAGGGGAAGGTCCACCTGGACGGAAAGGAGAAGACCGGAAGTGGAACCGGAGCGGAAGCGTGAGTCGACGGGGTAAAGGAAGGCGGGAGAGAAACTAATTGGCATCCCGCGGTTCCCGCCGCTATTTAAGACGGCGGCGGTCGGAGTCGTCTCCTTCCAGGCAACCGGAGTAAGTATGGTCTACGGTTTTCCGCGGGTCGACGCTCGGTTCTACCCGATTCCTTCGAAATGTCGGGCGGATTAAAACGGGGCGGTCTTTTTCCCCGCTCGGTGTTACAGCGCGGACGTCCTGGCCCGGGAGTACGGGTCGGCCGGCCTAAAGTTAAGGCACCGTCCGTCCGTAGACGTAAAGTACGGTCCCGGTTTAGAAAACTACGCGTTTTTAATGTTCGGACGGACGAAAAGTTAATTTGCAAAGAGGAAAATTCTTTTAAAATGCGTTATTTGATGCCGCGTGTAATGGATTGGTATTTGCCATTTTCTTTGTTTAATTAACCGTCGCCTATTTACCGGCCTGGGCCAAATTTAATTGCCTGTCTACGCGGTAAAATTTCTGAAAAATCGGTTTGAGAAGTGTCGCGCGCACTTTCTTTATTTCGTTGCAGAATTTTAAATGTTTTTCTACGCCGGGACGAGGAAATAACGGATGGGTAACGACTGCCGGAATTGGTCTGGGGACCGTGAGCCCGGCAGTTAGGCTGCCTTCCGGAAATATTGGGCGCGTGAAATCAACGGGAATTTTTATTTTGATTTCGTAGTAAGACGTTTAAGTTGTAAATATCTCCGTTCGTCAATCTCTTAAATGGTCATAGGACCCTTTGTCCGGGAATTTTCCTTCGTCCTATTCCTTCGTCGTATTATTTCATTTCCACCGTCGGCGAAAATGTGTTCCGACCTCTCCTTGGATTAATAGTTCGGATGTGAGAAAATCCGTTAAACAGTTTCCTTTATACTGCCGATATGAATCGTTTCTTAATCTCTTTAATGTGGTTCGAACCGTAGTCGACACTGATCGTAAATACCCGTCTGTTAATTCCTGTCCGTACTATGGAATTAATTAGAAATTTTTGATAAAAAGTTATGTGTTGTTTCCGGCTGTGAAAGCCAAGGTGTTAGGAGCGCGACTTCGACCGTGGTTTCTTCCCTCTCACCGCGTTGCTAAGATATCGAGGCTAATTATGTATGTAATTGTCGCGTGTAGAATCTGAACTGGACGAGTTTATTTCGCGTCTTCTTTATTACTAAGCTTCGGAGTTTTTACCCGGAATGGTAGACAAATACGCGGTTAAATCGTACTTTTTGGCAGTAAAATAGACGAGTAGACGATACGAATTTCTCTTTGTCGACTTTCGTAGGGTGTCCGGACCGACCGTTTGGCGTCTTCGCCCTTTACTTCCACGCGCCGCCTACGAAATACGAAAAGCCCTTTCGACGTCACGTGACCGAGGCAAATTAACACGGAGGACTTGGACGGGAGAAGAAAGTGCGGGTTGTGTATTGGCTTTTTGTCGAATGGGCTACGGATATCTTTAACTGTCTATGCGAGGGATTTTTCTTCCAAATACTAATTAGCCTTACGTACGGTACACTATCATTATCGGGCTGGTCTGTTTTATATAGGAAAGTATAGAGATATGATCAAATCGAACTTATTTATACTTTATTAATACCTTATGTTTGACGTTTAGTTGCAAGGATTACAAGGAAGTGTGGACATTTGCGACAAATGTGAATCGTTCGCCTATCGGAATTAAAACGGAAGACGTTCTTTTAAACGACTCGATTCGATTCTTTGCGGCCAAGAGGGGTGCTCGTCGCCACTTCCTATTTCGTCGTTTTATTTAAGGTCGATGTGTTGCGGAATATAGTACATTTATTGGAAAATGATTTAAATCGAATTATGACTTTCCTAGTTACGCTGTTTGATTGATTCGATACCGTGTTTTGTTAAAAAAAATTGTGAAATTTATTTCTCGGAGTTTAAACGTCTGATTTTGGACGAGAGTTTGTTTTGGCCCATGGCATTAAGCGCAGAAAGCCGACTTTCTAAAATAATTGACGTTTTTAGGTGGAATTAATGTCTAACGAATATGGATTATCGCGATTGTTCCAATCACGATAATCCATATTTGAACGACGAAGATAATTAGGAAAATAACTTTAAATTATTAACCAGTTATGTATTTAATACTGTGATAAATAGCGATAAATCTTGTTTATGAAATTCGAAATTCGATATAAAATGTCTAAATTACAGTATATTAATACATAGTTTTCCTTTATGGCATTTTCCGACGTTTCACCGTTCTCCGAGTCGGAAATTGAAAAAAACCTTAGGGGTCATTTTTTGTCCGATTGCTTTCCTTGACATCTATATCTATACTCTATACCAGGGGTGGCCAACAAGTCGATCGCGATCGACTGGTCGATCGCCAAGCCAATTTTGTCGATCGATCGCTAGCGATGTCTTGACTTAATGTATTATATTTGTAACCGAACGCAACTGTATGCATGCAGTTATGACTCGACTCATAAGCAGTGAGTGCACTTCGTACTGAGACACAGTGTATAAACATAGTATGTATTTCACACTTCTTCTCCCCACTTAGACTATGCCGATGACAACAAGTCGATCGTGACACATTTTTACGATAAAAAGTAGATCTTATGTGCACAAAAGTTGGCCACCCCTGGTCTATACTCACTATATAAAGAGACGAGGTATTTTTCGTTTGTGACCACTAACGTGAAAACTACTGAACCAAACGTTACCAACTTGTAACACGTGTCAGGTGTAACCGTAGACTTAAGAACGCGGGGTGAGATTTTCCTAGCTAGAGTGGGAGAAATTGTGCGCTCCCCTTTAATGAGTCGGGTGAGTGCTGACCAGAGTGTGTAGCTGTAGTACATTGTGTATCTATAGAGTACAATAGATTTGCAATAAAATACGGTATTTTTGTTTATTTACAATTTGTTGTATTCACAGAACAGTCATTTAAGTATAGATTTCAGTATTTTATCCATATTTATCAAATTATCGTGAGGCATTATCTTTTCTGTGAGGATGAACTAAAGCGGATCATCTATCAGTGTATATAAATAAAAATGTGATGTTCGTTTGTTCCTACCGATTTCTTTGAAATTTTGACACAACGTTGCTTTAGAATACGCACGTGTTTTTATATAATATACACAGTGCCGCATTATCGAATAGGCAAAGTAGACAAAGGTCTAGGGGCCGTAATTCGGAGGGGCCCGGCTTGAGTGCAAAAGATTTCTCTGTTTCAAAACGAGTTAAAAATTATTTAAAGAAATTCGATAGGACAGTAAAAGGCTGTATTTAAGAATTCCTACTAAGCTCCGCTCGACTAGTCATTACCTAAAAAGAAAAAAAGGTCAACAGCCACCCGTGCGTCAGAAGTAATGTACGCCACGAGATCTCACGCACCATCTAGAAATATTCCTAGGGCCGCCTCTCGTGGTAGTACTGATGTATGGTTACGATTTATTTTCTAAATCTAAACATATACGTCGCGACATCGCATATTCGATATAGCGTTCGAGTTGCTCGAGTGCGAAGATATTACAATTCAATAGTGTTTTATAAAAGAGTTAAAAAGGGTGACACCACGGTATCCGTACCGGATGTCACCCATGCTAGCTACGCTAATGTCCCATTATATAAGATTTGTTTAGAAGCAACTTATTTAAATGGGGCCCCAATTTAAATTTTGTCTAGGGCCCGCTAGAGGCTTAATCCGGCGCTGAATACACATGTCGAAATTCCCCCCACTGGGGAAGAGATGGACAGGATTAAGGCTTACCTGAAGAACTCGGCTTCCATTTATACTATTTTAGATGCGGTGTTTTGCGTTTTTGGTTGCGTTTCAATAGGGTACGTCACGAAATAGACACTAAAAAGGAATTTTTCGATATTCCCTCGCGCGGGAGAGGACAGGATTAAGGGTTACGGTGAAGAACTCCGCTTCTATTAAACTATTTTAGGTGCGGTTTTTTGTGTTTTTGATTGCGTTTTAATAGGGTACGTCAACAGAATGTATACTAAGAAGGGATTTTTTAAATTCCCCCCACGGAGAAGTGTTATACATTTATAATAGATACGTTTTGAGCCACAACAACGCGTGGCCGGGTCTGCTAGTCTGTTATATAACAGCCGGTAAAGAGAAATACAGTAGCTCATTAGATTACCAAAACACCTTAACCCTTTCCATGCGGTTAGGTACCGATCGGTCCGTATCACGTGACTTCTTCGTTTATCGGTGATGCGAAACAAACCGATCGGTCCAAATTAAAAAATTCGATTAATTTGTGCTATATTCGAGTTTTCCAGAGATCTTAGCTTTGATTCGCTCTTCTGTATGTCGATTGACTTTGTTTAAGCCAATAAACGTTTTGTTACCACCCCTGGGCCATAAATATTTTGGTAAATACATCCCCTACTATTCTACAGTAAATCTTCGCAGTTAACTACACAGTTGGCTGAAAACAATCAAAGGGAAACTCCTTCTACAGTTTTATTGAGTCTCTTCTGTCTTTGTCGACGTTACTTTAACTAATCACAGACTTATGAAACGAAAAAATTGCCGCGAAAAGCCCCGCCTTCCACCTTGGAAGTAAAATGTAAACAATCACTGTAAATTCGCTTTTTAAATCGATTTTTAATTCTAATTAACTAATTTAATGCACTTAGACATTAAATTAGCTAATTCGACAATATTTAGGCGAGTAAATATGTTTTTAAAACTATCTAGCGATAAATATTCCCGGAAACTCCACCTTCCTATAGTAAGTCTATGGAAGGTGTTCGCGCTGTTAATTTGGCTTTAAAATTTTTGTCAAATGAATTCATATATATTTTGAATACATTTAATTATTTTACAAAAGTAAGAGCAAAGCTCTAGGACTGACACAGTCGTACAGCTGACTAATCGGTGTCGCTTCACAATAACAATCGACTACTCTCCCAGCTAAGTAATTAGAGACATAGTGTGAATAATGGCAATAACTTCTCCCCCGCTCCAGCTAGAGAGTTGCGGTTTGTTTTATTTACAAGAAGACAGATGTGTCTAACTAATAGATGTGAAAAGTTTAGCGATTCCCTTTAAATGGATTTTTTTTCCTTTTGTTACTAAGCTTCAAATTTTAATATTATTTTAAATTTGTATTAAACTAAAAATTAAACAATCGTAAACTGTGATATGTTTTTAATCAAACACAAAAACAGATTGAATATAGCGCGATATTGAAGCGAAATATCGCGATTTAAAAAATTACCCAAAAAATGCAAAAATGCGCCGCATAACGAATTCCACCAATTTACTTAATGCTAAAGGTTTTCCGCGTGGAAAGGGTTAAGTTGCCGAGATAATTTATTAAAAACAAACGCGTTAGTTTGTTTTCAATAAATTATCTGGGCAACTTAAGGTGTGTTTTCATAATCTAATAATTATTTGCTGAGTACGTTCTGTTAAACGTTAAATACGGTAGATCGAACTTTATTATTATATTTTTTATGAACATTGCATACAAGAAAGGTGCAATCTAAATAACGATAGAATAATCGGAAAAGATCATGGTTATCGGTAGAAAATTAAAAAGCATGTTAAAAATGAATTTTAAAAAACAAACTACGAAAATTAAATAACAGATGTTTCAGTATGCAAATAAGTTGTAGTTGGGATCGCTTTTGTCGAATAGTTTATTCTTAATGTTATATATTTATGATAAACAGTCTAATAAAATGTAGTGCATTTATTTGTCGATTTAGCATTTATTATAAGTAATACAATTAAATGTCGCGAGCATTCGAAAGCTTTATATTCGAAGGTGGAAATGTAATAAATTTTTCCTGAGGATGACCTATGAAAATTAGGTTGAAAACGTTAGAAATTAAAGATAGCAGTAAGCTAAGCAAGTGTTTTGGTGTTTGAGTATTATTGTAGGTAATTCTGCCGAGGAAGTAAACATTATTAATACAATTAAGTTTGATATTATGTAAATAAGAACCTATATGTAATAGTTGTCAACAGGTTTATGTAGTTAAATGTTCAATAAGGTCATAAGCTTAATTAGTTTATATAGTATATTAGTCGGGGTACCCGGCTTCGCTCGGGGAGTTGATACGAGATTGTGTGGTAGTTGGAATAAAAGGATGAACTTTAAAATATGAGGTAAAACAATTTTATTGAAAACATATTCTAACTATTTACAATACTTGTTTATAAACATTTTTCATTTTGTTATCCGGGGAAGCGGGAGTCTTTGAGGTTGATGCCGCAATGTTTTAAAGCTTCGTTAATTGTAAAACTATAGGCTAATTTGATTGGAAATTGCAGTCTTTTAAATCGGAATGGCAGTTCGGTAGAGATCGGCGGCATTCCGGGGATAAATACTGCGTGTCCTTTGTCCTTTCCAGTCGTAAGTTCGGCTTCGATGACGTTACTCGATGGCTGTTTGACGATCGTCCTCGTCCCATTACATAGTTTTGGTGAGTTCGGATTTCCGAGTAGTACGATCGGAGATCCAATTTTCACTCGAAGGCGGTGTAATGGCGTTCCCGGTACTCGCAAACAGTTTAGAAATTCTGCGGGGAAGTTGACACTTTCTTCGACGTTTACCACCGTGTCGATCGATTTGTATATTCTCTCCTCACAGGGAATTTTCTTTCGAATATTAAAGTTGATATCGTCGACAATATTATTTTTAGTTGCCAAAATTGCCCTTTGAAATAGCCGCTCCGGATTGGTATAGTCGTGAACAATGTTTGGATAAATTTGGTCGACGAGTTCGTTTTCGGTAGTGGCTATGTTGCAAAAATCACCGTCGAGTTCGATCGGGCCGGTCGTCCGGTCAGAGGGATATGTGCCTTCGCCTATTTGTTAAAGTTTTTGAGCAAAATGTGCTGTTGTGTCGTCTTTCGAGAGTTCAACTCTCATATTTTTTGTTAGTCGCGGTATTTGTATGTGTGGCCAGAGATGTGATTTTTTTAAAGCACGCATCGATCTCGTCCGTTGGTGTTAAATTGGGGATAACTGGAAGTGTTTGTCGAAAATCTCCCGAGAGTATGAGTAGAGCTCCTCCCATCACTTCGGAGTTTCCTCGCGAGTCTTGTAATGTTCTGTCCACGGCTTCGAGTGATTTTTTACGTGCCATCGTGCATTCCTCGCAGAAGATAATTTTAACTTGTTTTAGAAATTCGCCCCGTCCAGATTCTCTTCACATTTTACATACCGGGAATTGTTCTTCGGCTATATTCAACGGTAGTTGTAGGGCCGAACGGGCAGTTCGTCCTCCTTCCGTAAGTGTGGCTGCAATGCCGGATGATGCCGGTGCAAGTGCGATGTGTTGTTTAGCACGTATTTCCGCCAGCAATAGATTTATTAGAAACGTTTTCCCGGTGCCGCCTGGGGCGTCCAAGTAAATAATTCCGCCAGTGTTTTCGTTGATCCGGTCCACGATAACGTTGTAAATTTTTTTTGATTGTCATTGAGGAGTGGTTTGTTGTGAGTAATGCATTGAAGTAGGCCTAGTTCGTTGATGCTGTAGCTTTTTTCCTTTGTAATTTCGAAGTTTAGCGCATTGAAAGCACCTTTTCGTGGTGCTGGCATCCCAAGTTGTACTAATGTCTGGTTTTTTATTGCTACGCATTTATCTTCTAGGCGAATGAGTGCTCCATTGAAGATGTCGTCGTTGAATTCGGTGGCCAGTTCTGGATGAGCTTGTCGGATTTGGTACGGTATGTCATCACTCATACTCTCTTTGAAGGAGTCCCGTAGCTGTTTTGGATTCGATGGGTTACGTGTTGTTAGAATTGTGGCGAATAAGTCTCTGATTTGTTCAGCTGAGGCTGTGATTAAGGCTTCTTGTAGTGTTAATTCCCAGTGGTTGTCGTTTTCTAGTAGTCGTAAGCGTTGGCATACTTCTTTGTACGTCTGGCATAAGTTACCGTCAACAGTCTTGAGATCTGTGAAACTTGTTGGTCCTCGTATTTCGTGTAGCAACATCCGGAGATAGAAACATTCGGCGTTATTCGGATGTAGGGTTTATACTCGGCCTAGTGCAGTGGTTCCCAACCATTTGTAGGATGCGGAACACTTCTGTGAGCAATTTTCTTTAGTGGAACACTTACTTAAGTTAATATGAAATACATAAGCTTGTCATCAGTTATTTTATTAGAATTGAGCAGTTATAATTCAAAATCTCTACTCATATTATTAACGCCAATTCTAAGACAGGAAAAAATATACCTAAATAACTTTAATGGGAAACTTGTGCCTGATGTTTTTTACATATTTCATTCAGTTTTTATCATTGTCTTTATCTTATTCGAAACAGTAGTACACTCCATAAGTACGAGTCGTACATATATATTTAAGTTTATGAAAATTTTATGATTTTAATTTTTTGATATTCGGCGGCTCGAATACGATTGTACACTTTACGAGTTGCGACTAAATCTGCGGAACACTTGGGAGATGCTTACGGAACACCGGTGTTCCGAGGAACACCGGTTGGGAACCACTGGCCTAGTGCGTCAATTTTCATGATTCCCGGATGATCCTCTACTAGAATTTCTTGTTTTCGTCGTTGAAAGATTTTTCTTGTTTTGTTCCACGTATAATAGATAGGGACGTCGATATATAATAATGTTTTCGCGAATGGATCCGTTTGGCAGAGTTGGAAAAAGCTGTTAATGTGTTCTGAGGTGGTTCGCTTGCAATTTTCTGGCGGTGTCTTTTGTGAAGTAAACTCTCTGTCCATTCTCCAAATGTACTGCTAGATGTTGCGCAGTTGATTCGCGTTCGTGTATGGGAAACCAAAAATCCGTCACGCTTCTTCGTTACTCTTGATGTATCTTCCCGTTTGGTACATGAGGATCTCGTCGTTTCTGTTTTGTTGTTCGCTGTCTTTAGCTATTTGAAATTCTGCCATGTCACTGCCTTTGTTCACATGCTTACAGACATATTTGATGAATTTCACTGAATTGCAGTATTCTACGTTTATGTGTGCTTGGAACATTTTGGAAAGTAGTGGATTATATGGTACTACCCATTGATTATCTATTGCCAGTTCGTCTCTGCCTCGTATTCGTATTTTTGATGCGAAGCCACCGTTTTTGGGTGATCGTCTTCTGTATTTGGGATAGCCATCATCTCCGGTTTGTATGTCGTCCAAGTATGGTTTTGCGTATTTTTTTGTACATTTTCCATCACCCATACATGGCGAATTGGGGTTTGATTGCCCGCATGGTCCGTGAATCATGTTTTTCACTACTATGTCGTACAGTTCCGGATCTTCTTGTGGATCGAGCCCTTATATCTTCAACAGCACCGCCCTTCAGGTAAAAAGGGGAACCTTCTTCATGCATGGGGATAGAGCGCTACTGCACCATATAACTTTCTCGATCGTACCGGGACTCGTTTTTGAGTTTTAGCGGCACGAACATTGTACACTTACTTTTATAATATATATTGATTATATAGAATGGTTTATGGATGTTTCCTACGGATAAGGATTTGTTTGTAACCGAATCAGTAAACTGTCGTCAATTTTGGAGATCTTTGTGTTATGAAGTGTAGAATGAATGGTTACTAAAGGCACAAAAATACGAATAAAGTTTTGAATATTTGCCATTATACTCATTATGTACTAGTGTAATTAAGATTTGTATAGGCTACTGATGAGAGGCAATGTATATTGCCTCTCATCAGTAGCCTCTCATGTAGAAAAGAAAAACCCAAAATGCATATTGCCTAATTGTTATTGCTCAATGTGGCATTGTATGTAAAGTAAACCAAAGGTTTCTTTTTGCAAGTCTAGCGTGTGTTTTACTGATTGCAATACAGTTTTTATCTGTATATAACTAAATTTTATTTATTATTTTTACGGAAAATGTCGTAATTCCCCAAAACATACCCGTAAACCTTACAGATATAGAAACTGTTTCACGCATGCGTGGATCAATCGTTTTCAAATGATTACAGTTTTATCTTAGATGTATTTAACCTTCATTCAATGTCTATGTTTTGCATTCATAATAATTTCGCTATGGAAAGTCACGATATCGGAAACGTCAAGTAATCGTTCGGACATCAAAAGCTGTAATAACACTGTGAAGAATTTTTAGGTTGTAGCTTGTAAAAATTGTAGATTTACAAATACCCGTGATCGTCAATCCGTCCATTTTTCCTGAATCTCGAGAACAGAGTTAGACTACATCAGAAACAGATTTGGACAGATTTGTGGCAGGAGGAGATACGAACGTGTGCAAACCGGAAGTGACGTTATTTAAATGCAAAACCTTTCCCCTGAAAGTAGTTAATAGATGACCGGCACGACTCTATTATTGAAGGAAAAGTATGATGTAAAGGGGCAAAACATTACAGTACTAATTTGAGATGGAGAGAATATAAGTTAAATAAATTAAAAATACGATTAAAAATTGCAGCCCGGCATTGTGACGATGTCACAATAAATAATTGCTCGTAACTATATACAGTTTTGGTATAGGGACCAATGTCATTTTAAATAAAACAATATTTTGGTTTTTAAACACACTTGGCGGAGCTTTACAGATTTTTTTCCAATACTAATTTGGAATAATTAGTATGTTAGTAATTCCAACGTTTATTTCACTATAAACAGTTTGAAGGAGTTTGTCGAGGAGGCCCATCGGGTAGTGACAAACTAAGTGAAGTTTTCACTCGTTGAAGCACGTTTTCTGGAAAGGGTAGTAGGTCCTGGACAAGTCGAGACAGGTATGTCAACCGAGGCGGACACGATAGAGAGCTCAGCCGAGCTCCGGATTGGTCGGCCAACGGATCTGAACTTAAATATAAGGCAACGCGACTGTTGAAACAAGGAGAAACAAGCCTGGACTAATATTATGTTGTTAGAAGCAACTAAGAAATATTGCTATTTATTATATTGCCGTCTGAGTTCAAGGAGTCTTAAGGTGTTCTTTTTGACGGACCGTAGAACGGAAATTGGAGGATTTGAACTTTACTGAGTTATCATCACATAACACTCTAAAGCAACAGTGAAAGCGATTGTGATCTGCACTGCAAACTGTGCATTTGACAACCGAAATATTGTTTTATGTAAAATGACATTAGCACCAATACCAAAACTATATATAATAAAAGTTTTTCACATTTCTATTACAGCTTTTGACGTCGGAACAGTTACTCGAAGTCCCTGATATCACAACTTTTCATAGCGAAATAATTATTAATGTGAAACGTAGTAATTGAAGGTTTTATGCTTTATTGTTTCACGTGCTTCTAAGATAAAACGATAATAGTTTGAGAATGATTTATGTAGGCACGCTTGACTGCAGTTTCTGTTCCTGTAAGGCTTACAGGTATGGTTTTGGAAATTGCACTGGGTTTTTCATTTCGTGCTTTATAAACAGTAACATTAGTTTACTCATTTACAATGTATATATCTGAGGATGGGCATAAGATGAAAAACGTCGCATATGTGTTCTCTATGCACTGAAAAAATAAATCTAAAGATAAATTTTGAAAATCACTTTCCATATGTATTTCAAATTACTATTCAGACTTAGCGGCAATGGTGGAATTTTTACAACAACACCTTTAAATGGTATCTGTAGAAAATTCTGCAATTTAGAGAAATTAAATATTTTCAAAAATGACGACTCATTTATCTACGATCGTATCGAAAGGTATCGGGTTTGTCGCCAAATTCTGAGGAGACGGCAAAAGCGAGTAATTGTTGCCGTACTCTCAGAAAGTTGAAAGATGTCAGTATTAATATGAGGATGCATTCTCCGTGAGAATACTTTGAGTTCCGTAGAGTTACAGAATCGTACATGCGAATACGTTTTGTGTTGTAATGAGAACAAATCCAATTATCCTTACTACGCACAATTTCTATATGACCGATATCGGATCTGACAGGTACATCGAATAAGTACAGTTTCGTAGAATATGGGCAAAACAAGTCACGTGCAAATGCTCTAGTTTTCCATTACGTATAATAGTTGTTTTATCAGTGACACACAGCTGGGTAAATAAACGATTCACAATTTAATAAAACTAAAATAATGAAATCAAGTCCGATAAAGGACAGATATGCAGTGATTGGTACTTTCTAGCAGGCCTACCAACGATTCTAATTTCGAACGTTCCAGAGTTACAGGTTGGTAGTTCTGCCGGAAGCGTTTCGGACTCGAAACTACTTGGCATAGTTTCACATTTGACACTTTCAGTTTCGGAACTACCAACACATTCTTCATTTTGTACTTTTATGAATACAGCTTTTAATGGAACAGTGAAGTCTTAAATTTGAACATGAAACTAATTGACAATGTTCTACAACTTTTAAGGAACAATGAAATTAGTTTTAAGTACTTTAAATTTATAAAGATATGTTAAAAATTTATATTTCTATTAGAAGTAGTTGCGATTCGATACACTTTGGGCTATATTTTATTTTTACTAATTGTGGGTAACCGGGGTAAGGCGATGTCTTACCCTTTTACCGGCAACAGTTTGGTCAAAACTGCCCACTTCGTCAGTTGCTGGCGCGTTTCGTTTCTTGGTCCCTTGGCTTGGGATATGATTGTCAGGTCGAGTGGAGGAGGGCGAGAGGGGCTGTCGGTATGGTGTATGCGAAATATGAGTAATAGACCATTAACGAGAAAAATCAAAAATAACAAAGTAACAAGATTACAAAATGACAAGAATACATAAAATCGAATACGACGTCGATTGGGCTATTCGCGGACAATTAGGCAGTTCGAATACCCCCGCGTTTAAGTTCTCGCGTACAAAATTAGGAACAGAGAGAGAGTTTACAGTTTTGGATAAAATCATACCTCTTGCGCAAATTCTTGGCAGTTTGGTCGAGTATCTGTCCTTATGAGCGTTTGCATTATTTAATAATTTTATCGCGACTATGCATGTGCACCAGTTAAGAATTCGTAGGGACTGTCCTCCTCAGGGGGGTGTATCTGTCTTATATTCGGATCAGCCTGGAAAAATGGTCATGTGATTAAGTGTTGTCGAAGACGAAAGTTGCATTTGGCAGGTGTAGGGTCATAGGTGTTCCTGGGACAATGCGAAGACGGCGAAATCGGACGTCATCTGTACTCTTCGGTACCTGTAACGTTAGATCGACCATGTCTGTACGGGCAAATGTTGACGTTTTCGAAGTTTTATAAACTTTTAGCGATTGTTGATGACGAGGATGATATTTAATCTCTTTTTCCGGCAATGATATTTTAACGATCGCGTTAAGAAATTAAGTTAAAATTTTGTGAAAATTAGGCTAAATATCCTTTAAAAATTCGAATCTCACACTAATTCAGAAATATGATTTTAAAATCTTACAAGAAATAATAATTTCTTATGAAGTACAAAAAATATATATATCAAAGTACTGTACATCGAATCACTTTCTGGTATTTTAAAATTTGACACCAACAAAGTCGATTTTGAAATTCTTTTGAACTTTCAGTTTTTGGTATATCGAAATTAGTTTCCAGTCTAAAATGTCTTGTAATTCACGTAAAGTTTGAGTACCTAATTGTTGACATTTGACAACTATATATATAATCATTTGATCAAAATAGTGATATTAAGTTACTTATTTCTAATCAAGGTATAATGCACATTATCTCATGAATGTTTCATCTACTTTTGTGAAATTGGTAACATTAAATACAGTCAAACCCGTTTTTATGCGGGGGATAGGGACCGCATTAAAAAAAACGCATAAAAAATCGCACGAAACTTCACGAATGGCTGTAAAAAATAGTTTTCGCAACACAATTAAAAAAATATTTTTTATGCGGTCAACGGGGACCGCATAAAAAAGTCTCAGAAAATAACTCAAAACCGTACGAAATAGAATTTATTGACAACAGATGTCAGCACTTGACTGCATCGTCTGGTTTATCGTCTGTTTTACATATTTTTGTCCAGGTGGTGTTTTGTTGACTTAAAAAGTAAATTATTTCATTTTTCGCATATTCATGCAATAATATTACTGTAATAAGTGCATTTATGCTATAATAAGTTTATTTAGCTATAATAAGTAAACGTGAGACATGACGAATCGCACGAGACTAGTCGCCAACTATACCGCACAAATTAAAAATTCGCATAAAAAAATCGCACAAATAAAAATCGCACATAAAAAGACCGCATAAAAAAGGGTTTGACTGTATAGTGTTTAAACAAATCATTACGCTGATGAAACGTGGATCTATGCTATCGACACCGAAAAGGCTCTACATTCCAGTGAATGGTCGCAGGAAAGATGACGCGAGAACAAAAAGACCGTGTCAAAGTCGGTCATAAATCAAGGTTGTGATGACTTTTTTTTGATTGTCACGGTGTCGTGTATCGCGAATTCTTTCAGTCTGCCATACTGTCAACAAGGTATGTTATTTCGGCATTATCCGTCGTTTGTGTGAAGCAATTTGTATAAAACGACCCGTTTTGTGTTGAGAAATCTCGCGAATTAGGCATCACAATAATGCACCCACTCATAATGCTCTTGTTCGTGAGTTTAAGGCCAAAACTTTAACAAATACGTTTCCGCCAACTCTGTATACTCGTCTGATATGGCACCGTGTGGCTTTTTCTAGTTTTTCGACTAAAATTTCTTCGTTTTGATCGATGCCATAAAACGAAATTGGCTGCGAATCACGAAGAGGTTTCGCGAAAACGAATTTAAAGCGTGTCTCGAGGATTGGATTAAACGTCGAAATAAGTGCATTGCAGTAGGAGTAAACAAGCTAAATGTTGATGAATAAATTAAAATATTGAGTTTTTATTGAGCCATTCTCCATACTTTGTGATGACGGATATACTTAATAATGATTTTATTAGTTTTCTTTTTGTCCCGCTTGCGAATATCCTGTTGACTAAATTTTAGTTATATATGCCCCAAATAGTAACGGTGAGGTGGCAATTGTCGGTATAGAGGTCAGTTAAATTGAAAACCCGAAGATCGCATCTATTCTTTTATCTCTATTTGTTATTAAAAAGTTTGTAGTTATAATTTGTACTAGATTTTCTGAAAGTGAATACAGTATAGCATCGATTATTTGACCCCCGATTAACCGACTTATCGGTTAACCGACCGCGTTCTAGTCGGCAAATTCAAATGTCCGCTAGTGATGTGGCGCTACAATATTTGGTTATGTCTTGGCTACTTTAATATTATTTTTGTTAAATTTTTGCATGTTTTAGCTGGCAGCACTGGCTCGACCACGAAAGGGAGGCTAGTATTTAAACCAGGCCTAATACACTATATTAATGTATTTTTTCATACTTTTCGGTTATCCGACCAACCCCAGTCCCCAATTAAGTCGGATAATCGACGCTCTACTGTATGTTTATAATTTAAACATAATTAATTTATTTTAATTTACAGATGTTGGTGATGATGATCTCGAAGATAGTTCTACAATTATCTCTTATAATTATTGTTTTATTAAGTACGATTATATGTCAGAGAAATACGCATTCAAAACTCACTCGTCGTGTACGTCGCTTTCTTTTTCCATCCAACAGTTTACTGTCTGTAAAAACTGATCTAAAAATGCCAATATCACTTCCTGGTAGAATGACTGGCTCGTTGGACGTGTCTCTTCCAATTTCTATTCCTTTATCACGGTTACTTAGCGAAGGAACGGGAAGAAACGACAATAGGATGGAGTTATTTTTTTTCCTGGAAAACTTAATTCAACGATTTGGAATAGACGGGAAATCGTGCCTCCTAAAATCAATTTGTGAAATAGCTGAAATCCCCATGGACGAAGAAGGATTAATAGGAACCTTTATCAACGGTTTATTCAAGTAAGAAAAACTTTTTCAATTTAGTTGGAAATGCCATTTTCCATATGACTATAATAAATACTGTTAATCGTTTTTCTCACTTACGACATATATAGACAATTTATTTGTCATTCTGTTTTTTTATTTATCTACAAAATCAGCCATTTTCTTCTTTGGAGCGCGAGCAGTGGAAACCTGCTTGGTAGCTGCATCCTGCACGCGCGTGTGGAAGCGTCATCTGGTGGTTGCTCGCGTTACTCCGGGACGCGCACAATTGCTCGAACCAGTTTGCCCGCTCCGCTTGGAAACGCGTCGAAGCCCGCGGTCGCTAGACGCTGCTACGTAGGACCTAGCCTTAGGCTAGGTCCTTCGTGGCAGCCACCAGGGACCGAGAGAATCTTTGTACTCGTTTTCAGCTGGCGAGCGACCTCTGTCCAGCGTAGGTGCGTGTTGTTTACAAGATGGCGGCGAGACGATTTCGTCGAATGTTTTCCATGACTATCCCATGGAAAACAGTTTTCTACGATATTCTTCTACACTTTCTTATTGTTACCGAAATGTCTTGTAGGCCAAAGACACACGATATTTATAAGAAATGTCGCGAGTTCGATGAATTTCATCATTTGTATCGTGAAATAAAAGACGATCCAGCGAAGTTTTTGAACATTTGCAGAATGCTACCTACAACTTTCGATTGCGTCCTACAAAGTATTCGTCTCTACATTGTGAAGACTACTACGAATTTCCAGAAACCTATATCACTCGAAGAGAAGCTTTTTGTACGCTAAGGTAAAGAACTGAATTTTTCTTAATTTAATTAACCTCTTTGTCTTTGGTCTCGTTTTCGTGATTTTGAGTATCACTTGAGCTCTAGAAAAAGTTATCAAATTGAAGGTACTGTAATGTGACACAAGAATTGGTGATTTTCCTTCAATCGGCAGTTTCACGACCATTTTTCTAGTTTTTTTTAAATGTTACAAAAAACTGTTATTGAAAATATAGTGTTGCAATTGTTTCATTTGAAGGTAATGATATCACTAACTAATAACTAATAAAAAGAATCTTCGTAGAATAAGTTTAAAAAATGTTTTACTGTATTTTCAAAATGGTATATTGAATTAAATATAAATGAATAAAGCAAGATAAATTTTATACAATATATATACATGACTAATAATTAATAATTTTATCAATCTCTTTTAATTGGTCAAGTACAAAATTTTGATTTTTTGATCTGACAGTAGGTTTTTTAACTGGTGGTAATAGCTTGCTTCATATAAGGTAGTACAGATTTAAAAAAGTTCAAATCATCATCATCTTCCTCCTTTTCTCAACCATCCAATTTTCTGCTTTTCTTACTCCAGCATTTCTTTTTCTAAATGTAAGTTATCCGTCTTTCTTTTTCGTTTCTTGTTTGTTATAGATGGGCATGATCCTGATGATTCAGATGTCAAAGTCGGTTTGCCATCTATATCTATAATACATCTGTCTGTCTCATTATTTTCTATGTGCCAAATTGTAGGTTCTTCAAAATAATTTGTAATTTCATTATCAACAGTAGTTTCTGGATTAGCTGTTGAGGGAGCCAGATCAGCTAGCAGATTACTGCTAGTAGATTAGTAGATCTTGTTTCCATGACGTCTCTCAGAAATGTAAGCGAATTAAAATGTATCCATTTTTTTAAAAAAATAAGCCAAGACGATTGATTATGAATAAAGAAAATATATTTCTCTTTTAGACAATACATACAAATGTGTCTTTTTATCCATAAGTCCTTTCTCACGCAGTTGAGGGATAAGACAATTCCACGGCGGAGTCGACCTTTTATTAAAGGTCGACTCCGCCGTGTAATTGTCTTATCCCTCAACTGCGTGAGAAAGGACTTATGGATAAAAAGACACATTTGTATGTATTGTCTAAAAGAGAAATATATTTTCTTTATTCGTAAAATGTATCCACTTTGTTCGTTTTGCTGGAGCTGCATCTCCTGATCTCGTGTTTTGAATTTTTCTTAACTCCTTTCGGAAATTGTCGCGAAGGTTTTCTACTTTGATTTTGCCAGCTCCTCTGAAATTGAAAGGGAACATCAAATTATTATTAAGCTATAAGAACCTTACTATAGTAATAATTACCTCACTTCAAATAGTAAAATGTATGTATTTAGAAACCATATTACATTAACTGCGCAGGAAAATAATGAAATTGATGATTAAAAGCTGATTGACGTGATCACATGTGCAGTGTAAGACCTATTGTTAAACTTTGTTTGCTTACTAAATATTTATATCTCTCCGTGTATGTGCATGTAAATAAATCGAAGAATACTAAATAAAAATACAAATATACTAAACTCAAGAACCACACTATTTTACATGTTTACTCTTCTTTCTTTTTTCAGATATCTTTCAACAGGAATTTCTTTTAGACAGTTAGTATTTTCCATGAGAATTGGTAAATCAAGTATTGAAAGTATTGTCAAGGAAGTGTGTGAAGCCCTTTGGTCAAGTCTTCAATCAAAGCACATGCCTATACCGACAAAGGAACATATGACAGAAAAAACGGAACAATTTTACAAAAAATAAAACTTTCCTAACTGTGTGGGTTCCATAGATGGAAAGCACACAAGGATTAAGTGTCCACCAAATTCTGGAAGTCAATATTATAATTACAAACAATTTTTTTCTATAGTCCTCAAGGCTGTGGTTAATGTTGATTTGACATTTTTAACAATTGATGTAGGAGCACATGGAAGGCAGAGTGATGGCGAAGTATTTAAGTATTCTGCTCTCTATCAAAATTTAGAATCAAGTAAATTGGAACTGCCATCAGATACAACATCGCCCCATTCTAACATAAAAGCCCCGCATATTTTAATTGGCGATGAGGCTTATCTTCTTTCTCCATACTTATTGAAGCCCTACAGTAGAAGATCCCTGAATAAAAGTGAAAGAATATTTAATTACTGCATATCAAGAGCAAGAAGAGTAGTTGAATGTGCTTTTGGCATCTACACTGGAAAATGGAGAATTTTAAATAAATTTATTGAAACTAGCGTAGAAAATGCTATAAATATTGTAAAGGCCGTAACTCTGCTGCACAATGTGATAATAGATATTGAAGGTTGCAGGAAATCTCATGCCATAGAGACAGATTTTAGCAAAAGTAAATGCAAAAATTTGACAAAAGCAAATGATGCATTGTTAAAAGAATGGCAAAACTTATCTCTGATAAGTTATGCCATTATTTTAACAGTCCAAATGGTTCTGTTCCATGGCAAGAGCAAGCTGTTAACAGGATGTAATGTAAGTTAAACAGAGTTCTTTGAAATTTGGATGTGCCACTGATATTACATACCATATATTACTAAAATATATAGTATATATATTACATTAAGCATCAACAAATCTGGAAATTGTTCAGTTATGACATAGTGTAATTTCATATTTATACAGAATAAATTGCATTTTTAGTTTGTGTATGATACTGGCTACATGTTCTCTTTCTGTGTAATTATGATCTAGTTATCACAACTTATTTTATTGTAACAGTTTATCTATAGTGAAATTTCTACCTTTTTAAATATATTTTTTCAGTATTTTATACATATAATGGTCAACATCTCAACCCCATTAAATCCAACCACGTGGTTTGTACATGGTTCGTATGAAAAAGTAATAAAAAAACTACTTACTGCCTATATTAAGTTTTGTCGCAACATTATCCCACTCCTTATCAACGAGGTCTCTATTGTGGTACTCCTTAAGTTTTGAATTCCATACAATTTGTCTTTCGAATATCTTCGATATTAACGAGTCAACAAAGTCGGCCATTTTATTATTTGGTAGCACAAGCAATGGAAGCTACGATCAAACTAGCTTGGTACCGTGTTTCCCCGAAAATAAGACCTAGTAGAGGTTTTGCAGTAAGCAATTCAGCAAAACCTCTACTTGGTCTTATTTTCGGGGAAACACGGTACCAAAATTGCTAAATATAAGGCCTCCCCGGAAAGTAAGACCTAGCAAAGTTTTCGTTTGGAAGCATGCCCGCCGAACAGAACAGAGCATGCAGCTGTGATTCTTTTTAGCCTGCTACCGTTATCCCTATGTTTACCGTCCGTTGCAGAGCAGCAGCATGCACGACATGAAGACCGTCACCTATCACCAACCTCGATGTTCCCTTCCGCGGCCGTCACTTGTAAATGTGCAGGCAAGGCATCAAGAGGCCCGTCTCCTGCCGACACGCTGACTGTCCCTAGTATGCTGTACCAGTATGATGTGGTGAGCTCTTCCTGGTGGCCGGAAACCACCATACCATACGAAAAATAAGACATCTCCTGAAAATAAGACCTAGCGCATCTTTGGGAGCAAAAGTTAATATAAGACACTGTGTTATTTTCGGGGAAATGGTAGTTGCTTCCTGGATGCGCGTGTAGAAGCGTCATCTGGAGGTCGCTACACGCTAAACGCGGTTACTCCCGACGCGCACATTTGCTTCAACCGGTTTGTCCGCTCCGCTTAGAAGCGCGTTCACGCCCGCAGTCGCTGGACGCTGCCACGTAGGACGTACAGTACCTTTAGAGGTGGAATTATATAAAATTAAAACCTTTCATTATAATGAAAGGTTATAAAACCTTAGTTAAAATTAATTCAATTGATGTAATTAGAATTTGAGAATTATAGTGAAACCTCGCTTAACGAGCACCTCTCACAACGAGTGTTTCGCATAACGAGCAAAACAAATTGTAAAAATTCACCTCGCTTAACGAGCGATATTTCGCGTAACGAGTGACAGGGAGAGGGAAAGTCCCGAATTGTGCTCACGCGGCATGCCCATCAGTGTTTAGCACTCATTCCGCTAGCATCTTAGTGTCGCTTGCGATCACATATTTTTCCAAACTTGTGTTCACACATATTACTTATAAACATCAACAACCATAGCCCGTTGGGCCGGATGGCCGAGCGGTCAAGGTGGCAGCCTACCGCTCTGGGGGACCCGGAATCGAATCCGAACGGGTCGATAAATCCCCAGGAATTTTTCGGGGGTGGTCCGTTCGAATATGTCGGGCCCCGTCCCTCACCACCCGGTCGCCCCATTGTGGGCCTGGCCGAACCCATAATGGGCCTACTAAAAGAGGCCCTTTTAGTGCCCACAGGGCGGAGAGAGTTAAAAAAAACCATAGCCCGTTATATAATAAACAAGCTAAACGATATGCCAAATTCTTGGATAATTAAATTTAATGACCGATTCCAAATTAAGTTTTAGAAATGTCTGAATTAAAAATTAACTATTTATATTAATTACTATGTACACTGCATTACTACAAACACAACACACTACTTCAAACAACCTTTACTCTGCAGTTTCGGTTAGCTTTACTAACCCTCTTCAGGATTGACAAAAAAACCGTAAAGCTAACCGAAAACGTTAGAGTAAAAAATAATTTAACTGCAGAGTAAAGGTTGTTTGAAGTAGTGTGTTGTGTTAACTATTTATAATTATTAAATTTAATACGAGATAGAAACCTAAATGCCTACCTCTAGTCAAATTAATTAATTTCTAATATTTAATTATAGCAGTGGTTTCCAACCTTTTTGTACCTGCGCCCCCCTTTAAAAAAAAATTGTTGCGCCCCCTTAATTTTTCTAACAATCTAA
This sequence comes from Centruroides vittatus, assembly GCF_030686945.1. NCBI lineage: Eukaryota > Metazoa > Arthropoda > Arachnida > Scorpiones > Buthidae > Centruroides > Centruroides vittatus. The sequence goes on along the minus strand of NW_027122517.1, from coordinate 89,684 downwards.
TTTCATAAATACTCAAAGCGCGCTCGGCTCCAAACGCGAAAGCGAGATGTTCTCTTTCCAGCAAGAGTATGGATGGATGTTTTAGCATTTGTACCCGAAAAATTCGCGGCGAGGATTGTGGATTACGTATACCTATTTTGCTGATTCATTTTTTTGACACCTATTCGACTTTTTTGGTTTGTATTCGAAAATGATATTTTGGAAACAGCTGCATGCCCCCCTTGCAACAGTCTCGTGCCCCCCTAGGGGGGCGCGCCCCACAGGTTGGAAACCACTGAATTATAGCCTTTAGCATAACCCAAGAATTTGGTATATCGTTTGGAGTGTTTATCAAACATATTAGCTATGATTTTTTTTTGTTTCTGCAAATCGAATTCTCATTTCAGGATGGTTCATTCTGCGCTAGAAGAAAATATGATGATTCACGCTCCTTAACAGTGTATACTGTACAATTTTTTAAAATAAACTTTATACATAAAACATTTGAGTATTTTTCGGCGTGGAACGCATTATCGTATTTCACATTAATTTCTATGGAAAAAATTGTTCCGCTTAACGAATGTTTCGCATTACGAGTAAGATTCTGGACCGAATTATGCTCGTTAAGCGAGGTTCCACTGTAATTATAATATAACGTAGTATGATGTTCAAAAATAAATAAGACAAACTACTGCAGCTTAAATATTTAAATTAAAACGATTAATTAAATCAAATTTGAATTACAGAAGTTTCTCTGTTTGATTATATTTCTTACTTCATTGACAATAACATTTAACATTTCGAATTCAATTGCTAAAGCAGTACACAGTCAATAACATCGTGTCATCAAGATGATCAATATTCACATTGCACTTTTACAGGAAACCTCACTAACACAGCAAGAACAAAACATAAAGACAAACTGAATATTCATCGTAGTGGATTCACGCCGTTTTCTTGTATTATTTTATGATATCCAATATTATTGAATTTTTTAAAACTGGCGTGTAGCCTCTGTTTTAAACTTGCACTTGCACAAACTTCCTTTTTATTTAAGTTTTATTTTGGCACCTTTTTGAAATGCAAAACATTTTGTCTGCGAGGTTGACAACAGAAAGTTTAAAATAGAAAGGATGTTTGTGCGAGTCTATCGTCTACTTAGTAAGATTGCAATATAATTATTGGACAACTCAAAAAAGCGGTAAAAGTTATACGAAACGATAATCTGAACTAAATTTATTCTGAAGTTAACAGACAGCAAATAACAAATCATTAGGCTCAACAACTATAATTCGTGTTAACACTTGCTTTTATGTCAGGAGCAGATGCGCTCTACTGGGTTATCTGTTTAACGTTTTATACTTTTTCCCTCATATTGGATTACGGAAACTTGTATGTTTTAAATTTATATAATAATTTACATAATTCAGAATATGCTTTAATTCAGATTATCGTGCTTTCTTCATTCGTTGTAAGTGACATTTACAAAGTCAATCAACGAAGCTTTTATATATAAACTAATGTAACGTATTTAATATTTTAAAGCTATTATAATATTAAATAATTAATAAATAAAGTGTATGTTTGTTTTTTATAAGTTTGTTTCAAATGTATTAAGGACCTGGTTAAAACTTCTTTTTAAGTGTGTCCGTTCCTGGAAATCTGTAGTGCTCTTCCGTGTAATTTGATACGTTAAATCAATTCTGAGTTTTAAATAGCTGTACAGTAGACCCCCATAACACGGGTTTATATAACACGGATTCGTATAACACGGCGAAAAAATTGCGATCTGGTTCGTATAACGCTAAAAGAGACTCGTATAACACGGTAAAACGTCATCGCCGACTCGTGGGGGGACAAGATTGGTCGAATATTTGACCAATCTTGTCGCGACCAATAGCGGATATTTGACTTTGAGTTTGGCTGAGAGAGGAGTTTATTGCTATTCGCTTATACTCCGGAAGAATAGAAGGATGATCGCCCAGCCACCAAAGAGTCGGCCTTATAGAAGACGGCCAATCCGGGAAGACAGAAGAGAGGTCACGGACGCGACCAAAGCCGTCCTTATAGGAGACAGCCGCCGCGAGAAGGGAGGATAGGAATGCCTTCCGGGAGGACTTGGGGGAAGCTGGCCCCTATTCAGGCGTCATTGGGAAGGAGGAAAACCCGGAAAAAACTCCCGCTGCCAGCTTCTCCGAGTGAGGCGCGAACCCCCGATCAAACTCCGGTGTTCAATTGCGGATATTGTACAAACAGTGTTAAACAATAGTTTAAACGAGCACTGGACATTTATTATTCAACGGCCATAAAAATTATATATTTCTTTTCTTTTCTTTTGAAGACACAATGTAGTGACGTAAACTTAAACACTGGGCGAATTTTTCATCCTTTTTATTCGGTTGGAACGCTTTTTATTACATAACGCGTTTCGGGCCGATGCCCCTCTTCAGCCAACTAAACATTAAAAAGTAAGAGATGGCTATATACAAATATTTAAAAATACCGCGACAGCATACATAATTAGTTTTTAGAGGTTATTACCTTCTAAATCCTGGTGGTGAGAGCTTGTATACCATTAAAAGCTGGTCCGTACCTCATTCGGTAGTTTAGACGGATGTAATAGTCCAAGGGTACGAATCTTTATAAAATTCATAAAAAAGTTTAGTATCAGTCTGTAGAAGTATACTGGGTTATTCTTCACAGATCGTATTCGTGAAACCATACCTGAGATTCGTCTACCGGTGTGTTGTCTAACGCTGATCTCGTACTCCTCCACCTCAACTGCGGAGTACGATCTGTTTCTAATTTGCATATATCTGGTCGAGCATCAGCAGGGGAATATTCCTTTTAATAGGTTTCTTTTCCAATAAAATTATTCGGGGACCTGGCGGTGATTTTTTAGAACTCATCAGTACACAGCATGTGGCCATTGCTATTTTTTCCGCTTTTAATATTTTTAATATCTGTCGCTATGCAAATGACGTAACATCAGATCTTAAAACAGTTTTTTATTTTATAGTATATTTTATAGTAGTTTAATCCAATTTTCATTAATTTTTATGCTTAGATTAGTATTTATACAGGTCTTATTTTTATTTTTAATGATTTCTACACTTTCTTTGAATTTCCTGTTGTATGTCTTCTTTTCTCTATGTAGAATGCTTGTTTTAGTATCATCGATTTTACAGTTATTTAACACACAATGGTCATGGAATACTGAGTTTAGTCTGTTGTACTTTAAATCGGCTATATGTTCTTTCACTCTTATTTTGAGTTTTCGTTTTGTTTCTCCTATATAGAAGTTGGTATTTTCGCAAGTACATGGTATCTTATAAACTATGTTTTTCATATCGTCTTTTTTTATCTTCTGTTTCTTTTTTCTTTGTTTGGCTTTAAGTCTAGATAACAAGTTTACGTATTTTGGAGCAAGTTTTATATTATTTTTCCTCATATCTATGTCGATTTCTTCATAAAGGTTCCTAATGTATGGGAAGCTGGCATATTTTGGTTTCGATTCGGTTTTTTTATCTTTTATTTTTGTTTGGTTATTAGTAATTTTATTTTCCCATTTATGAATCAGTCTGGTTGGGTACCCGTCTAGGGCAAACTTTTTCTTCAATTCGATGATGTATTTGAGTTTATTAGTTTCTTTACTAGTTCTATTCTGTATTTTTCGGTATTCCATGTTAAAGATGTTTTGTTTTATATATAATGGTATATTTGAAGTATATTTTATTGTGGTGTTAATTGAACATGGTTTTTTAAAAGGTTCAAAATCTAATTCGTTTTCGTTTCTTGTTATCGTGACGTCTAAGTATCGTATACTATTATCGGCCACATTTTCTTCCTCTATTTTAAATTGGATATCCTTATCTATATTGTTTATTATATTTTTTATCATGTTAGGCTGTACTTCTGCATCATTATATATAATTAGGACATCGTCTACATATCTTTTATAATATTTTATGCCTGTTATATTATTAATTTCTTTGTCAATGTCGATCATTATTATTTCAGCTAGTTTCGGGCCTATGACGGACCCCATACTAATACCATTATTCTGTGTGTAGTATTCTTCATCTATCTCGAAATAATTACTCATATATGCAAATTCTATTAATTCTATGATATGTAATTCTACTTCTAATTTTTTAAGTTTATCTTCAATTAATTCCCATTTTATCGACGGGTACATATCAATCACATCCAGACTAGCCATTTTTGATGTTTTTTCTATTTTAACGTTTTTTAGACTGTCCAAAAGTTCCTCTGTGTTTTTAATAGAGTGCTTCGAATTTTGGTATTTCTTAAGTTTTTGTTTAAGGAATTTTTCCAGATTATATATGTAGCGAATTTAAAATCGACTATGGGTCTTACTTTTTCTCCCATTTTGTGGGTTTTAAGTTTCACATTCAATTTAGGTGTTCTATCATTATCTTGATTAAGAATGAACTCTCGTTCTGCTCTTGTGATTTTGTTAAGTTTTTGTAGTTTTGTAGGCCCGAAACGCGTTATGTAATAAAAAGCGTTCCAACCGAATAAAAAGGATGAAAAATTCGCCCAGTGTTTAAAGTTTACGTCACTACATTGTGTCTTCGAAAGAAAAGAAAAGAAAAGAAAATACAAAACACGGTTTCCTCAAGATAGAATTATATTTTTATTAATAATGTCTCCAAAGTTAAGTTATTTTTCTGCGAAGAATTCGCTGATCGGGAAACACGCGTCCTCCATCCGATGAGCCGCTCCGCTACGAAAACAAGCTTAAGCAATGGCGTGGTCGGGCGGTGGACACTCGGTAAGTAATCGTATAATTTTTTGTTTATAGCATAGTTTATAGGGATTATTCCCAAAAAATTATACGTGATTTGGAAATGTTGAGTCAAATTAGTCTAGAATCGATTAATTTTATGGAAGAAAACCTTTCAAACGGCCGTAGCCCCTAAACTGCACACGTGCCTGGCTGTGATTGGCTCATGTATTTAAGTGACTCGTACAACACGAATTCATATAACACGGAACGTATCTACTGTTATAGGGAGGTCTACTGTATACAATTATTTAAAAGTAGTCTATATCTGTTTTAAAATGTTTTACTTGATTATTGTTTTATAGTGTTTGAAACAAAAAACAAAACTTGCTCTTTCCAGCTTAGTGAATCAAACAAAGTACTAGATATCTGATGCCTTTTTATTTTTTGTATGAAATTGTTGAATTAAATTATATAAATATAAATTCTATCCACATTTTGTATTTTATCACGATTTCTATAAAATATTTTGTAAGGCCGAGAATCCACTGGCGTATAAACCAGCGTAAAAATCCTGGAGTAAATACTTTTAATCACGTGACCATTTTATGCCGGAACAGGTCGTGAAACGAGCGTAATAGCCCTACTACGTTCGCACACAAACCACGACTCACTTCGATCTCGATTTACGTACAATCTGGATTGTGACTGTCGCCAGTCGAATGTTGCGCTGTTCGCACAGGCAGTCCGCCCGAGAACAACCCGGCTATTACACGCGATGATAAAACTGGCATAACTACTCGGTAAGTCACGAACACCAACACACAAAATGGAAGTTTTGATTAGAAATAAATACTTTTTTGCCATATATCTAATAATAGACAGATGTCATCGTCTTTCCAAATATCTTTGTTATTTCTCCGTCGACAGCCCGACACGTGTTCCACAGCCATCTTGTATTTTCTCGCGCGCGTGGGATTGTGGGATCTCTCCTATGACTGGATCTAGTTTCCAGAACTTTCTTGAGTCGATCGCGATTGAACCTCGTTTCGGTCGAGAGAGGTCGCACCAAGGCATAGTCGCCAACCTTGGTCACAATCTAGATTGGAATGCTCGGTGCGAACGGGGTATAAAGCTGCGCCAGTCGAGCAGTGTTCGAGTTTCGACCCGAATACGTCCTTGAAACGGTACCATCAACCAATCGGAAGTCGGTAGAACGTGATTTTGACACGGTGCGAAATTGACGGGAAGCGAGCTTTCATTCGTTGTCTCGTAAAGACCTAGAATAGATGTCAAAAGATTTATCGAAAACATCCGAAAGTATCCACGTATCTACGACAAGAGGTAAGCCTATCTCGATTATAAGAACTGATGTCTAAAACAAGCGATATGGACGGCCATGAGAAAATCCTTCAATTTAGATGAGTATATAATAACAAAGCTAGGCGTATAAGTGCAGTATATCGTTTTTACGACGACGCTTCGTCCTAAAAACTTCCGCTAGTGAAACTGGGCCACCATCGCAATCCAAACGCAAATAGGTCACGTGATTAAAAGTATTTACGGCGAGGATTTTTACGCTGGTTTTCGGCCTAAGTAGTAGGCCTTGTTGAAAAACTGCTTTCGTAACTACAGTAAACATTGCAGTTAAAAATATTAATACAATAATCTCGTCAGAGTATCCAATACGATCCGTTTTTTAACGTCAATAGCATATTTGCTTATACATAGAATGGTCGAACTCAGGCTCTTATATACAGTACTTATACAACTTTTTTAATATAAATTTGGTATATACAACTTACGTGTATTATTTTTCTAAATCCTATCTATTTCACAAAGCGGAACTACGCAATTCAAAAAGGAATAAGATGGTAGAATCGTTCGCACTATACAGGCGCCGTTTTTACTTTTTGCTTCTGCCTCATATTGAACTAGCGCATTCGTAAAATTTTATCGTTTTGCTACGCAGTGACTGATTTGGTTAAAATCCATAGTAAAATCACATTTTTTATAGAGGTCATCTTAGCAAAATGTTTACATTTTACCACCTTTCGATTGGCTGGAATGTTAGCGGTTCCGCAAGAATTCAAGTTCGACTCGAAGGAGAAAATCAGCTCGGAAATCCGATTAAATCCATCCGCGCTATTTTACACGATTGTGAAAAAACTGTCACGACAGAACTTGCAGTTCTGAAAGCGCAACCAATTCCGCCTGTTATTCGCGACACAAAAGGTGATTATGAAACAAGCCTAAATTTGTTGACTATTATGAAGTTTAATATACAAACGGATGATACGCGTGACTCGTAGCCTTCGACAGACAAATGACAACTAAGGGTACGTTCGTAACCTCGTAGTTAAACGAATGTTAGAGTGTGACTATGAAGACACGAATTTAGTAGCGAGCGAGCGATACAGTTGTCGCAAAGCAAGAAATATTGCTGGCGAGAGCGAATTTCTGGATCTCGCGTATATCTAACAGGGGTTGATATTTATCGCTTCTCGCCTCTTGTCGCCATCGCCACATATTTTCGCTCTCTCGGAAAATTCGCTCGCTCGCGTCTGCATAGTCGCAGCCTTAATCTGGCCTATCTTAAAGTATTTCTAACGTAACAGTGATATTTACCAAAGCAGTTAAGAGCTTGTAGTGGCGCGGGAATAGAACTGGTGCCCTTTTGCCTCTAAGCAGACCCGCGTAACCATTATTTTTTGAACAAATGAAATACACTGCGTGTTTTTAGTAAAGAAACGTTGTTTTAAAGAGTTTACTTCTGTTAATAAAAAGAAGATTAATTTTACACAAGGAATTATTGGGGGTCGTAACTTTTCTCCGGACCCTGGGAAAATTTTTAGCTCCCTCTCGACAGCCCCGATATCCACTACAGAACTGCAGTATATATAACCACAGTAGCCAAACTGTGGCACTTTTAGACTCTTTACTGCAGCTTCGGTAAAACTTATTTGATTTTTCTTAAATGTCGATAGAATGTAGAAGTTCATATTAATATTTTTCTAAGTTTGTGGAATGTTCTATAGTGTAATATATACGTGGATTGTTTAGCGTAACTCGTAGCTCGAAACTTAAAGGTCGGCGCGTACCGAACGTTCTATGACAGCGTTCCTCAATCTTTTTTGGCCCGCGGACCGGTAATTTTTTTTAACAAAAACATTTACTAGATATTAAAGAATTACTTTCCCGGTTGTGCATATGCGGTACCGGGTTTGTGTACTAATCTCTGTACATAATAAAGTAAGATTAAAGAATTACTACAGAAGTAAATTGTAAAATTATTATTATCATTTACTTACAACAATGTTTAAATATAAATATAAGTGATTATTATAATCAATATATATTATAAAAATAAGTGTACAACGTGCGTGCCACTAAAACTCAAAAACGATTCCCGGTACGATCAAGGAAATTATATGGTGTGGTAGCCCTCTATCCGCCATCCATGTAGAAGGTTCCCGTTTTTACCCGAAGGGCGTGCTGTTGGAGATATAAGGGCTGGAAGTTTCACCCTCTAGACATTTACCACTGACCAGTTTTCCAGTAGTCCTAAGCGTTGGGAAGCATGCCAACGCTTACGACTACTAGAAAACGACAACCACTGGGAATTAACACTACAAGAAGCCTTAATCACAGCCTCAGCTGAACAAATCAGAGACTTATTCGCCACAATTCTAACAACACGTAACCCATCGAATCCAAAACAGCTACGGGACTCCTTCAAAGAGAGTATGAGTGATGACATACCGTACCAAATCCGACAAGCTCATCCAGAACTGGCCACCGAATTCAACGACGACATCTTCAATGGAGCACTCATTCGCCTAGAAGATAAATGCGTAGCAATAAAAAACCAGACATTAGTACAACTTGGGATGCCAGCACCACGAAAAGGTGCTTTCAATGCGCTAAACTTCGAAATTACAAAGGAAAAAAGCTACAGCATCAACGAACTAGGCCTACTTCAATGCATTACTCACAACAAACCACTCCTCAATGACAATCAAAAAAAATTTACAACGTTATCGTGGACCGGATCAACGAAAACACTGGCGGAATTATTTACTTGGACGCCCCAGGCGGCACCGGGAAAACGTTTCTAATAAATCTATTGCTGGCGGAAATACGTGCTAAACAACACATCGCACTTGCACCGGCATCATCCGGCATTGCAGCCACACTTACGGAAGGAGGACGAACTGCCCGTTCGGCCCTACAACTACCGTTGAATATAGCCGAAGAACAATTCCCGGTATGTAAAATGTGAAGAGAATCTGGACGGGGCGAATTTCTAAAACAAGTTAAAATTATCTTCTGCGAGGAATGCACGATGGCACGTAAAAAATCACTCGAAGCCGTGGACAGAACATTACAAGACTCGCGAGGAAACTCCGAAGTGATGGGAGGAGCTCTACTCATACTCTCGGGAGATTTTCGACAAACACTTCCAGTTATCCCCAATTTAACACCAACGGACGAGATCGATGCGTGCTTTAAAAAAATCACATCTCTGGCCACACATACAAATACCGCGACTAACAAAAAATATGAGAGTTGAACTCTCGAAAGACGACACAACAGCACATTTTGCTCAAAAACTTTAACAAATAGGCGAAGGCACATATCCCTCTGACCGGACGACCGGCCCGATCGAACTCGACGGTGATTTTTGCAACATAGCCACTACCGAAAACGAACTCGTCGACCAAATTTATCCAAACATTGTTCACGACTATACCAATCCGGAGCGGCTATTTCAAAGGGCAATTTTGGCAACTAAAAATAATATTGTCGACGATATCAACTTTAATATTCGAAAGAAAATTCCCTGTGAGGAGAGAATATACAAATCGATCGACACGGTGGTAAACGTCGAAGAAAGTGTCAACTTCCCCGCAGAATTTCTAAACTGTTTGCGAGTACCGGGAACGCCATTACACCGCCTTCGAGTGAAAATTGGATCTCCGATCGTACTACTCGGAAATCCGAACTCACCAAAACTATGTAATGGGACGAGGACGATCGTCAAACAGCCATCGAGTAACGTCATCGAAGCCGAACTTACGACTGGAAAGGACAAAGGACACGCAGTATTTATCCCCGGAATGCCGCCGATCTCTACCGAACTGCCATTCCGATTTAAAAGACTGCAATTTCCAATCAAATTAGCCTATAGTTTTACAATTAACGAAGCTTTAAAACATTGCGGCATCAACCTCAAAGACTCCCGCTTCCCCGGATAACAAAATGAAAAATGTTTATAAACAAGTATTGTAAATAGTTAGAATATGTTTTCAATAAAATTGTTTTACCTCATATTTTAAAGTTCATCCTTTTATTCCAACTACCACACAATCTCGTATCAACTCCCTGAGCGAAGCCGGGTACTGCTGCTAGTTATTTTATATACATTAATCTTGAGAAAAATCACAGAAAAACATAATAAAATCACAAAAACATTGCTTATAGGACACAACAAAAAATCAATCCTACGATTACTAAAAATTATAAATTTAAAATTTGTGTTAATTTGGTATACATTGCTAATGAGAAGATTGCTGCTGCTCTTTCTCAATGAACGTTTTAATTGTGGATTGTAAATTAGTTAAGCTGAGTCGGAGCGGTGAAATAATTTGAAGTCTATTTCTAAATTTATTTTTTATTACCAGTATAATTGAAAATCTCACTTGACATAAATATGTTGTTGCGAAGGGGACTAACATTTTCTTTGCTTCCTTTTTGATTCAAATTTTTCTTTCTGATCTAAAATTTATCTGTAGACATTGTTGAAAACCTAGTTTTTAACATAATACGAACTAATCTCGAGGATGGACTCGTATTCACTGTTACTTAAATCTAATTTACTACTGTCATATATTATGAAAGGGTTTGTTATCCACAAATTCCTTTCACGTGTGGTTTTTTTCCAGATGGAAAATATTTTTCGAAACTATTACATAAAGATTGTAAGTGCTGCTCATTGATTATACACTATTTAATTTTGATAAATTTATATCTTGCTACAAGGTAACAAAGTTAGAATAATTATTAAATATATCGACATTATTTTTTACCTTTTACCAAATTTTTTGACGCAGAGCGGTAAAAATTGTCCGCGGACCGGCGATTGAGAAACGCTGCTCTATAACATATAGCTGTATAACGCTATAAAGTGTTCCACTACGAACAGGTTTGGTTTCCGAGGTTAAATCATAATTCGACGATTAACCTAAACGTTTATTTGTACACAGAATAACCTTGTATTGTTAATGTTTGATGCCTCAATGTACAGGTACTATACTATACTAAGCTCGTTATCCGCTCGCTATTGCTCAGTACCAGTTTTTCAAACGCATTTTTTTCACCTAACGCACTGTTTAATGATGTACAGTTTAGTTTTCATGATAATAGAGCGAAAAATTTCGTCTGCTAGATTTACTATTTAAGTTTTGAACATATTTTTGAAGTATAAATCATAAAAGTTTAAAAATTAGCGGAAAACGTTGTTACTCCAGCGTTATCAACTTTAATTCCACCTTATCAGAGGCCATCGCGATGGAACGTCAGAATTCACGCAAAAACGAAAACTTATGACAAGCAATAGAAATATATTGGCATTAATTATGTATTACTGGCCAGCGACTGGACTGCAACGCTTACTCCTCGACCCGCAAGAGAACTTGAAAATCGGAATGAAATTTAAATTATCAAATTGTTAGTAAATCTTAAAGTTCGTAAGTTGAACGTTCTGTATTGTGTACCAAACTGAATGCGGTACTGGGAAAACCAAGCCCTGGACACAGCGTATAGATTATAGCGCGTTATAAGCAAAGTACGAAACTTCTGCAGTGTTATAGCGCAATTAATTGTTACGGCGGGTGAGCGCCAACGTTAATTTTAAACGGGCACCCACTGAAAGCTAAGGATGTGCTCGTACGAAACTCATAGTCTTCCGAGTATCAACACAAACCATTGGCAGATCACTCGCACTTGTCCGAGTGATCTGCCAAAGTTTCCTACTACTTAATACCTGACAAATAAAATTTTCTTTTTGACTATGAGAAAACATCTTAAATAATAAGCAATATTTAAAATTCTTTGTACAGTACGTTTACGTACCAACTATCCGAGTCGTATAATCCCACCAAATAAGCACTGCTGATCTCTTGCAAACTGCGTGAACGAATGCAAAAGTTAACTGCGTGCGCTTAGTGTGTTTAGTGTAGCTTTCCTGTAAAGGAAATATTCTAAAAAGTATTCACGTATTATATCTTAGTTTGTTTAACTGTTTGACGTCACATAAAAACGTAACAACGTAGACAATTATTAAGCAAATCTCAATAGTAATTACAATACATTTCATGGAAGTGACAATGAAGAGTCGATAGACCAAATGAAAAAGTTTCTTCATTACATTGCCTCATTTTAATGTTAGGTAGATCGTTCACTTGGCTGGATGCGGCACTACATACGTAACACTTTTCAGTCGATTTATTTGATGTTAAAGCATTACAGACCTTAGTATCGACCATGGTTTCGATAAACTCGTGATTTACTTTTAAAGTGAAATTCTTATATATAATTTCGGTACTTTGTATCTCACAAATCTGGTTTTTGATGCGAATAAATTCGCACAGACTTTCCTTTCTTTTACGAAGCCAAAACGAATTGGTCCGCAATATCTGGTAGAACTCGGTCTAGGATTTTGCCATAAAATTACCTTTTTCTCATTTTTGTCGTATGAAAAAGTTTGTATATGTACCAAAGACGTGGTAATTATATTAGCGTCCTCGGAATTTTTCTTCCGAAGCTCTTTGTTGTATCGACTCTGTCCTCCACTGCCGTCCAAACCCCACTTGTAAACGTCGGTAATATTCTTCAAATTGCATTTATCTTCTACATAAAAACTCTTTAATACATCTGTTAGAGTGATAAAAAGACGTTCTGTAGTTAGGTTCACTAAAACTTGAAGTTTTATATCACTTTTATCTTCTGTAATAGTAGCATCCGATGGATAATAGGCTTTCTTTGCTTTCTTAATGCTGCGATAACACGGATAAATATTAACATCTTTTTCTATAGCACTTTGCCGTAACATTATATACTGCGATTTAGTTAATTTCGAGAAGGTAATTAAAGTCAGAGCTTCCTCCGGAGAATACATATTGTGTAGTACCGATGGTCGATTAAATGCCTTTTTCAATCTCGTCGCTGATTTTGGAGATCTCATAATACTTTTTATTACGTTAATTGCATCTCTTTTTCCAGATAATCTTAACATTACCTCAGCAGCGTAAGTAATTTCATTCGAGTTCCGATCATCACCGATTTCTTGAACTTTTCTCATTTCTGCTCTCGGTCCAGTTTTCGAAAATCCTTTTTGGGACGACCCATTATTTCTTTTTTTTGGTGTTTTACAGCTTGCACCAGTTTGTGGCAAATGGACATTTTTGATAATTATCCGATCGTCGAGCCATAAATGATTTTTTGTCGAAAAATATTTCATATTTCGATTACGTCTCTTCCATCTTTGACTTAGACCAACGAAAAAAGAAGAAATGATTCGACGTAACTCATTCTCCATAACTCGACTAGGATTTGTTAAATTAAACTTTCCTTTAATGTAGTCTACGGTAATATTTTATACTTCGAATGACCCGCTTATCATTTTATCTTTTTCTCTTAGTTGTTCAAAAAGTTCACTCTTGCTGACTACGAGCCAACGCCCACGAAACAGAAAATGGTTATACATCAGAATCCGCGCGTTTCCGCACACAAATATCTGTTAGACATAATTATAAAACCTTCAAAAATCCGGAAAAAATGAAATTAAAACGTACAAAGACACACGAACAAAGATGCGGAAGTTTTAAAGTGCTACTTATTTAAAATAAAGTGTAAAAATCCCTCGGCTTTGCGATTGTTTTATATAAAATCTCATCATTGACTATTATTAATGAAATATGCGTATTAAAATACATACCTTGGCGATTACTATTCATCTTAATATTAGACAAAAACACTCAAAACAGCCAGCGAAACAACTATTCGAAACAAGTCCGAACACGGCACTAACGTTTTGAATCCAACGAGATATAAAACTGATGCTTTTCTTTTGTCGTTTAGCAACTCCACGGGGCGTATTTTAAAAATTATCGATATCGATTGACTCACTGGAATGTTGTTTATTAATTCATAAATATGTAAGGGTCATTATCAGTTATGCAGTTTTTGACTTTTGTCCTCCTGGAATCGTTTCACGACCCACCGTGCGGCGTCTCAAGTAACAGAGTACGGTTATACCAAAGAAGTAAGTTCTGGAAGGCAGGATCATATAAAGGTCCACTAACGGGCAATACGATCACACGGAGAGTGGTGTCAAATCCCACTTCGGCTCAATTCTTTTCTTCCAAATCCTTCTAACCTATTGAAACATTAATTTCATTATATCATTTAATTTTCAAATTATCAAGAGATGGCGCCTAACACCCGCCTCTAGTGCCAAATTACTTAGCATTTAATTAGCCCGATATAATCCGGAATGGTTTGGCTGAAATGTTTGTTTGTTTTTCCATTAATTCTACCTGTATTAGTTTTTACATGTAAGTGTAAATAATACTATATTTAGTGCACTTCATTGCAAAACTTTCTCGAAAATAAATAACATATTAATAAAAGTGTTATCGAAACGTGTAAGCTATTTTCAAATAATTTGATTTTTTGAATGTGTTGTAAAGTTTCATTCTTTTCTTAACTTTATAACATTAACAGTTTATTAGCAAAATGTCGTGACCAATGCTCTGGCCATTAAAAAGTTCATGCTCCAGCAATTAATTTTACTAGAATATATTTGATATATAGCTTGACAGAGATCATTTAAACCTTAAAGTCCTAAAATACAACTCCAAGTTGCTACTTTGTTAATTTAAATAAATATATCATTAAATGAATGGGAATGCAACATACGATAGTATACTTTGCAACACTTGTTTTACAATACTGAAATAAAACTATTAAATAAAATAGTAAATAAAACTAATAAAAAGGACACATTATTTCCAATTAAGTTGAGACTATTTTTTAATTTCAGGGTATCAAATTTGACGAGACGTTCTGGAATGGACGATTATATAAGGGCTGAGAAATTAGGAAGAATGGGCGGAAATTGTTCAAAGAACTTTAAAAATTGTCCATTTTCATTTTTCAGCACGGTGTCTTTAATGTAATTTTCGTAATGTAATTCATATTAAATAAATTTATTTCTTTTTTTGATCATATTTTTCCTCTAATCTTGCTTTTATCGTTTCAAGGTGGAGAAATATTGAATAATATTTCTCCATTCGTTAGAAAGATCTCGTGGTGTTCGATTGTAGAGTCCTGCGTCCGATTTAATGAACGTCCATTGGCCTGTTCCATATTTTTGAACACTGGCAACTAATAATTCTTCTTTTCCCATAGACCGTGGCATCTGCAAAGAGAGGAATATTGTAATGTGTTGCTTAAACCAGATAACTGATATATTTAAATCAAGTTGAAACACTTTTGGAGGTGACGTTATCGAAATTAATAATTGATATCGTCATCTCCAAACTTGCAAATAAATCTTACTGTACAATTCTAAATTATGAATGGCTAACAAATCCGAATTATTTACAGTCAACCATTTAAATGTTACTTTTTTGGATATGAAGACAAATGTTTCAAATCTCGTCAAATTCATCTTAGCTTCTTTTATGTTAAGCATCTGTCTATAAAAAGTGCAAGAAGTATTATAAAAAACTAATATTATCAGAAATACACTTAAAAAATGCGTATTGGTGTGTGTTATAGAGTAAAGATTCTCTAATTTTTAATTGAAAATACTTGTAACATATAACTAAAACATACAAATATCATTTGTATATCGTATATTTGTATATTTGAATATCGAATAATAAATATCTGAATTAGAAAGTTATTTTTAAAACTGATTACAGGCAGTCCTCTACTTACGAACTTAATCCGTTCGTAGCGGTCGTTCGCAAGTCGAAAAGTTTGTAACTCGAAAAGACGATGCTTTACGCAAAAACTCAAATATAACGTTGTTTTTACATTTGTGTAATGTTTAGGCTACTTGAATAATGTTGAATTAAGATTGTTAAAGGAAAGTATAAATTCAAATCAATCAGATGTACATTATTTATTAAAATTACTCATTTAAAACAACTACAAATGTACATATGTATGTACTGTAAAGGTTTTTAACGTAAAACTTCAAAAATAAACTTGACTGTACATAAAAAATAATAGTAAACAAATGACACCACACACGATTGACACACGACTACAATCCAAACCGAACTAACAGCCTCTCACCTACCTCTCACGCTTAGAGTACCTAGATATCAGAGTAGCGATACACGAGTCATCGCCGCCATATTCTGTCGATCGACTGTCATCATGTGGTCTATGGGTTTACATTAAGAAATGACGATTTTTTTAGTTTAATAAACAATTTTTACGAATAAAATGCTTTTATACAGTCGATGGACAGAATATGACTCGTGTATCGCTACTCTGATATCTAGGTACCCTACTCACGCTCGTGTTAATCCGCCATCTGTCGGCTTTGTTCGTAACTTCGAAAGTTCGTAAGTCGAATGTTCGTAAGTAGAGGACTGCCTATATACCCGAGTCTATCTTAGGGTAAAGTTCATTCTCTTCATCCAGTTTGATGAATTGTGCACAAAATTTCCAACATAAAAATTCACGAACCCATTCCCAAGCTTTCTTCCTTTCCATCCCGAATCCTTCCAAAAGAAACATTTTTTAAATCGCCACTCGGATACGTGCAAGTGACAGCGACCTCTGGCATTTCGTTCGCTCTGATTCGATTCCGGCTTCCCAGAGCGGTTGGTTGATGCGTCGCTATTTCAACCACCAGGAGTCTTCCAGATCATCCTAAAAACTTTATGTAAAATAGGGGCCAGCTTCACTTTTATATGAAGACCATAAACATTACCGATCAGAGGTTCGTAGCTTTAATTACACGCTGATATTTCATTAATTACGATTTATATTTTATTAAATGTAAATAAAAATGGCTTATAAATAAGAAAAATCCGGAATATTGAGCAAATCTTCGTAATTTTTACGTGTAAAGTTGAAATTAAAATGCGTTTTTTTACTTTGTAAATGAAGTCGGTTTTATCTATTTTATGATATTATAACAGCAATAGTTTCTTAAAAAATTAATTTTGGTAAATCCTACGTAGGCGATTTATATATAAATGAATTAATTTAATTTATATCGTCAAACGACTTCTTTTCTAAAACTAAAAATTATATTGGTCTATTTTTTAATTTTTAATATTCGTGTACCAAAAACGATATTATTTACTCATACATATACAAAAATAACTTTATAAAAAGAACAATTTTCTATGTTATAAACATGTTTTTGATATCAATATATACAAATTAAGTGTTATGTAAAAACAATTAAATCGGGTACAAACTTTTTTGAATTTCCTATTGTTATTATAATTTACTTTTCTTTTCGCAGCGGAACGATCATATTTAATTAAATTGTTCAAAAATTTCAGTCTAATCCATATACGTTGCTTTACGTACGTGCATATAATGTCTTCTGGCAACTCAATTGTTTGTTTAATTAATGATGTAATAGATGAAACAGTTTTACATTTGAAATGCAGTTTTTACATTTTTGTAAAAATTGATTCCATTTTTTAAATTAAATTAAAGAAATCTTCTGATGGTTGTGATAGTCCACCAAAAGATAAATTGTGAACAAGGGACATTATTGTATAATTATGTTTATTTTTATTTTGGTGACTGACACTTCCTAAATTTGGATTTTTTTCTTTTTTTTTTGTATTTTCTCACAATCCATCCCGCTAAATATTGTAATCCATCACTTTTTAATTCATCTAATTCATCACTTTTTAACTCTACATTTTCCTGAGATATCTCACATAAATCATCATCATTTACATTGCATGAATTTTCAGATATTCCTTGTTCTTTAAAACTAGACATATCTGAAACTTTTTGCAGTAAATCTGCCTCTTCAAACATTTCATTTATTAAATAATTTTCGGCTATCCCGATCTTCCGTGTTTAATTTATTTTGCAATATTCTTGGTGTTTTCCCTAAAATTATCATTCTTACTCTATATATTACTTCGAGTGGACTAGGTTGATCATATAAACCACCTCTAGTTCGAATCTGCGAAAATAGATTTTCTAAAGAATCCCGATTTACTTTCCATGTTAAGATATAATGGCATCAATGGCGTAGCGTAGTGGGGGCGGCAGGGGCGGCCCGCCCCGGACGGCACTTATAGGGGCGGCAAACTTTCGCAATAAATAATAATATCTTGTAAAAATACCTAAATAAGGGGGCGGCGAAATTTTTCTCCGCCCCGGGCGGCTGATACCCACGCTACGCCACTGAATGGCATTTAATAAATTTTGAACTAAGGTCGAAAAATAAATCTGTAGTAGATTTAATAGATATAAGCATTCCCTTTTGAAATGTTTGAAGCGATTGTTTACGTACACATCTCGTACCTTCAATTATTCTGTAAGTATTATCGAGTATATTATTTTGTTCGGTTATGTTAATGCCGTAAGCACATTTGGAAGGATAATCAATTTTGTAACGAAAATTGGGTGTTGAACTATTGGTAACATCAAACCACGCATTAATTGATGATATAAATTCAGAAGCTGCTAAGGCATTTTCGGTTTTAATATATCTTTTAATAGCAATAGCTGTAGAATTAGAAAACCGTATATCTCGGCGGATAAGACGATGTATAAATTTTTGTCCAAGTTTTATAGTTTTAGCATATATCTGTCCTATAAGACGACCCCCAAACTATCAACGGCCTATGAATTTAGTTTAGATCGGCAATCATTATCTGAATAATAATACTGTATAGCGTATACGGAATTATGTCCTATTTGTAATTTTTCGAATGAACAAATTTTATTTTCTTGCATCTGGCGATTTTCGCAAACATTCGCACTAATTTGGACATTCGGGTAATGACCGTGACTATTCACAAAAACGTTGTATGGGCTATTCTATTTTGTGCACATACCCTACTCTCTTCTAGTAAATAATTACGGTTTGTCTGTCTTTTTACAATGGTTGTAATTTATATAAATTTCGATCTAATTTTCTTGTATCTGTCCTATAAGACGACCCCGGATTTTCCGGGCCATTTTTTATGGTTTGACTATCGTCTTATCCGCCGAGATATACGGTAATTCGCAGGCTAATCTAACATTTTGTTGTTGAAATTTTTGACACGTAATACGCTCTTCTTTTAATTTATGGCAAACTTTTATTTCATTGGAATCTATTTGAAGTAACTATTGTAATGAGTCCTTGTTTATTAATGTATGATCCGAAGTTAGAAAATCTGTGTGAGGATCTGAATTATTGGCCATCTATGTGTCTTTCTCGTTAGTTCGTGACATGGTAACGTCGCATCAACTTTTATCGACTAACTGTCAACTTTTACACCCGAGAGCGAAACATCTGTTCGGTTCTCTGGCACCTAAATGGCACTTCTTATCGCTTCTTGACCTAAGGTTCTGATTTCATTCATCCGAAGTAAAACAGCGCAACAAATTCGTCAGTTGTCGCCCAAATCTACAATTGCCAGGATCCCTAATTTCGTAGCGCGTCATTTTTCTTTGTGCGCGTCAATTTCTTCATTGGATTCAGTCTGTCGTCCATCGACTATCCGCCGGAATCAGAATACCGACTTAAGTGGACTAATTTCATCATTTCGAATTTCGCCATTCGCCAACTTCGCCATTACTTTCGTCAAATCTGACGAGCGAGTCAACCCAACTCGGGTATTTATCGCCACGCGTACTTTATGTAAACTCTCTCTCTCGAGAATCGCGACGTTAGGCTTATCTTTCCTTTTTGAATGTATGTCGATCGTGTTCCCATTTTGTGTAAATAAATGTTGTTTAGTTAACGAGGTCTCTGCGCGAGTTACTTCCGGTGCGCTATCTCTCCCTCCATCCCGAATCCGATTGCTCCGTAAGGCGACCGCTCGCGAGATCTATCTTTGAACCGCCGCGGCTTCCGTGTCGGCTAAGACACGGTGGTGTCAATCCCGACGAGGCATCGAAGAGGTGCCGACCCTCCGGTCACACCAGTATCTAAAAACCAATTTCTAATCAGTTTTAACAAATGAGGCGCATCTGGAAAATGATATATATTATTTCCATTACACGGATGTATAAATTCAGTATCGAATATACTTATTCTTAATCCTTTCCGTAATCTTATATTTTGTCCACCGCGGTCACTAACAACAGCATCAACAGTATATCCCGCATCAAAAAGTTTTGAAATAACAAGTAAATAAAAGTTTTTTTCATTTTAACATCAAAATCCAAGTAAACTGGTTGTTTCCATTCCACCATGCAAATAGTCATCTCGCCATCAATACTAAAACTTGATTATTGGGTTCAATAACTTTACCCCTCACTTTATCATATTCATATATACGCTTTACCCGAAATATCAGTAAAATGTTAAAACAGAAAATTAAAGTAATTATTGAATTATGTGGTTTTATCAATACGAGTACAGTACATACAGTACTTACCTTCATCCCATCGAACCGAAGAACTGTAAGTTTTTCCTCTTCCGAAAGTTCGAAGCCTTTAATTTTCACGATGTTTATAACACCATTTAATACGCCTCGAAAAGATTTATTTTCGAAGCCCGCGGTCGAAGCGTCGAAACCGCGGGTAACGGGATATTCGTTCGATTTCTTAAGTACTGTATAAATATGATCTTACGCTTAAATATCTCGAAGTAAATGCCAAATTCGTATCTTCTTTCTTCCATTTAATTTTCTTTTTTCCCTCCGGCAGATTATATATTTGTGTTTCGGTAAAGGTACCTTTCAATATTGATATAACAAAATCTTTTCTTATTTTTTCATTTATTTTTTCAATTTTTCGTGTTCTCTTTGAATGATGATAGTTTTACTTTTCCACCGTTTCAGATTTCTCTGGATCGCTCGCATTCTTATCTCAATATGTTTAATCTTCATTTTTAAAATAGAATTTTCGTGTTTTAATTTAAAATCGAGATCTTCTAAAGTTTTACACTCGTCACACTTGTTAAGAGATTCTTCCGGTTTATCCCGTTTATTTACATCTAAAAGTTTTCCTGCCATTTTTTCCCCTATTTCTTTGTAATAAACGATTCTTTCTTTCATTCGACTGCTTAATATTTTCATTTTCTGTATTTCCTAAATTTACTGTCGGCAGCGAAGTTTTCTTTAGTTTAGGTCTTGCCAACAAACCTAATAATTCGGCTTTTAAATTTCTCTCAAAATCATTTTCTGCGAAATGATCGGAGCGAACGTGACGAGAATCGGGAGTAAATTTGTCTTTTCTTTTACAATTACGGATCCATTTTTTTCTTGTTATTGGATCTTTAAAAAACCTAAAATAACCAACTTTCCCGTTTAATAACTGTTTCGCCATAGCCGTTATTACAAGTTGCAACAGCGCACCTTGCTCTAACCTCTCACCAACATCTAAAAATAATAATAACAAAATTTAGGAATTTTTTATTTCCCCAAATAAATCTAATCGAGATATAATATTTTGAAGTGGTAAAAAGAAGTATTAACATTTCTTACATAAAAATTATTATACAAATAAATAACGCTACAATAAATTTATACTAAATATATAAAACATTTTTATATTTTGCATTTGTATGCATTTTACGCAAATATGCATATTTTAAAAAGTTATATTAATTAATGTTGAGCATCAAACACAAGACCGTGTTATTTATTAAACACTTGGCACTTTTCCACTTCTATTAGTTGAGACGAGATTTTATTTCACTCGTTTCGGGCATTTCGCCCCTCTTCAGTCAACTAATAAAACAATATACAACATTTCAAGTAATATAACACACACTAACAGATACCACAAAAATTAATTTAAAACGTACCGTTAGTTCCTCGAACTCAAGGGTGCGCGTGCATAGCACAATTTGGACCTCAAAGTTACAGCAACAAATGTAAATGTTCTACGTACGGCTAATTAAATTGTAAAATTTCTTTTAAAATATATAAACATACAGGCTTATTTTATACATATCGGTATATTAAACATATTCGGTATCTTACTTTTTTAAAATCGAACGCAATAGATCTTTAATCTTCTTTTTACTAACTTTTTTCTTTTCTTCATTGTTGTTTTATCTTGACATAAAGCAATAAACGTTTGGACCTGGTGTTAACTAAAAGTGTGTTATATTACTTGAAATGTTGTATATTGTTTTATTAGTTGACTGAAGAGGGGCGAAATGCCCGAAACGAGTGAAATAAAATCTCGTCTCAACTAATAGAAGTGGAAAAGTGCCAAGTGTTTAATAAATAACACGGTCTTGTGTTTGATGCTCAACATATAAGAAAACACGGTTTCAAGAACACCTAAATTATATTAATTAATAATAAACAAGATTTCTTTTTTACATCTCGAGTTATCTTAAAAGTGTTACCGTCCCGTTACGGGGCCAGCTTATTATTTGTAGTCGTCGTTTCGTCGTGCGGATACTGTTTTTATACACGCAGAAAACTATTCTTAGTATTTTAAAGTATTTTAGTAATAAATATATTTTATCCGTAACCGTATTCTGTAATTTCTACAGAACGAAGAGTAAAGACGACGACGGAATATCAAACGGTTCTAGGAACACTTTTGTTACTTCCGTATTCTAATTTTTATCGACATAATTATGTTTAATAATAGTAATAACGATAGATATATTTACCTTCGAACATTATTAGTCTAAAAACGCCGAACAAAGTAACAAAAATAGTGAAATTCCAAAATTTTCTTTGTATTTTCTTTGGCTTACTGTGGTGAAGCGGTCGCTCGACCACGGCTCGACTACGGATGACGTATATCCGGAATCTGGCAGGAAGTGGCTAAATCGGCTGTATGAGCTAACCTTACATTCTAGGACCTTGGGCTCGGTGGGCCCACAACGAGGCGGCGAGTGGTGACAACGAGGCCCGATCTATTTAGATAGACTTCTATAGATTACTCCCCATGAAATTTCGGGACTTTGAGTATATATCTGAACTCGGGGGTCCGAGACGAATCCAACGGTACCCTACGTTTAGACCGGAGACCAAAAATAAGATAGTTATACGATTTCTTGCCTTTCACAGCGCATTCTACGCCATTTTACAGCTTTCCACTAGGTGACGTTTGACTCTTCGTGCTCCCGGAGGGGAGCTGCCGAGTGTTTAACGTCACTATTTATTGATTCGCAGTAGTTCTCGAGCAAAAGAAAAAAAAGCAGTGGCGTGCCGTCATTAAAAGGTGGAAGCGCCGCTTCCACCTTCCAACGACCTTCCCTCGTAGTTTTTAAAATATAAATTTTCATATTTTAACGTACTTTGAATTAATTAAAATTAATATTTTATTATAACTGCATTATGTATCTTATTAGAAATTTCTATACTGCGTGTGAAAAAAACGATAAGATCGCTATTGTATATTCGAATGTCAGTGACGGAATGGAAGCGCTTACGAGACAGCTTCCACCGCGAGAATAACTGAATGGTGTAAAGCAGCCAGAGGGCATTGGCGCATGCGCTTTACAGAGCACCAACCTCACGGTTTAGCTGGTGGAAGCTACACACGCGTAACGCTTCCAACGCTTCTATCCCTTAGCCACTGGGTAGGGAGCTACCTAAGTGAATTGTTTAAGATTTAAAAAGTAAAGAGTATTCAATGTTATTTTTATGTGCATTTTTTGCAAAGTTATATTTAATTATTATTTTCTTTTAATTATACTGTAATTAAATTAACAAATTTTCAGACAAAATCTTTAGAATTTTTATCACTTTTAGATGTTAATAATTTTAATATTATGAAAAACAATTTTTCCAAGCGTGTTTTAATTCTTTAAATTAAGTATATTTTATGGGAAATTTTTTGATTTATCTAAATTACGTAGCGAATCGCAATATTTATATTTGTGTCCGGACTATTATATATTGAGAAGTAACTCTTAGACATAAAACATATTATAATTAATGTCGATCCGAACTAGGAATTGCAATTGCTGGATCCCTCATCCAGCAATCCAGCTGGATCCAGCGCATTTTTCGGCCTGCTGGATCCAGCGCTGCGGATCCGCAAATACTCAATTAACTTTCTAAATAATGGCCCAAAAATCTACGTTGTCGGCGTTGCTGTTTTGCTACGTGCGCTATCGCTTGGCGGCGAGAGTGACGTTGCCGTTCAATGCGGCACGTGCTACATCCCCCTCTCTACTCCGCACTGTCCGCCCTTTTGCCTCTGTTGATGTAATTGCCAGTTGACTTTCCGCTCTCGCTAAATAAAATAAGTAACTCCTCTCGTAGTCCTAGTGCATAAGTCTAATTTACAGTCGGTTGTGACGTCAATGAATCACGTGACGGAACGATTTATGATTATTTGATGACCCTGAAACCAATTAACGTAGAGGCAGAAAGGGCCTTCTCCGCAGCGGGGTATATATACAGATCATTAAGAAGTAGGTTGGGAGACAACAACATCAATACCATTTGTTTCTTGAGATCCAGAAAAGTCAAAAAAATAACAGAAGTGATTGATTTAATTTTATTTAATATTTAAAAATACTTTATTCAAGACAAGACTATTTTATAACTTCTACTCTAATTCTATTAAGTTAGAGTTTTTAACTTTTATTCTATAAGTGGTTAGTGGGCTAGGCTAGGCAATTTTATTGTGAAAATTAGTGAGAAACTGAGACTACTTAGTTAGTTAAATAGTTAATTAAATTAATGAGTATCAGTATCTTAGATATGTGATGATATGAATGTATGTGATTCATGATTGTGATAATAACAACTAACTACTAGACTACTACTAATTACTTACTGACTAATAACACAAATAATTAAATTAGTTATAAACAACTACAGACTAATATGTAGAGCCTATATAAGAAAACTGGTAAGACTGATAGCCACTTAGCCACTGATTATCCGTCCTTACATTATTATAATATATTAATATAAATTAATTAGTAGAATTACCTTTGCTATTATTTAACTTAAAGATTACATTATAATTGTAATCTAACTAAACATTTAAAGTTAATTATCTCTATCTCAAGTGTTAAACCGAACCAAAGTTAAGTTTACTACTAAATGTGTAAGAAGTTTTACTGATTTATAGTGACCAGTCTAAATAATAAAAGCTTCTTAAGTAGTTTTTAAAAATGTTTTATTTCATTAAAAAAAACATAAATTGCTGGATAGATAGATAGATAACACTTTATTGCACCGAAAATACATCTGCGCTGGATCCGCGCTGGATCCAGCTGGAATGATGTTGGTCCAGCAAAAATCCAGCTGGATTGCAATTCCTAATCTGAACAAAGACGTACTAAAAGAATTATACGATTTAATACATTTAATATTTACGGTAGCATCTACCGGTAGCACCTACCTACCTCGAAGTAGATGCTACCGGCGGTAGCATCTACTTCGAGCGCAGTTTTTCGACCACGGAGCGAATTCGTACATCGGCCAGGAACACTCGCTCGGTCGGAGGAAAAATGGTCGTCGCTGGCGTCGCTTTCGATAGAAAAAGAGCTTTCAAATACGTCGACGGAGTCGACGACCGGCGACTTTTACGATAAAGTAATTAACGACTTGGAGGAAGAAATCGCCGAATAGAGTTCGTTTGTAAAAAATTAAAACAACAAGTTTTTCTATCATTGTTTGTGTCGTACCAATTTGTATTATGTGTGTATTATTTGTATTTTACAACTAAAATACGTTAATTGTTTATTTTTGTCATTTCGAGTATTTGCTTGAAACTTTTATGGAAATGTGAGGTTCCGGGCAGGTCTGACCCGTCACGAAAGACGCGAAAAAACGGTTAATTTAGAGAAAAATTTACTAGTTTAAAAAAACATAGGTAAAAGTCGTTTGCAGTCGGACACCCATCGTTTATATCAAACTGCCGGACAGAAACCGTAAATCGCGGAAGGAAGTCGTCCTACGATCGGTGGAAGAACGAATTCGTCTTCGATTTTGACTTTTCTCGCGTTTCGGGTAAGAGTCTCGTTACGTTCAGTAACCGGGGACCGACCACTCGAGAAGCGTGATCGAGGGAGAACGACTAATCAAAATGGACGAAAGAAAGAACGGAGATCGATATAATCTCCGACAATCGAGGACACTTCGCACTCGGTTAACGTTCCGAATAACCAAAACGCCGCGTGTCAACGCGCAAAAAAAAAAAAAAAAAACAGTTTCTTGTCTATCGTGCCAACCCGTAACCCGTGCCACTTTGGACTTAGACCGTGTCTCCCACGCCAACAGAGGAAGTCTCCCCGTGCCCTACAGACTTGTTAACGCCGCTGTTCCGGGGTCACTTTCGATCGACCATCAAAGAACCATACGGACGCCCAGGATGTCCGAACGGCTGATAGTCCTAAAGCAAACTATTTTGTACATAGTGTTTGTTTATTTTATGTTTTTTTTTGGTCGGTTTTTGTCAGGTACTGTACGTCTCTTCCGCCACCACGCGCGTACGAACGGACTCTAGGCCATCACTGACGCGCAATTAACTGATTGCCCCTGGAAGTCGGCTTCTTACAGAAACACAGCTTCCCTATCATCAAATATCACGGCACGCTACTGAAAAAAGGAAACCTATACTGAATTACAAGCAACGCTACTGTGGCGGCCGAATAATTATAACCTAGCGCTGCATACAAAAATCCAGGTGGCGCTGGCACGAGCATATAAAAACTGGTGCAGGCCAATCGCTACTCTCTTTTTCCCGCCTCTTTGCTACTCTGCGGATGAAGTGCACTATGCCTACACGGCGGGCATGTACAGTACATACCTGCTGGTATTTGTTTAATAAATACCTGGAACTTGAACTTGTGTCTACACGGATCTTGTAACCGATCGACTTTTACTCGATAAGTGTAAAACGAGTTTTGTATGTGGTTGTAAATAAATTCCATGGAGAGATATATGGCTCCGGATGTTTCAAATTTTTAACGAACACTCGAGTTAAGTGGTGCATTTCCCGCCACAGCCGCCTAGTGGAAAACTAAACTGGCGTAGAATGTACTGTGAAAGGCAAGAAATCGTAAGTATGATAACTTTATTAATTTTGCTCTCCGGTCCAACAGCAGGGTACCGTTGAACTCGTCTCGGTCCCGAGTTTAGATGTATACTCAGTCCCGAAATTCCATAGGGAGTAATCTATAGTAGAGCCAAATTTGTAGATGTCAAGTACTTTCGTTCAAGATATATAATTGTGGCTGTACGCCATATGTATATATTGATATTAATCGTATATTTGTATTTTATATTTTAATTCTTGTTTCCATTCCTCTTTCCTAGTTTTCCTCTTTGTTCTATGGTTTGCTCTATCTCAATAGAACAATAGAAAGGTATGCTGCACTGAGGGCAAAAGAGAGTGTATAACAAACAGTAGAGGTTCGAACTGTGAAGTGAACAGACGTGTGTGACAGCCCCTCTGGTACGTTTTAGCATCGTACGGAGGAATTGAGGAACATTAAGTGTAGAAAAGAAAGTGGATGATAAGTTATTGAAGGACCTGAGGATATATCGTGAATATTACAGCATCGGACGGTTAACAACGTACCTATGTAGTCCAAGATGGCGGCTCGTCTCCGATTCCAGCAATCAGAAGACAGGGAACAGTGGGGGCGCACGTTCTAACCTAACCTAACGTATTCTAATAATTTGGTTGCTAATAATTATAGTAAATTATTAGAATCTGTTAGGTTAAGTTAGGTTAGAACGTGCGTCCCCACTGTTCTCTGTCTTCTGATTGCTGGAATCGGAGACGAGCCGCCATCTTGGACTATTTAGATACACATTAACCGTGACCATTTGTAAGGATCCCGACATTAGAATTTGGGTACCTCTTCTCTCTCATCTATCTCTGCTCTATCCTTTTTTTCCCCTCTATCTTATTCCTTTATGTATAGATATATTATAGTAATAGACTTATTAAATTTTCTATGGTAGCTGTATTATATGTTGATCTAGTAATAGTCTCTTTAATCCGAAAAATATTGACGGTAGACTGCCTCACAGCTTAACAGGTTCCAAAAAACTCTTTTATTGTCTTTTTACAAATGCATTTCGGATCAGTATTATTTTTTCTGACTCCTCTTCAGTGCTATAAAATAAAATTTATATATTAACAAAACTAAGGCCAGGAACACACATGCGTAAAATTCAGCGTAAAATCTAGCATAAAACAGAAAACGTAAAAATTTTTCTGAAATTTTGGTTGAAACAGAACTGAAAATAGAGTAGAGCGTGTCTCTACTTTTTACGCCAAAATTCCTCGAATAAAGAGAAGTGTTTTCTGTGACGTCAAAGTAGACATGTGTTTTTTATTTTAACAATGGCGGCAATAAGGGTTAACCCTACAATTGTGACGGTCTCGAAAAAACGAAAAATAAATGAAATAGAGGAGTTTATTGAATCCGTTCGACCACATCAGTGTCATGTATAAACACACTGTATTTAAACAACGTTTATGGATGGTTATAGGTGCAAAATTTTAAATAACAGCTAGGTCTAGTAGAATCGATGTATAGGCTTAGTATTTAGATCACACATTATTTATTTGAATTTGGAACACAAGTGTATTAATTTAAATTTTCAACATTATAGCAGAGGAAGCGGAGAAAAAATGGAAGGTACAAAGGGATAGATAGCCTATATGAGAGGAAAAAATTAATAAAATTAGCACTGTTGGTGGCTGTGGTATTCGGCCAGAATTTTTACTTATGTGTGTTCTGGCATATAAGCGTAAAACAGAAACTGAACTGAAAGCTGATTTCTGATTCAGTTTTCTGCCATCAAATTTTACGCATGTGTGTTCGTGGCCTAACGCGTGCAGAAAAAAGAAGAAACACTTTTAAAAAACCGTTTTTCAATACCTTAAGTTCTTCATAAACTCCTTAACACTTATACAGTTATTTTTTATGAGGGTAAACCACGGGCAGGCATCATGTTTCAACCGTATTTTTAGAAAGAAATGTAAACAGAACTCGAAAGTACTGTACAAGTGTTAAGGAGTATATGAAGAACTTAAGGTATTGAAAAACGGCTTTTAAAAGTGTTTCTTCTTTTTTCTGCACGCGTTAGTTTTGTTAATATATAAATTTTATTTTATAGCACTGAAGAGGGGTCAGAAAAAATAATACTGATCCGAAATGCATTTGTAAAAAGGCAATAAAGGAGTTTTTTGGAACCTGTTAAGCTGTGAGGCAGATTCAGATTTCAGATTCAGATTTTTTATTAAATAAAACATACTACAAACAGTATATACTTGGTGCCGCTTTCGCATAACCAAGTGTTGGCACAGTACAGGTATACAGGGTTATGAACAGTTGGTGTACCATGAATAAAAGTTACAATAAAAGAGTTAAAAAAAACAAAGAGAATAAATGCAGAATTAAACTACGACTAAAACTAATAAGCAGAACATAAACATAAAAGACATAAAATACAAAAGAACAATGAAAATATACAATATGTACTAGACTAGCCCGTGGTTACAGGAAGAAGGGACATGAATAGGACAGACTAAACAAAGTATACATGTAGATTACACTACAGAACTAGTAGCCACTCACAGTGGTGCGGGAGAAATACATAGAGATGAGGTTAAGGAAGGCTTCATACTAGTCTTTGTCGCGTAGGCAGGAGTCATGGTTGGTCCAGTTGTGCCCATGGGAGTCGATTGTCGTCCTTAGAAAATGGCTTTCTAGTTCGAGCAAGGGGCAGTCGTAGATGTAATGTACACTACTGTCACTGACACCACAAAGAGAGCAGGTGGAGTTGTTCGCACCAGCAAATCTGGCGAGATAGGACTGAAAACGGCCATGGCCGGTGAGAAACTGCGTGATATAATGACTTGGTTTGTACCAATTGAAGGACATAAAGTTACTGATGCAGGGAATGAATTTGTGGGTGACAGGAAGCTGTGAGGCAGTGTACCGTCAATATTTTTCGGATTAAAGAAACTATTACTAGATCAACATATAGTTATAGATTTTTTCGTCACTTTGTAACCCTGCGAGGCTAATGTTAAGATTATAAGAAGTTATATAGTTATTTGCGCGCAGTGTGAATCGGTTAAGTTGTATCTATAGTGTATTGGATAACGTGACGAATATCACCTATTGGAATTGAGACTATCTGGCATCCCGTAAAACAACCTGTACCTTATCCTGGGTAGAAAAATTAAAGTTTTTCTTTATTTGTTTATATTTATGGGTTATTTCCTAAACATAATGTCAGGGTGGAATCGAGTAGACACGATTCCCACCTTTTATTTTTGGACTGGCAACGGTCACCGTTACAAGAAGAGGGTTGAGGGAGCGACTGTTGGAATTTGGACGGATAAACACCGGTTGGTCATCTGACCCGCCGTCGACGAGTGTAGAGGGTAAAGGTCGAGGCGGGAAAAGGGGAGTTGACTCTCGGAATGTGAAAAAGGACAGATAGACGGGGGTTGTCAAGAAGTTCGCCCGGGGACGTTACGCTATCCGGACAGTTCGTTAGCAGCAGAAAATATTCATCGAATTCGGCTTGAACATCAGTCAACGCGTCAAAGTTTGAATCGAAACGGGACCCAGGGCTCTGTTTGTTCGGCATCGGAAGATAGCTACCAGCCATCAACCATCTAAATCGTCGCAAGGTGTCTTTCCGACGAACCTGATCAACGGTTACTTCTAATCGAACTTTCGGAACTTTATCTGATGTTATTGGCGCACCAGGTAGGTCGCCAATCGTGCACACATTCTATGTTTTAAACCTCACTCATAATTTCACATAATACACTCAAAACCTATCAATGGCCGATTGGATAAAACCACTGAACATTGGTCGTGGGTTCACGCTTGGCCAACGGACCGATCAAGTGGAGATTTCCGGGTTTTACTTACGTTTGTAGCACCTAAATAGGAGCCAGCTTCCGATAAAAGCCCTCCCTGGTTGCTCCTCTATTTGTCAGATAGCTCAGTGTCGTTTTGCCATATACGAATAAAACCAAACCAAAGAAAGCCATCTTCGCTTCCCAACTCCCAAGGAGAAACTTAAGGGTTCGTATTCCTATCTATTCGTATTCCATTTGTTCAGAAAGCCCGGTAAGGGATAGAGCAGACATACTTTACTCCTTGGTCCAGCATAAACTGTCTAGCGGCCGGATGGCCGAGCGGTCAAGGTTAGCAGCCTGCCGCCCTGGGGGACTTGGAATCGAATCCGGACGGGTCGAGAAATCCCCAGGAATTTTTCGGGGAGTGGTCCGTCCGGATATGTCGGTCCCCGTCTCTCACCACCCAGCCGCCTCATTGTGGACCTGGTTGAACCCATAATGGGCTTGCTATAAGAGGCCCTCTTAGTGCTCACTGGGCGGAAAGAGTTAAAAAAAAAGCATAAACTGTCTACGGTTCTGTCCCTGCGAGGCAGCTACATCCAAAGAGATAAAAGATAATTTGAGGTTTGAACAACAACAATTCAGCAACACTATAGCCTATTCGGAAGATTTTTTAATAACCTTTTCAATGACAATGCTATGTCTCACTTCCGTAACATTATGAAACACAGGCGAAATCAAATTTCGTTAGATAAATTTTTAGTAAAAACGAAGCCTAATGAGTCCCAGGCAGAATCTGCTGGTGTGAAGCAGAAAATCCAAAAGGTAAGAGAAGAAACTTTCGAAGTGCAGTTACTTGATGTTATTACGAAGGAGAACTCCCATTTCAAGAAATAACATCCCTTCGCTTCCACCTGTTTTCCACCCTTCACTTGTGCCTTCGAGACTTCTCAGCGAGGATAAGGATGAATGAAATTGAATTTATAACTTTTTGCTTATAAACTATAAACTGCATTTGCTTATACCTTTGATGGTGCGAGTGTCATTTTTGAAAATATTAACAATATTGAAACAACAATTTGTTATTTTGTAGCTTTCCGCATTTATTATTGCTACGAAGACTGAAATTAATCTGCTGAAGCTACGCAGATTTTTCTACATATTGGTGAATTTATCAACTCCCATACTTGCTTGTCTACGTATGATTGTGAGGGGCCAAAAAGGGGGAATCGTTAATCCCGTCAGAACAACCATAGGTTTTTTCATATGCGGATGGTAGTGTCGGAGGCAGTTTTACAAGAGAAACCCGTTTATTTAAAAGTAAGAAGGTTGCTCACATCAGTGGACGGTAAGTTCCTTCATGGAGCGTAAATATTCATTCTAGATTTCGTTTTACTCGATGTTCGTCTTCCGGTGAGGAGAGTTGAGACGACAGCGCTAGGGCAGTGACGACATGGCGATCGTTGAGATGAGTCTCGAAAGTAGAGGTGCACTAGATAGAAAAGGGAAATCGTCAGTGACTGGCACTTGGGAGCGATTGGGAGCGATAACGATTTCGCTCTGGCAACCTAGAATCGTCGGATAGCGCAGGTTTAGAAGTACTGTACTACCTGTTTGTTGATGTCCAGACTTTGTGCACGTGTCTTTTCTTAAAGTTCGAGGTTTTATAGACCTTTTCCTTTCTAATTCTTCTTTGATTGGTTGGACTTCCCTTTCCTCGCTCCCCGATTAGTCTCTCACCTGTCTCCAGGTGAAAATTGAGATTAGTTCGGGTCGCGAGAAAGGTCTGCCCAGGATGGTCTATCCGACACCATCCCTCGACTCTGGCCACAACTTCCGACAGTACCAAGACACCTGCGCTCATATTTTCACTTGTTATTTCCCTTTGTGACGTTCTAGAACGTTAATACCTATTTTCTACGTCTTTTGTTTGTCAGACCTTCTCCTATCACGATCAAGTTCTCTTCTCTCATTTGTATATGAGCGATGGTGTCAAAGTCCGGCCTCGCCGACTTCGACGCATGTAAATTCGACACTTTGCGGAATCGTTTGTCAGTCTCCGCTTCACGTTAATTATTTATTTCAAATTTTTATAAACCTTTTTAGATTCAAACTCAGTCTGGGGCCTCACATAATCAATAACCGATAATCTCCAAATGAGATTTTCTTGTGATTGTAATAAACACCTTACTGAGTTTTGTCTCCACTCCTATTTGAAGTGAAAACTTCTAGTGTATCTTACCTTCGTTATCAATTGGAACTGTCCTAAACTATTAAACGTTATTTCATAAATCACGCGCAAAGGCTATAATCTCAATATGAAAACGTAAACAACAACAATTCATAGATCATGCTTTTATATTCTTTGATACATTTATGGTTTCAACCGTAATTCATTGTTGGAGCTTTTGTTAACTGGGGATGGATGTTTTTTGTCGGCTGACAGTTCTTAATTATGTATAAAATAAATAAAAACGTAATAAACTTTACTCGTTATTCAGTTGGTATGTCATATTTATTTTATCGCTAATCATGTTAATTTAATTATAAAAAAAAATTTAAACAATTTTAAAAAACAATACACATAGGTAGAATTTAACTTTAAAATTTTGAAAATTATTATAGTATTAATTTTTAAATTTTATTATTATTATTGCCATAATAAATTTTTAAATTTTTACGTTTGTTCATATTGATTTTTATTTTTTACAATTTTGTGGCCAGATATCCAAATTGTTCAATGTTGCCAGAGGTCGCTGTTACTTGCACGTATCTAGAGCCCTATATAAACAGAGTATAGCCACTCTAACGTATGGACGCCATTTTGAGGCCAAAGTTGCAGTGTCACAGTACTGCTTAGCATTTAAATGAGCAATGTTAGTTAAAAACAGAAATTAGATTCAGAAAGAAGTTATATTAAGTTAAACATTTTTAGAAATAATTTTTAATTATGTTCGGAATAATTGTAGTTTATATATTTTGTCCATCACTTATAACAATAACAGGGCTAGAAGCAAAAAAGTGAATATATTAAAAAATTATATTTAGTGGATTACATTTATTCACAGCACTATTGCAATATAAATAATCTGAAAAATATGTATTTAAATTTAAAAATATAATAACTAAGGACAAAAATTATTTAAAAAAATCAATAAAGTTTATTTTTCAACAAGAAAAACTCAAGTAACATAGTGTAACATAGTAACAAATAGTGATTCTCTGCATTTTTTGCAAGAAATGCAGATAATTACTAAATATCAATCGTTTATTAATAAAAAGGGTAATTTCCCCGTTACAGGGGGTGTTCTGTAGTCGTCTTTACAATGTCCGTAAAGAGGGAAGAGGCAAGCCTTGTTCAATTAACATTTCATAGCCCGATCTTCCACAAGCAAATTTTAACTGCGGAGCCTTTCTTATTGAATTATTTTGCCATTTTATTTTCCGTGTTGACACGTTTCCAAGGGCTGTTATTTGATCAGGATTGAAAATTAATTTTATGTTTGTACTCTGTGTGTTGACTCTAGACTTTAATTTTCTTATCTCTTCATAGAGATCCTTATTCTTTTCTGCACTCTTTTAACTCTATGTAATGCATTATGTAATTGAGATTACAATTTATTAATTTGTTTTGATTTTGGTGCTAACAAGATTACCGGAGTCTTGAAATACTGCACCGGATGTCTCATTGTCTTCATCTTCATTTGTGCTTTTACATTCTTCAGCATTTTCTTCAAAAAGAATCAAAGTATGCAATAAAAAAATAGAATATTTAATAAGAATATTTTAAATTTATATTATAAATATACCTGTACTGGGCTGCATAGATGTCATAGGAGATAATTTGTAGCATAACTGTGGTCCAAGGTCGGATCTATACGCTCACAATTGTTTCTATGCCCTGTTTTTGATTCAGAGCATCTTCTCTTAGGTGCAGGCCTGTGAGAAAAAAGTGTAGGACGGCATCGAGCTTCGGCAATCTTCTTCCATCCTTCCTGTGATTCTCACACTGATCTTTCTCAAAATAAACCTATGAGAGTTAATTGTAAATATTCACATCACTAAACCAATATACTTATAAAGGTTAAAATGTATTAACAGACTTAATACTTTTTAGCTTTAGTTTATTAATGTGCAATGTACAATAAAATAGGTAAGCAAAGCAGAAGTCCTTTTTCATAAAAATTATGACAAAGTAATGCATTTTAGGTAAATATAAAATATAACACATGGCCGACGGTAATACATTGTATAAGTATATATATATATATATATATAAAAAAAAAAAAGCAAAGTAATTTGTTAAACGTTGTTTTTTTTTTTTTTATATACTTATACAAAGTAATGCATGTTTTCCAGGAATCCATAATTTCTTATTTTCATCCAGCCTGTTTACTTAAATCGCCAATGCTTTTTTTCCTAGCTTTATCACTTGGAAATCGATGCAGTTTGAATTTAGGAGCTCTATTTTGAGCAATTAATGGCCGATCGACCCGGCACGATCCATTTTTATGTGGTAGCTTTAAGAGCGATATAGATGTATCGATAGATCTAAAAACTAAAATAATAATTTCTGACGTCAGTATAGCAAAGTAAGAACTAACTTGATGTTCAGAATCTATTTTAGATTGGAACTACCTGGTATATAAAGTTTCGAATCCTGTTATTTATCGTAATAAATAGCTGATTGAAACTCATTTGTCATAAGCGGATCGGAAGCTGGCCTCATAATGGCGTTCACAAACCACGTGATCGGCAGTAGCCAATCATATTTTGACCCCCCAGTTGACCATACTCTGTTTATAAAGGGCTCTACACGTATCCGAGTGGCGATTTAAAAAATCTGTTTTGGAAGGATTCGGGATGCGTGATTTTTTATGTTGGAAATTTTGTGCACAATTCAACAGGATGAAGAGAATGAACTTCACCCTAAGATAGACTCAGGTATAATCAGTTCTAAAAATAACTTTCTAATTCAGATATTTTTTATTTCATATTCGAATTCAGATATTCGAAAAATCCCTTTGCAGTGTGCATTCTCATGGCATACCCTTCTAAAACGTAGTTAAAAACAAAAAATTGCATCGAAAATAGTACAGTAGAAGCGGTGCTGTAGCTAGCGTGGGTGACACCCGGTGCGGATATCGTGGTGTCACTAGGGATTGCAATCCAGCAGTGCTTTCAATCCAGCTGGATTTTTGCTGGACCAACGTCATTCCAGCTGGATCCAGCGCAGGTGTATTTTTGGTGCAATAAAGTGTTATCTATCTATTTATCCAGCAATTTATGGTTTTTTTAAAGGAATAAAACATTTTTTAAAAATACTTAAGAAACTATTATTATTTAGACTGGTCACTATAAATCAGTAAAACTTCTTACACATTTAAGTAGTAAACTTAATTGGTTCAGTTTAACACTTGATAGAGATGATTAACTTTAAATGTTTAGTTAAAGATTACATTATAATTATAATCTAAGTATATAATCTAGTAATGTTTTAAAACTCTGAGCATTTTATTCGAATATATAATCTAAGTTAAATAATAGCAAAGGTAATTCTACTAATTAATTTATATTAATACAGTATAATAATGTAAGGACAGATAATCAGTGGCTAAGTGGCTATCAGTCTTACAAGTTTTCTTATATAGGCTCTACATGCAAGTCTGTAGTTATTTATAACTAATTTAATTATTCGTGTTAGTAAAGTAGTGAGTAAGTAATTAGTAGTTAGTTATTATTATCACAATCAAGAATCACATACATTCATATCATCATCAGGGCCGGATTTACCAATCCAGGGGCCCTGGGCACAAATTCGGTGGGGGTCCCTTCTTTAAGAGTAGGCACATTTGATGATTTAGAAAATTTACACAAAATACTGTACTTTCAATTAGATTTGAACTAGGAAGTTGTAAATTTCATTTAAAAATAAGGTTATTGTAAACATACATATATTTTATTGTGTAAAACTAATTATTTTAATTTAACTGAAAAATACCTATGTCAAATTTTTTTTCCGATGTTTCATAGGTTTTTTCCCGGGTTTGGTTTTCTCTGCCTGTTGCCCTCATGATTAGGCCACACTAGGCTGTCGCGGTAATAGAAAAAAAATTATGTTTAAACATAATTTTTTTTTAGTTTTGTGGGGGCCCCTATTTTGTGGGGACCCTGGGCACTGGCCCCAAATGCCCTTATGTAAATCCGGCCCTGATCATCATATATCTAAGATACTGATAATAATTCATTTATTTAACTAACTAGATAGTCTCAGTTTCTCACTAATTTTCACAATAAAATTGCCTAGCCTAGCCCACTAACCACTTATAGATTAAAAGTTAAAAACTCTTATTTAATAGAATTATAGTAGACGTTTTAAAATATTAGTCTTGTCTTGAATAAAGTATTTTAAAGGATTAAATAAAATTAAATCAGTCACTTCTGTTATTTTTTTGACTTTTCTGGAAGTAGGATCTCAAGAAACAAACGGTATTAATAGTAAATAAATAATAAAACAATGGGATCGGTTACTCAAATATTAAAATTAATAAATTCCAAGAAATTTTCTTTCAAAACCCTAAGAACTACAAGTGAATTTCACTTGTAGTTCTTAGGGTTTTTTAAAGAAAATTTCTTGGAATTTATTAATTTTGGTATTAATAGTGTTGTCTCCCAACCTACTTCTTAATGAACTGCATATATATCCCGTGTCGGAGAAGGCTCTTTCTGCCTCTACGTTAGTTGGTTTCGGGGTCGTCGAATAATCATAAATCGTTCCGTCACGTGATTCGTTGACGTCACAACCGACCGTAAATTAGAATTATGCATCAGTACTAGGAGAGGAGTTACTTATGTTATTTAGCCCGAAGACACTTTATTTAGCGTGAGCGCGCAAAGTCAACTGGCAGTTAGATCGGCAGAGGCAAAAGTGCGGGAGGTGCGGTGTAGAGAGGGGGTATAGCACGTTTCGCACCGAACGGTAACGTCACTTTTGCCGCCGAGCGATAGCGCACGTAGCAAAGCGGCAACGCGACAACGTAGACTTTTGCGGCATTATTTAGAAAGTTAATTGAGTATTTGCGGATCCGCGGCGCTGGATCCAACACCTCGTGGTGGATCCAGAAGGCCGACGAATGTGCTGGATCCAGCTGGATTGCTGGATGAGGGATCCAGCAATTGCAACACCTAATGACAGAGAGGTAAATAAATATATACAATTTTTTAAAATAAAATTTTATTGAAAATGTGAGGGGCTGATTCATCTCAACTATCCTGATATAAGGACTATTTATTTTGAAAGTGATGCAAGTCCAATTTTTCTTCTTTCAAGATATTTAAACATTTGCATTTTAGTTGATTCAAAAATATAAATAAAATGTACTAAGTTTGACAATGTTTCTGACTTTAGAAATATGTAAGTTGATTGCATAAAGACTATTATGTGAATTTAACTAAACTAATATATTGTTTCTGAGCCACAAATGGACTTACTCCACTTTCATAATTATTGAAGTGTAAAATTGATTTAATTTCTATTATGTAAA
This sequence comes from Centruroides vittatus, assembly GCF_030686945.1. Lineage (NCBI taxonomy): Eukaryota > Metazoa > Arthropoda > Arachnida > Scorpiones > Buthidae > Centruroides > Centruroides vittatus. Next base: position 51,416 of record NW_027122517.1, on the reverse strand, counting down.
ACTTAATTTCACTTGAATTCACTTTATTTCACTCACTTTATTCTGATTTTGTTTATATATAATAACAAGAAATAAAATAGTGTTGTTTATTCTGAACATTAAAAATATTTACTTATTGTTAAACTATTCTGTGATAAGTTTATCATTATTATCAGCTTACCATTTAGGTTCATTACGTAGACTTTTTTCCATTTCATCAAATTGTACATTTGTTGGTAAAATTCATGGTTTTACTCTGTTGTTATGGGCTGTCCATAAATGATGTCCATGCTGGAAGGGAGGGGGGCTTAACCCCTCCCTTAAGACAAGTCGGACAAGGGGGTTTAGCATCGGTGGACATCCATTTATTTCATTAAATTTTATACAGTTTATTCATTTTATTACATTTATTTCAAAGTTTCTTGTATGTATCATTTCGACTTATGGTATCTATCATTCATAAAGTGATGAAGGTTTTAATGGGGTTTGAGTTATGTTAGACACCCAAAGAAGGGAAGGGATTACAAAAACTTGGACAAACCGGGACAAGAGGGGGGAGTAAAAATTTCAAGAGAAATGCAGATTTAATTTATGAACAGCCCAAGTGCTTAATTAGACTGCAGAAAATGGACTTGCACCGCTTTCATAATCAATGGTTATGCACTGTCATTTACCAATGAATTTTTAATTGATCAAAGTGTACGGCTATTTTAAAATGCTAAAAAAAATTCATTATTATTATTCATTAGATTTAATTAACATAACAGAGTTATATGCCCTGATTTCGCAAAGCATTATCAGGGTTACATACAAGGAACAAGGATATACAATATGTACAAAATAGAATGTTAGATCACGTAACAGATTTTCTTACAGTAATAAGAGGGGTAACGATGCTATTAATAGACGAGAGGTATTAACAATTACAATATTAAAATATATAGCAGTTTAGAGAAGCGGCAATAAAATCTGTAGGAATAGAATATTTAGCGTACAATACAATAAAGCCCGACAATGTAGGTTTACATAAATTAGTTAGATACATCAATAAGTGAGAACAATTTCTAAATCAGATGATTTGCGGATAAATAAGAAGACTTTCCAACTTTCCAATGAGTAAGACTCAGGAGATAGGTGTGACTATAAAATATTTTTCAAATAGTTTGTAAAGTAAATCATGAGTGTCCTTATCCATAGTTAGGTCTTGTATTTCACAGGGCCAAGAACGGTTTTTGTAGATTAGAAGAGCACGTAAATAGTGTCTTTCACATTCAGTCATAGGACACTCAAAAATATAATGTAAACTACCATCAATAACGTTACAAACGGGACAGAGGTTATTAGTGTGTGATGTGAAACGAGTAAGATAAGAATTGAAACGACCATGTCCGGTATAAAATTGTACAGAGTGGTGAGTAACAGCGATCCAGGTGTTGCGCAAAAATTTTTTGATGTCAGGAAAGAATTGTCTAGTTATTGATGTATTTAAATTCCAATCTATTTGCCAATCCTCGATCATTTGATTCCATAGAACGGCTTTCAGCACTTTTGTGGAGACCTTGTTATAACTGATAATTAGATTCTGATCCTCGGCAGCCATCTTGGCAAGTTCATCTGCCCGATCATTGCCCCAGTTGTTACAGTGAGAATGAGTCCATTGAAAGTAATATTCGTTATCTGTATCCACTAATAGTTGTTGTATATTGAATACTAAAGGATGAGCAGACTTTCTCCTAATCGCAGAGAGAGATGAGAGTGAATCAGTAATAACCGCAATTTTAGTATTATTGGGTACCCTTTCACACCACTTAATTGCTTGCAAAATTGCATAAAGTTCCGCTTGAAAAATATTACAGAGTGAACCGAGTCTAAATAAGTTGCAAAAGATTTCAGTCTCATTGCGGTACATTACAAAACTTGCCCCAACATGACTGCCACACTTCGAACCATCGGTATAAATAGTGATGACACAGTCAGTAGAAGAAACCTCATTAAATCTAAAGTTAGTATAAGGACTTATGGCATATTTATATGGAATGTTTCCCTCCCAAGACTCCCCGTCGAAGAGGTCTGACACTGAAGCAGAAAAATTACCACATTTAATCGACCAGATTTTATGTAAATAGTTTATGTATTTGTCGACTGGCGGTTTGCGAGCAAGTACTTGCAAGCTTGCGTTGGAAGATGTTCTAAATGCCTTGGTAATCAACAGCAGAGCTCTACGTTGTGAAGAAATCAACTTTCTTTTTGGGTGTACTTTTTCAACAGCAGAGCCCCAGGTACCGCATCCGTAAGTTAGAACAGGTAGAAAAATGCTGTCATAAATTGTTTCCATAGCCTTGTAGCTAAGGCCCCAGGTCGTCCTAGCCACCTTGGCAAAAGCATGCATGATGTATCCAGTATGTCTGGTGATATAATCAATATGATTACTCCAGGACAACTTATGGTCTAGAATTATCCCCAGGTATTTAAGTTCTTTCACCACCTTTATATGTCTGCCATCCATCCGAAGAGTCGGAACACGTGGATAAAGATTCCTTTTTCTTGGTTTGCTAAACACAATAGCCTTGCTTTTTTCGGCATTGAAACAAAGTTTATTCATTATTCCCCAATCGTGTATTCTTTGCAATGCAAGATTCCCTTTAGTTTCCAAGTCAGCACGGGACTTTCCTCCAAAGAGAACAAAAGCGTCATCCGCATAGGCGATCAGAGCGTCTTGTCCAAAGTCCTGACAAAGAAATCGATCAAAAATTACAATCCATAGTAAAGGCCCGCAAACTGAGCCTTGGGGGCATCCTCTCAAGACATTACAGTGAAAAGAAAGGTGACCAACAGTAAAGTTTACAATTCTATTATCAAGATAATCATTAAAGAGTTGGTAAATGTTACTTGGGCAATCAAAGGTCCTAAGCTGATGAAGGACCAAAGGCCACCATGCTGAGTCGAAAGCCTTACTTATATCCAAGCTCAGTCCAAGAACATAGGTGTTATTTTCTAATAGGCTCTGGATTTTTTGTACCACCGTTTCAATAGCGTTAGTTGTAGATTTCTGATGTCTGAAACCGTATTGAAAGTTGTTGAGTTTGCTTGAGGATTCTAGATGCCACGTGAGGCGATTAGTCATTAACTTTTCCAAAACTTTTCCCATGATAGGCAAGAGAGATATAGGCCTCAGATCTTGAGAAGAGGACGATTTAGGTATAGGGACAATTTGTGCCATTTTTTATAGCTCTGGAAAGACACCGTGGCGCAAGCACATATTATAAAGTTGAAACAGCTGTGTCGGAAAAATGCTAAGTGTGAATTGTTTATAAATAAAAAGTTCACAGTAAATTGTATGTAGATTATGTGATTTCACAATTTTTTCCAAAAATAGACTTACGCCACTTTCAAAGTAATTGGTCCATATAGTTGAGGTTTGAGGTTGTGAGTATGGGGCATGATGGCAAGGACAAGTAGAAAGGTTAAGAGGATATTATGTAGGTGCAACTGAGACAGATTCTATGGTTGCAACAAACCATTTACTTGACACAAAAGAAGCTGATAAAGTTGCCACAATCTTGAGAGTTCAAAATCAGTCTCCAGGTCATTTTCACCCTTCCAAGATAATTCCAATGAAGGAATGTCCATGGTTCATGAGTGAGAGTTCCTTTGATGACTGCAGGATGATATAGTCGACTTCCAGTGATGGGAAGATATTGATCTGAGAAAGGGAGAGAGACAAAGGTAGGCACACATACAACAAATAGTCCAACACTTGGAATTCTTAGAAGCTGTTGTGTCCTTGAAATTCCAGGTTTTATTATTTTCTGTTCCTGATCATCCATTTCAATTGGTCACTTTCCTTGTTTTCTCTTTCTAAGTAGTTGAGCAGTTGTCATTAAGTATAACAAGATCTCATCTTAGATTATGAGAGAGGTCAAAAGATCGCAACTGGAGTCATGTAAACAATAAATCCTAATACTTATATTGTTTACATGTTTATGTCATATTTTTATACTAAAAAATTATTTCTAACTTCTTTTTTATCCCCACGAGACAACTAATTCAATAACCTAAAACTAGCAATAAGAACACTCACTTTAGAGCAGCACACATTTTCTTCTGTCTGGAGTAGACATCATCAGGCTAATGTTCAAAAGTAGAACTACATGTGTTGGACCAGATAGGTTTGAATATATAGCTGTTTGCTGATTGATGGAGATAGTTCCAGTATAAAACTTGTGGAAATATCCAGATTTAAGAGGGATGGAGTTAACTCCAATATCTATAGCTTATGGAGATATAAACTAACCTGCCAAAAAATCAGAGACAGCAGCACATGCAATGTTGTTACCTTCTACACATGAGGAAAATGCTTTGAGTCAGAACATTAGCATAAGATGCCATAGGTACGATATTTATCAGTTATGTGTGAGCTTGGTTAAAGTATCAATGGGCTGTGTAAAGGAATTTATTGCTATTTGATCGTGGACAGATTGTTGGAGCAAGAAGAATAAATTGCTCTATCAGCAAGATGGCCAATGCACTTGGATTTTCTTGTGCAACATGTTCAAGGGTTTACCAGGAATACTTAAATTCCATATAGACATTAGCAGCACATGCACAGTCTGGGTGCCCTTGGCTGATGAAAGAATGTCACTGCTGGTGGCTAACCAGGTTAGTAACCATGCAATAAAGGGCAATTATGTGCCAAATTACATCAGTAAAACACATTGTACAACATACACTACATTCCTTGGGGTTTGGTAGTCATCAATCCACTCAGGTACCACTACCAATAGCCAGGCATCTGAAAATGCATCTCACCTAGGCCAAAGAATATCAAAATTGGATAGTGGATGACTGGTGCTGTGTTGTGTGGTCAGACGAATCTTGTTTTCATCTGATGTTCGTATTTGTTTGATAACCACATGAAGCCATGGATACATCAAGTCAGCAAGATACTGTGCAAGCTGATGGCAGCTCTGTCCTAGTTTAGAGTTTGTTCTATTGGTATAAACAGGGACCGATAGTGAGATTGCAGTCGACTTTGACAGGTGCAATGTACCCTAATATTGTAGCAGACATTTTGCATCTTTTTGTGCTTTCTGTATTCTCCAACAGTGGTGGTTTCTACCAGCAGAATAATGCTATTCCCCACAAGGCATGGTTGACGGAACAATAGAACACTTGACAGATTTTCAGCTACTTCCTTGGCCGCCTTTGTTACCAGACTTGAACCCCATAGAGCATTTATAGGACACTGCAAATGTCACTCATTGTCTTCCAGAACTATCTAACAAATGCAACTGAATTATGGAGAACCGTTGAACATGTCTGGATTAAAATACCTGTGCAAAAACTCAGATACATCATAATCTATGCCACATTGTATAGTCACTGTTATTTGGGCTCAGGTAGGAACTACATGTTATTAAGTGGGTGTCTCTAATTTTTTGGCACTTTAGTTTATAAAGAGTCTTCAAAAAAAGTGGCCATCAACTTTAAAGATGATGACACTTTCCTAAGAGCATGGAAATACAGTAGAACTTCTCTTTAATGGATCACAGAGTAACAGATTTTTTTCTCTGGGTTCTAATGTTACCTCTTTTTAGTGGATCCATCAATATATTACAGTCTATTCTTTTTGGTTAAAGTTTACCTAGGGAACCCCAATGGCCGCGCTTCCGGTCGCCATTTTGTTTGCTGTACTACGCACGCGTACTACGTTCAAAAAATTATGCAAATTAGTTAGTATGTATAATTTTTTGAAAAAATAATAATTACATTAGTAAAAAATAAATGTTTTAAGATTATTTTGCAAGTTCAGCTAGCTATGAAATATAAAACTGTTACTCACGTGTTTGACGCTCTGTCATACATTTCCTTTCCGTTTCTTCTCGCTTTTCCTTGATTTGCGATCCCTATCGTTGATGTTTCTCTTTTTACTTGATATTTTTACACGTTTTTTAGTTTCGCCACACGAATGCGCCTTACTTTTTTTCCTTCTTACACTCGTCGCTTTGTGGAGCAGCTGGAACGGACTCTGGTTCTTTCCATTTCGGCTCGATTCCGGACCCTTCTCTGCACACACCTCCTACAACCCACCTCGTCCCCTTCAATTTTCTACCTTTCTCGTATTTTCTCTTTGCAGTTGCTGTTTCGTCTATTTCCACAACTTCATTTATCCCGCCAATCTTAAAAGTACGTAGGTTATTAATGGAAACCATCGTAACAAAACGTAAAAAGTTTGCCCAGTCGACTGCTGTTTTTTGGTCGTTGTCGACGAGTATCGTTAGAAGAGGGCTTGCTGACCGTTAAACGCGCGACAGGCTTAGCGGAGAGAGGCGCGAGTCCCGACGGCGCTCCCCGGAAGTGGCGGTGGAGAGGTGGCACCCTCGTGTTTAGGGGGTTTTTAGGAGTCTCTAGTTAGTTGTAACAAAAAGCGTTCGAAACAGAAAAAACTTACCTATTTACTATTAAAAATAGCAAAAAGTAGCATTTTTTCTTCAAAATTGTTTAACTGGTGAAGAAAAAACCACTCGCAGCAGTCGAGCCGTCACGAAAAACAAAAAATTTGCATACGACAGCGTTATTTAAAAATTGTGCCACCTACACCGAATTTCTAACATCACCTGCCGTCGAGATTACCGGAAGCGCGGCCATTGGGGTTCTCTAGGTAAACTTTAACCTTCTTTTTATATAGTTTATCAATGGTTTTTTTTTCAATGTAATTTTACTTCTTTTTAGTGGATCCATAACTCAAAATAAGATTTTTTCTAGCCCCATCTATTGTAAACTTAATGTTTGGGTGTTTCTGGGTATTTGTACAGTTCAATGATGCATCTGGATATATACAATTGAAGAAGTGTACAAATAGTCAGCAGGCTGATACAATTTAGCTTGCTGACTCTAATACAAAAGCTAAAATAATGTGAAAAATACAGAAGAGGCAAAATGTCATCTTTGTAAAGTTTCTTGACTTGATGATGAATCTTATGTGATCACATTTTCTGCATGAAAAAATGAATCACAGATCCCATTTTATGTTTGTGACAGGATTTCTTACATGCTTATTCACAGTGCCATAACTAGCCATTCCTGTGCCCTGTGCAAGAATTTGCATTTGGGCCCCTTAATTAATTAGGTTTAGGAAAATAATAAAACAAGTACATGAATTTTGGGCCCCTCTTCCAAGTAGGCCCTGTGCAAGTGCACCTGTTACACCTGCCTAGTTACGGCACTCCTTATTTGTTTTAAATACTTGCAGCAACAATAAAAATGCTAATAACTCGATAAAGATCAGAAGTATGATTAACTAACGACCGAGACTGACTGATTTTGAATTATCTTACTAATCCAAATTCAGTCAGTCTCATTGACCTGTGCAGGTATGACGTGCAGACAGACTACTTTCTGAACAACCCTTGTAATTCTACATATTCTCTCATGAATGTAAGCAGTGATCATTAAATTTATAACTTCTAGTTGAATACAACTTTTAGGGAAGTTGTCATGAATTTGGTCAATGAAGATAATCACCCATTTTTTTTTTAATTTTATAAACTTTTTATCATATTGAGTATATAAAATTTGCCTGTTTTTTACATGTGCAGTAATATTTTTGTTATAGTTTTTTATATTATTAGCTTTATAAGCATTAATAAAGTAATTGTTGAAAACATACAAATTGAAGCTTAATAAATAATACATATATTTATTTAAATTTAGACATCAAGTTCCGACGGATCTTTCCGCAGTGCTCTTTGAAATCTTTCTGATAATTTAATAAATAAAATGTAAGTTTTCGAAAATCTCAATATTTTTAGATATAAAATCATTTAATGTACATAACACAATGGGTGATCGGTTAGCGAACATAATCCAGAAGAACTCCAAGACTTTTTGCTATCTGAATTGTTCGTTAACCGATTATCGATTTACCATCGGTTTTTATGGGAATTTGATTAATTCATTCCAGAGACTCCAAAAATTAAAAAATATTTACTCTTTCAGTATGCTTATTTATATGTAACACGAGTTTGCTTGAATTTCCTTTCTTCTGAAATCGCAGCAACGCGCGACGGGTAAGCTAGTATTATATAAAAACACGTGCGTATTCAAATGCAACGTTGTGTCAAAATTTCAAAGGAATCGGTAGGAACAAACGAACGTTATATTTTATTTATATAGATAGATAGAAAATGATCTGCTTTAGTCCATTCTCACAGAAAAGCATAATGCCTCACAGAAAAGCAAACTTAGGTCGTCAGAGTTAGCGCCATCTGTTGGACATAAAAGCCTTAATCCATATATAAAGATATTTTTGGAAGGGGGAAATGGTGGTCTTCACATATGCCACAAACCTTCGCGGGAGTGTATTAAACAACTTCCCAAAGTTTCATGGCAATGGGATAAATGGTGTAGTAATGCATGAAGGACAAACAGACAGACAGACACACAGACAGACACACAGACAGACAGACATACATTCGTTTTTATATATATAGATAAAAAATGCACATATATATATATACAGTCTTGCATTTTTATTAGTCAGGTTTTTTCCATTTGTGGGGGTTAAAAAATCTGTTTAATGTTGATTGCTTTTCTATTTTCTTCGGGATTTTTCGGAAATAATTAATAGTATTGTAATTGTAGAGATTCCCAACTCCGTTAACTTTATTCTGGTTTGGATGTCACTTGGATGACCGTTGCTCTGACATCCTCCCACTTCTTCAAAAGATCTTTAGCATTAATGTCGACATTGGTCCTCTTTTGTCTTCCTCTTTTTCTAAAAAAACACATCTCACTGAGTTTCTTGATATTTTTCATTTGAGAGTTCTTGGAGTTTTTCTGTTGCCAGATCAGTTACAGGTTTTATTATGAGTTCAAAAGTGCTCTTTATTTCTCAGATGTGATTTTCATTACTCCATTAGCAGCTTGAGACTTCTTGATATATCTTTCATAGCTAAGATTGTGCCTACTGTAGACCTGTTCAAGCCATACTGCCTAGCAGACATCAGACATCTGTCCATTCTCTATCTTTGCAATTATCTCTTACTTGGTTTCTACGGTGAGCACAGTTGTTGACACTCCTCTATTTAGGCTCCATAATATTATCACTAAACACCTACTCAAAAACCTTTAAATAGTGCAGCCAAACTTTAACATTTTGAACATTTTGAAATGTTAAAGTTTGGCTGCACTATTTAAAGGTTTTTGAGTAGGTGTTTAGTTATATTATGCAATCCCAGAAGAATTATAATATTATCAGTTTGTTTTTAAAATAGAAAGTATTTTAAAAACAAACAAAATATTATTTAAATGCAAGGCCCAGATGAAATTCGAAATTTGGTATTAAAGCGTTAATGAATATTCGATGGGACAGTTGAACTTTCTCCTTTCGTAAATAAATCCTGATGCAAAACTTAACAAGTCTTCATTCAACAGTCTTGCAAAGACTATAAAAAATTATTTGTGAGAGAGGTAAACAAAAAGCTTGAATTACAAGGGAGAGTTTCAAAATTTGGAGGAATACTATTTGATCGGTATCGGGTTGAGCATCGATGTTGGCGTCTCCCGCGCTCCGAAAGATTTTGAATTATTATCTGAAGATAGCGAATACCAATTGATTTTCTCTTATTTTCCGTTGCTTCTTTTTATATTTGTTCAGTAAAGTGTTCCTTGTCTGATCATAAAAATCTTTCGCAAAAGTGATCATTATCTGATTTGTTCACTATCTGATCTGTTCATTAACCAATCACCCACTGTATTTAGTGTAAAAGAAAAAGAAATGCATGTTGAAAATAGTGATGAAAGTGTGACTGCAGGGTCGGTACCTCTTTGATACCCCATCAGGATGACACCACTGTGTCTTTGCAGACAGACACAGAAACCGTTACGTTCTCGCGTGAGCAGTCACATATGTAGAAGCTTAGATTTAGAATGGAGACGGAAGGAGGTTTCCAGAAGAAGTATGCTCTATTATTCCTTTAACAAATACCCGTTTATTTATAAAAGCTATTTACAGGGTTACTTATTGCTAAATTTAATAAGAAGGTAAGAGACTTAGAAGGTAGATCTTAGCAGCTTGAGAGAGAGTTTACAAAACTCTTGCCCGACGACAGATGCCTGGAGTCTGAGTGGATCTTCGCTGAGGTTGAGTTTGTGATATTGTGGTGTAGATCCATGTTGAGTTCAGGTGCTAATCCAGATTTAGGGTTAAGGAGTGGTGATGGTGGGATGCAACACACGCACAGAAAAGTTCACGACCGATGATGAAAAAGCCCCAATCGTCATTGCCCCCTCTTTTTATAAGGTGGTTTCTCCAGGGGTTTTCCCATTATTTTACTCAGAGTTTTAGTATTTTAGGCCCAATCAACGAGTTCACCCGTTGAGTCAGTGACACATTTGATGTGTCACTTTTAACAAGGAACTAAGTCCATAGGAAATAGTTTAATCACTGGGTTAATCAGTAATTTTTCGAAGAAACAATTATCTTGTTTTAAACAACAATAATTTTATAATAATTTCTAATAATAAATTTTTCTTTAAATTCGGCTCTCACAAAAGTGATTGTTTACAAGAAAGCCAAATATGTCAACAACCAATTCCTACAGATGAGAATATTGTGAAAATTAAGAATGAAACTGAAGAAGCTTGTAACTGTAAGAAAATAATTAATACTTTATAAAATAAGAATTAATTCATTATAAATTATATCCTAATTAACAGAAATTTAAATTTCAGCTAGTTGTTTACAAACAGAAACTCGTCTTACAAGAAGTATTATTAAACAAAACACGTCTACAAAATTATATGACGACTCATCATAGGCTGCGTAACTTATCAAGACAAAAACTCATAACACCTTATATATAAGCAGCCGTGTTTATTAGAAAATAACTAACGTTTTCGGTCGTATTTTGATGTTCTATCCCGAAGAAAGAAGGTCGTTAAATACAACCGAAAATGTTAGTTTCTAATAAACACGGCTGCTTATATTTAAGGTGTTATGAGTTTTTGTCATTATATAATGAATTGTGTGATGGAGATACATTTTTCAATTCCAGTATTTCTTCAATCAGAAATTATGAAGGAGAAACATGTAAAAGGGTAAATGCAAATTAACTTGGATTTTATAAAATTTGCATAAAATAAGTGTTTATGTAATGAATTTTACCATAAAACAAAAAAGTAATAAATTAATCTCAATACAATTAAAATATATTAAATACTTTATTAAAAATTCCTACTGATATTTTATTATTTGTATTAATATAAGGGGTGTTCAAATGAAAGTGATTAGAGGTGTGTATCCATGAGATGCATAGGGACAGAAATGAGACAGATACAAAGATAGAAAAAACAATATTTAATGAGTGAAATACATACAATGCTTGTTAAAAGAAATCACCCATGGCTTTTAGGCAGGCGTCCCATTGCTTAGGAACGTTACGAATTCCGTTTGCGAAGAACGATGTCGGTTGATTATGGAACCGACATGTGAACAGTACCGATGGAAACGTTTAACTCATTTGCAACGTCACGAATGTTTCGACGTCGATTTCCCTCGATTGCAGTGTCAATGTCCGTAATCAGCTTCTCTGTCACAACTTTGTGCGCCTGACTGGGCACAGCAAATCCCTTGTTTTGTGTCGACCGTCACTAAACATTCTCGCCCACCTCGTCACCGTGGGCTTCGACACACACGTGTCACCGTACACAGCCAGCATTCTGCAATGAATATCCACCGGCTTACACCCTTCCAGTGTTAAAAACTTAATTACAGCTCGCTGATCTGTTTTGGACGCAGTTGCATCCACACCAGCCATTTTTAAATGAATGCCAGTCCTTACGAATGAAGTTATCACAAATCTGGTTGCGCACCCGCGTGCGTGGTACATAAACCTTTACTATCGTGTTTGTTTCACAAAAATACATTGAAAACTGTTTGCATGCAACACTTCGAATCACTTTCATTTGAACACACCTCGTATATACAAAAATTATTTTATCAAAAAATTAGTTTAACTACATTTATGTTTTACTAAATTTAATTAAAAAACAAATTATTGAGTATTTTAATAAAGTTAACCTTTGAAAGTTATTTTTTTATTTAATATAACAAATCTGCATTAGCTCGCTTCTTTTCTCATTTACTTATTGACATGAAATGTTTGAAAAGAAACAGATTCTTTACAGGAAACATTTGTACAATTGAAAAGGAAATTGAATAAGATACCAGAAAAATGTGAAATTTCAAAAAAAAATGAAATATTTTTATGGGCCATGAAGTTTCAAAGCTGGAGCCCACTTCCTAGACATAAATATTTCTTTTTTATCCCCACATAAACCAATGACCATAGCCATATAAAATATCTGTTTTAGAGTGTTAGTCACTAGGGCCTACACACATTGTTTCAACATCACAAACAACAGGAAGGGGCTTACACAGAAGAAATTCCCATAGCTCACTGATAGAGCAGAAAGCTTGTAAGGAACATCCACATCCGTGAGGTACGAATATAAACCCGACTCAGAATAGCCTAGATTTATAATTTTAGATTATAAGTTTACCATAGTCTGAAATCATAAACAGATAGCCAAACACAAATGCTCATATCACATATCCATCTATAGACTGTTGAGCAATAGTAAGGATAAAGTAAACACTGATAGGACTCCAGGAGTGTATACTCTCTCCCAATTTATGATAGTAGAACCAATGTATGGTATCTATTGAACCTACTAACAGATCTTTATCTCTCAGTTTTAAAGAACATGAATATACCTTAGACAAGGATAAACCAATTATAACATTAGCTCAATATGCTGCAGAGTCCAAAGTGTCCATTAATTTCAGCAAAGGCTAATATGACAGGTTTTTAAAGAACAGTTGCTAATAACATGGAGAAGACACTTGAAATATTTAAGGGAAACTCAAATGGGGATTGTATTAACAACAAACTGTAAAATACTGTCTTTCACATGGAGGTCATTGTTTGGTAACCCCCTGATGAATATTGGAGTCCCATACACACAAGGTAACTACAACTAAATATAAAATTAAGCATGTTAAGCAGGATATTAATAAATTTATAGCTTTGTAACAGATTACAGGATTTATTGATGAGTAATAAATAAAAACAGTGTTTTACTTTTCCAGCTTGTTGTGTGTACAGTATAACATGGGAAAATATTGCAATTGTGTCAGATTTGATCCTCCAAGTTTTTTGCAGTTTTGAGACCTCCTGAATCCAAATATGGCAAAAAAGAAAAAAATATTTTGTGTGTTTTGGTGTCTATTTCATTTAATATCTCAGGATGGGATAATGATTAAGAAAGAAAATTTAGCGTGATAGCTTGTGTATAGAGGATATTGATGCTATTAAATTTTGGTGTTTATAGATTGAGGATTGGGAAGATAGAAAGGAGTTACATGTCATAACTCGAGTGGAGTATAACTTCATGAAGATTTTACTCTATTAGCATTTATAACTTTATATATAAAAGTTGTTTTTTTTAACAAAACCTTGTAATAGATGGAGCCGTAAACTAATTTTAAATTTGTTCTATTATGTTGTCATCTTTTTGCCTGGAGAGTTATGCATTTTGTTTCTGAGTTTTTTATTTAATGAAATGTCTTGTTTTAAGTTTAAATCATTCTGTGACTTGGAAAACTTTTTCTAATTAATAATTTTAATCAATTAAATATTTAACTTTACAAAATTTAAGAAGATAACATATTAGAAAGAACGGTAAATATACATGTGATTTTTCTCTTTTTCTTTTGTTTTAAGTGAGACATGCTGTATATTTTTTAATAGATGCTTTCCTCATTTAATTGTCGAACTGGTCGACCGACCCAGCACTTATTAGTCTGTGATTATGTTTTACAAAAAATAAATTAACCGAGTAAAGGACAGATCAAAATATACAGATAGAGCAAAGGTTAATTAACGACCCCTTTCTTTAATTCTGATCAACCGACTCGGATTCGACACACTTGAAACGGAAACTGAGTTTCGGTTTCAATTTCTCCAGAGACTGTAATCTATTTGAGTCTTTGCCGAAAGGCTGCATTTATGCAAACGCAAGAAGAGGGGAAAATGCACAAAAACGAACTTTTTGGACCAGAATTTGCAATAGTGACACATTTTATGCAGAAGCAAGAAATGCACACAAATGTCTAGACTCTGTGCGAGCATTAGTCCTAAATTATGCCACTGGCAAGTAGTGCCAATAGCCAGAAATCAGTTTGTGGTATTTTCTGGTAATATTTACAAATTAAGGTTGCTTTATTTGTAATTACTATTAGTTAATAATGAAAATAAGTTATTGTCCTTTAAACAAAAGATAATCTTCCCAAACTAAATTATAAGGTCAAATGAAACAAAACCCATAAATGTAAAATAACATTTGGACTTGTCTTCTATTAAATAATGTATATCATGGTCAACTAATTTTATTTGTCACTTTTTCCTTGCTGGAAGTTAACTATTCTCACTTATTTTAAAGTCATTTTCTGTTCCGAGGCCTGTTGATAATATAAACACTTTTCAAATAAAATCTCATCACAGACAGCACACCACACAATTTTTTACTCTTGCCAGAAAAGTTATTCAACTTGTTGTTGGATTTTTTGAAGATTGTATTTATTTTAAGACAAAACTAAATGTATACAAACATAGAATATAGTTTGTAGTATACGATATATAAGTTTTAAAAAGTTTTAAACAGTACTTTTTGTTCCATCTATTAAAATTGAAAAATTTATGGTGTGCCAACTAGGGATTGCAATCCAGCAGTGTTTTGAATCCAGCTGGATTTTTGCTGGATTGAAATCATTTCAGCTGGATCCAGCGTGGATCCAGCGTGGATCCAGCGTGGATGTATTTTTGGTGCAATAGTATTATCTGTATCTATCTATCCTTATATTTTTTTAAATGAAATAAAACATTTTTTAAAAATACTTAAAAAGCTTTTATTATTTAGACTGGTCACTATAAATCAGTAAAACTTCTTACACATTTAGGTAGTAAACTTAACTTTGGTTCGGTTTAACACTTGAGATAGAGATAATTAACTTTAAATGTTTAGTTAGATTACAATTATAATGTAATCTTTAAGTTAAATAATAGCAAAGGCAATTCTACTAATTAATTTATATTAATATATTATAATAATGTAAGGACGGATAATCAGTGGCTAAGTGGCTATCAGTCTTACCAGTTTTCTTATATAGGCTCTACATATTAGTCTGTAGTTATTTATAAGTATATAAAACTATGTACTGGAAGTAGAATAAGTTAAATAAACTACACCTTTATCAATCCAGCAAAATTTAATAAAATAATAACGTTTTCAATCGTTTTTAACGATCTTCCTCGGTTACAGAAAAAGTAGAACATTAAATATAGAACATAAAATGTGTTTGGAATAAATATAAAAATTAACGGAAAACGCCCAAACGGACAAAATATAGATAAATAAACAAAATAAATAGCGGGAAAAATGTATACAGGGTGTTTTTTTTAAACTGACGGTACTCAGAAACATCTGTAGAGATATCTAACAGCTGGACTGTCGCCAAATTTGGGAGAGTGACTAAGGACGACATGGAAAAGAGATTTCGCGAAGAAAAAAGTAATACCTAAATTCGCCGGTAGAGGAGGATTTGGCGCTGTTGTAGCGAAAAAGTTACCAGCACTTCACTGAAGAAAGGATCATCAGTCGCTTTTTTCCACTTGCATGGTCGCCTCGCTCCCGGATCTAACCCCATGTTACTTTTTCCTGTGGAGTTACTTAAAGTCCAAGGTCTATCTTGGTAATGTCCCAAACTTGATGACTTTGAAGGACAACGTTTCTCGAACCGTGATGAACATTCCTGCGGACATGTTACGTTCGGCCATAGAGAACACGGTGTTCAGGATGCAATACCTTTTCCAGCAGGACGGTGATCACATTGAAGAAGAGAGAAGGTTACTTGCTGAGTAATTAAACTTTCGTTATTACACTGAAACCTCTGTCTGATTATTCATTTGTGTGTTTGTTAATTGCAGCTGAATTTTATGCAGATTCTTAGCTGTTTCGCTACAACAGCGCCAAATCCACCCCTACCGGCAAATTTGGGTACTACTTTTTTCTTCGCGGAATCTCTTTCCCATGTCGTCCTTAGTCACTCTCCAAATTTGGCGACAGTCCGGCTGTTAGATTGCTCTACAGATGTCTCTGAGTACCGTCAGTTTAAAAAAAACACCCTGTACAGTAATACCTCGACTTACGCTACTCCGACTTACGCGAACCCGGAGTTAGGCGATTTTCAAATCTCGACGATTCGTCTTTTGTCTGAGCGCCACGCATTCCTTGATTACTCACTCCCCCAAACTATTGTTCAGCTTACAGGTTCGGACGTGTCGCGCGGAATCGACGCATAGCTACAATTTATTTTGACTTATTTATTTCTGTGTTATATCTACAGAGACTTCAGACTCTACTGTGTCATCCAAACGAAGTAGAACTGATTCTTCTGCATCAAACAAGAAAAGAAAAACTTCATCTTTAATAATGTTAACTTTACATTCCAAAGACTTCGATACAAAAATGAAAATTTGTAAATTGGCAAAACTTGATTCTTTAGACCCAGTTCAATCGGATGATCGAATAACGGTTGGAAACTTGACAGAAGGCCTCAGTTTAATTAAAAAGAGGTTACAAATTTTAGAAAATATAGACTCCAACGAAGAGCGCATTTCTTCTACAAAAGGAGAAATATAAAAATTATTAGCATGCTACGAGGAAATTTTGCGGGAGAAAAAATCTTTGAGCCGTCAGACAAATTTGTTAGATTTTAGGAAGCCTTCTATAACAAAATAACTTCGATTTACGATTTTAATAATATAATTTGTTATACATATGTATTATCTAAAATTTTATTAAACATTTTTTTCTAAATTGTTGTTTTCTTTAGTCTCCGGCCCCAATTAAAAATAATTAGTATGTTGATGTTGTTGAAACCGTGTTGTATTTGCTTATTGTATACAGGCACAATGAAGTGACATTTTTCTCAACACTAGGCTAGTTGAATCTTTTATTTAGTTAGAACGTTTTTTCCATACATCAACGTTTGGGTAAAACATCCTTTTTGAATTCGTAGGTTTTTTGGTTTTTAAAGTTTACAGAGTTTATTTTATTTAAGTAAGTAAATGTAGAAAAAGTTCTGTTTTAGACCTGTAAGGTTAAAATTATGATAAAAAACTGATATCGAGAATGTTAAAAGCCTAAGCGTCGTCTAATTTTTGCTGTGTGTGTAATATCCATGCTGAGTTAGCTGAAGAGGGGCTGACGCCCGAAACGTTGATGTATGGAAAAAACGTTCTAACTAAATAAAAGATTCAACTAGCCTAGTGTTGAGAAAAATGTCACTTCATTGTGCCTGTATACAATAATTAGTATGTATTTATATGCGAAGTTATACCCTGACTTACGCGAATTCAACTTACGCGGTTATCGCTCGGTCCCACCTGTCGCGTAAGTTCGGGGTATTACTGTATATAAGATATAACAACGAAACCAGCATTGTCCGTTAATAACATTAATTAATGTTAAAGAATCTCCGCATGGTAGACAATGAGTCCGCATCTCTATGGTTCATACAACCAGTTGTCATGCGCGCCTTGCAGATTTCCAATCTCTCAAGATGTTTGACCGTTTGCCTATTCGTCATCGTTTTTATAATTGCCGCTTGATCCCATTGGACGTTAACATCCTTGTGTCTTGCGTATGATGCCAGCGCAGTGTTGTCAAGGTTCTTACTGATTGTATATTTGTGCTCTCGAGCCTTTGTTTTAAACCGCGCATCGTTGCACCCACATAAACAAGCTTGGAATTGAAACGTTGATTGTGTAAAGGCACCGAATATATACCCGTTGTTGAATTCCGATCCTCTTTCTTTTTATTGTTTCTTAAAAGTTTGAAAACAGTGGGATTACGTCGGTATACAATACAAAAATTATCAGACCTGGCAGTACATCTATGTATCTTGTTTTAAAAAAATGGGATGTAATTAAGCACTATTCTTTTTATATTTATTCGAAACACATTTTATGTTCTATAGTTAATGTTGTATTTTTTTGTAACTGAGGAAGATCGTTAAAAGCGATTGAATATGTTATTATTTTATTAAATTTTGCTGATTGATTAAGGTATAGTTGATTTATAAGTAATTTAATTATTAGTGTTAGTAAAGTAGTGAGTAAATAATTAGTAAGTAATTAGTAGCAGTCTAGTAGTTAGCAAAGCGGCAACGCGACAACGTAGACTTTTGCGCAATTATTTAGAAAGCTAATTGAGTATTTGCGGATCCACAGCGCTGGATCCAGCAGGCCGAAGAATGCGCTGGATCCAGCTGGATTCCTGGATGAGGGATCCAGCAATTGCAATCCCTAGTGCCAACATGACAAGGATTTTCTTTAATTTTTGTGTTCGTTCTGTGAGCAGTAATAGGACTTTTTACCAAGCCCATTATGGCTTGAATAAAAGGAGGCAATCAGATGGCGAGGGACAGGACCCAACATGTTTGAAACAGACTACATCCCAAAAAATTCCTAGGGATTTTTTGATCACTATGATTGGATCCCAGGTCCTTGGAGTGGTAAGTTGGCATTTTAATTGCTTCTGCCATTTGGCCATAATTTGTTTATATCAAAGAAGTATCTTTTAGGTCATCTGGGGTATTCTTTAACATTTTAAGTACTGTTGAATAGAAAATATTTCTAGAAACCAACTTTAAATTACTGGAAATTAGAATTAATATGAAAATTTGCACCTTTAATCATCCAGCAACAAATGTTTTAATAAATTAAAAACGTTTTCGATCGTTTTTAACGATCTTCTTCAGTTACAACTCAAATTAATAAAAGAACGATAAAATGGAACTGAATACGAAAATTAATAAATGCGCATGCGCAACTATAAATATATCGCGCATGACGCCTAATATACATATATTACAGAATAAAAGAATAAAATTATATAACAAAAATACGTGGCCGCATCCCTTGTACGTTGTTATTGTTTATCTTTATAAAACGATTTCCATGCGGTTGATAAAGAATCCGCGTCTCTATGATTGATACATCCCGTTTTTTCTTGGGCTTTATATATTTCTAGCTTTTCTAGATGTTTGATTGTATGTTTGTTGCTCGTCGGCTTGATGATGGAAGCATGGTCCCACAATACCTCAATATCTCGTTGCCTGGCGTATGATGCTAGAACCGTGGTGTCTAGATTCTTATTAATCGTTTTTAATTTATTAAAACATTTGTTGCTGGATGATTAAAGGTGCAAATTTTCACAGAAAATATTTCTTTCCTTTAATAAGTTTTTATTACATTTTATCTGCAAATTACAAAAATAGATATATGGATTTTGTTGAATGTTCATGTACAGGTAACCCCTATATAACACAGCACTTTTATAGTACGGATTCACTCTAACACGGTTCGAGAATTGGGTAAAACCCTTGTACAACATGTGAAATGTAATAAAAACCATTAAAAGCGAAATTCATCTAATTTGAAATTAGGGAAATCCCCGTACGACAGTTCAATAAACGTGATAAAGCTTTTAAGTGCAAAAGATATCTCATTTGACATTTTTCATTCGAGCGTGTATGTACTATCAGATTTTTATGCATAATTTTTGTGAACTATTAGTACTTGAGTACAGTATGTAAATTTTCTTTTTCCGCTTTCTGTCGATACATGTGGTCCTTTTCAAAACTTGTTTCACTGTTGCCAGATCTCGACACTACTCGTTTTGTTTGCCAGATGTTTTTCCCTTATTCCATACTTGCTTTATTCTGTCACCGGTTCTTAGGCATTGAACCGTGCCTCCGACCATTGTAAAAATCCACACCTTTACAAGTATACTTTAAGACTTTAATTGTGTGTCTTTTTTGGCTACATAGGTTAAAAATTTTCAGTTTATAGTACTTAGTGATGACGACGAAAACATCGTTTAATTTATATTAATATGTATCACTTCTGAAGAAAATTTTAATAAAGATGATTATCTTAATTGTGAAAATATAATAGCATGTTTTTTAATTTTTGGTACCTA
Source organism: Centruroides vittatus (assembly GCF_030686945.1). NCBI lineage: Eukaryota > Metazoa > Arthropoda > Arachnida > Scorpiones > Buthidae > Centruroides > Centruroides vittatus. The sequence goes on along the minus strand of NW_027122517.1, from coordinate 31,328 downwards.
ACTCCCCTTTTCGTACTTGTTCTTTGGTTCGTATAACATGGCAATTTTTTGGAACATAACTCCCATGTTAAACGGGGGTTACCTGTAATTGTTACTAATAGAGAAGTATTAAGATATCAAAATTTGTTCATAGTGAAAATCTAGGAATTACTACTGCACTTCTGACAACTGATTGAGTTGTCATTTGATTCCTGATTTTTATTGTTTTGTGATATCATTAATTACTACATTTCTAAAACATGTATATTGATTTTAAATTATAAACTGTTTGATTTCTGAAATACTGTATTTCCATGCACATAAAAACGTGCTCTTACTGATATTACAAAATTGACATATTTTGCAAAGCAGCTTAAAGCAACTCATTATTTAAAAAAAAACATTAGAGTATCAGAATAATTTTATTGTGTTTACATTGACACAACAGTGCAGTGCCAAAACAGGTTGGCACATGTAAGACCGTGCTCTAATAAGAAAAACAGGACATTTGATTCAAAACTGTGAAAACAAGCAATTCTTACATTTAGGAGCATGCTCTCATCTATATGGAAATATGGTATATGCTTAACTAAGAATAGTATGTTACCAAAAAAGATTTTTTAGTTAAAATTTTCTGTGAACTGGTATTACAACATGTGTTATAAGAATCCAATTACGAGGGTTGTAATTTGATAAGTAACACTTAAAGAAATACAGTAGAACCATGGTTTACGAACTTAATCTGTTCCGCAACTCCATTCGTTAACTGAAGAAATTTTTCCCATAGAAATTAATGCAAATACAATTTAACCATTCTAGCTTCCGAAATTTTCGTGATTTTATTTGTAAAATATAGTAGATTTTTTTTGATGAAAACATATCTATCATTACAGCAACAAACGTGTAAACTGTATTTAATAGAATAGCACTGTACATAACTTCGTTTCTTGTAGTCGGTGGCAGAGGAGTGAAGATTTACGGAGCTAAATGCTTAGAAGGGGGATCCCTCTCCAAAAAAATAACGGGTAGCATTTCATTAGGAGACTCTTTGAGTCGAGGTCTCTTTTGATAAGGAACAAGAAATTGGTCTAAAGTTGATTGTCTTTCTGTTTTAATTAAAAGTTTTCTCAAATGCGATAGCGCATTGTCGTTTTCTATTGCCGCTATCATTTTTTTCCTTCTCGAATGCCATATTAATTAAATATATAAATAACAAAACTAGAAAAAAGTTTAGCGCAAACACTCGGAAAAGCAAGGCTTAACTCGTGCATGCCTAACGGCAACTAAAATTTGACACAAAAAAACCGTTACGCTCATTATCGGAGACAAAATTTCTGCAAAACGAAAGCTTGTTAACCGATTTGGTCGTTAACTGGAGCGTTCATTAACCGAGGTTCCATTGTAGTTTTATACTTTTTAAAAATCACATTGATTATCCAATGAGAAATAATCAAAATATCTTCATTTTATATGATATTTGTATGTTTTAGTTACATGTTACAAGTATTTTCAATTAAAAATTAGAGAATGCTTACTTTATAACACATCTATATGCATTCTTAAATGTATTTCTGATGATAATAGTTTTTTTATAATACTTCTTGCACTTTTTATGGCACAGATGCTTAACATAAAAAAAGCTAAAATGAATTTGACGAGATTTGAAACATTTGTTATCATATTCAAAAAGTAACTTTTAAATGGTTGACTGTAAATAACTCGGATTGTTAGCCATTCATCATTTAGAATCGTACAATAAGATTTGAGTTGCAAGTTTGGAGATAACGAAATTAATTATTAATTTCGATAACGTCGCCTCCAAAAGTGTTTCAACTCGGTTTAAATATATCAATTATTTAGTATAAGCATACAATACAATATTCCTCTCTTTGCAGATGAAATGGTCTGAGAAAGAAGAAGAATTGTTAGTTGCCAGGGTCGAAAAATACGGAAAACAGCAGAAGTTAATTAAACTCGACGGAGGACTCTACAATCGAACACCACGATATCTTTCTAACAAATGGAGAAATAATATTCAATATAATCACCTCGAAATGATAAAAGCAAAATTACAGAAAAAATATGATCAAAAAAAGAAATAAATTTATTTAATATGAATTATATGTGTGTATATATACATATATATATGTACGTATATATACACATACACATATATTTGTGTTATACAGTACATCAATATATGGTACATACATACATATATTGCTAATTTTTTAACATTAAATATTCTTACAATATAAAAAAATTATTATATTTATTATTAATCTGTGTAGTTATTTCCATATGATATTTTAAGAAAAACTGTAAATATCCATATGTAGTAATGAAAATTATTACAAAATAACCACTCTGATTCTATTCATTTAATCAAATGAAAATACTGATTTGATGATTAACGTTTTATTTGTTGATTTGAATTGCATTTTGTGATTGCAACTGACTAGGATAATTGGAAGCAATTCTACAGTTTGCTATCATTTGTTTAAATCAAATAGATTCGTTTCTAAATTAAATTTCTTGAATTGAGCTTCAAATAAGAAGAATTTAATTAATTGTTTTAATTTATAAAATTGTGAAGTTTTATTTTGTGATAATTTGCTTTTATTGAAATATTTAATTGTAACATATTAACATAAATTATTTCCCTACTCTTTGGTTTATTTCTATTTACTGAGTAAATTTAATTTAATTTGAAAATTAAATATTGTAAATTAGCATAGAAAATTATACTGTACATATCAATATAATGTTTCAGAACATTCTTTACAAAAAGCGAAATAATTTGATAATATGTTATCTTTATTTATTTATTTATTTATTAATATTTCGAAAACTTACTAATCCAGAACTATAATTTTTGTATTTTCGAGTTTAGAACAACAGCCTGCGTTAAACCGTACCAAGGTATTTATACTATATATGTAAATTTTTGTTGTAGACGCGATAGAACATCGAAAAGTTGAAACTCGAGTTTTTTGACTTTTTCTGATACTTCTCGTAATATTTCGAAAACTTACTAATTCAGATCTATAATTTTAGTATCCCTAGTTGATAACAACAGCCTGCGTTAAACCGTAACAAGGTATTCATACTATATATGTAAATTTTTGTTGTAGACGCGATAGAACATCGAAAAGTTGAAACTCGAGTTTTTTGACTTTTTCTGATACTTCTCGTAATATTTCGAAAACTTACTAATTTAGATTTATAATTTTGGTACTACCGAGTTAAGAACAAAAGCCTGCGTTAAACAGTACCAAGGTATTCATACTATATATGTAAATTTTGATTGTAGACGCGATAGAACATCAAAAAGTGGAAACTCGAGTTTTTTGACTTTTTCTGATACTTCTCGTAATATTTCAAAAACTTACTAACACAGATCTATAATTTTAGTATTACCGAGTTTAGAACAACAGCCTGCGTTAAACCGTACTGAAGAGTTTATACTATATATGTAAATTTTTGTTGTAGACGCGATAGAACATCGAAAAGTTGAAACTCGAGTTTTTTGACTTTTTCTGATACTTCTCGTAATATTTCGAAAACTTACTAATCCAGATCTATAATTTTGGTATCCCTAGTTTAGAACAACAGCCTGCGTTAAACCGTACCAAGGTATTTATACTATATATGTAAATTTTTGTTGTAGACGCGATAGAACATCGAAAAGTGGAAACTCGAGTTTTTTGACTTTTTCTGATACTTCTCGTAATATTTCAAAAACTTACTAACACAGATCTATAATTTTAGTATTACCGAGTTTAGAACAACAGCCTGCGTTAAACCGTTCTAAGAGTTTATACTATATATGTAAATTTTTGTTGTAGACGCGATAGAACATCGAAAAGTTGAAACTCGAGTTTTTTGACTTTTTTCTGATACTTCTCGTAATATTTCGAAAAGTTACTAATTTAGATCTATAATTTTGGTATACCGAGTTCAGAACAACAGCCTGCGTTAAACCGTACCAAGGTATTTATACTATATATGTAAATTTTTGTTGTAGACGCGATAGAACATCGAAAAGTTGAAACTCGAGTTTTTTGACTTTTTCTGATACTTCTCGTAATATTTCGAAAACTTACTAATTCAGATCTATAATTTTTGTATCACATACTTTAGAACAACAACCCGCGTTAAACCGTACAAAGGTATTTATACTATATATGTAAATTTTTGTTGTAGACGCGATAGAACATCGAAAAGTTGAAACTCGAGTTTTTTGACTTTTTCTGATACTTCTCGTAATATTTTGAAAACTTACTATATCGAGATCTATAATTTTAATATTCCCGAGCTTAGAACAACAGCCTGCGTTAAACCGTACCAAGGTATTCATACTATATATGTAAATTTTTGTTGTAGACGCGATAGAACATCGAAAAGTTGAAACTCGAGTTTTTTGACTTTTTCTGATACTTTTCGTAATATTTCGAAAACTTACTAATCCAGAACTATAATTTTTGTATTTTCGAGTTTAGAACAACAGCCTGCGTTAAACCGTACCAAGGTATTTATACTATATATGTAAATTTTTGTTGTAGACGCGATAGAACATCGAAAAGTTGAAACTCGAGTTTTTTGACTTTTTCTGATACTTCTCGTAATATTTCGAAAACTTACTAATCCAGATTTATAATTTTGGTATTCTTGAATTTAGAACAACAGCCTGCGTTAAACCGTACCAAGGTATTTATACTATATATGTAAATTTTTGTTGTAGACGCGATAGAACATCGAAAAGTTGAAACTCGAGTTTTTTGACTTTTTCTGTTACTTTTCGTAATATTTCGAAAACTTACTAATCCAGAACTATAATTTTTGTATTTTCGAGTTTAGAACAACAGCCTGCGTTAAACCGTACCAAGGTATTTATACTATATATGTAAATTTTTGTTGTAGACGCGATAGAACATCGAAAAGTTAAAACTCGAGTTTATGACTTTTTCAGAATCTTTTCGTAATGTTTCGAAAACTTACTAATCCAGATTTATAATTTTGGTATTCTTGAACTTAGAGCAACAGCCTGCGTTAAACCGTACCAAGGTATTTATACTATATATGTAAATTTTCGTTGTAGACGCGATAGAACATCGAAAAGTTGAAACTCGAGTTTTTTGACTTTTTCTGTTACTTATCGTAATATTTCAAAAACTTACTAATCCAGAACTATAATTTTTGTATTTTCGAGTTTAGAACAACAGCCTGCGTTAAACCGTACCAAGGTATTTATACTATATATGTAAATTTTTGTTGTAGACGCGATAGAACATCGAAAAGTTAAAACTCGAGTTTTGTGACTTTTTCTGATACTTCTCGTAATATTTCGAAAACTTACTAATTTAGATTTATAATTTTAGTATCCCTAGTTGATAACAACCGCCTGCGTTAAACCGTTACAAGGTATTCATACTATATATGTAAATTTTTGTTGTAGACGCGATAGAACATCGAAAAGTTGAAACTCGAGTTTTTTGACTTTTTCTGATACTTCTCGTAATATTTCGAAAACTTACTAATTTAGATTTATAATTTTGGTACTACCGAGTTAAGAACAAAAGCCTGCGTTAAACAGTACCAAGGTATTCATACTATATATGTAAATTTTGATTGTAGACGCGATAGAACATCAAAAAGTGGAAACTCGAGTTTTTTGACTTTTTTTGATACTTCTCGTAATATTTCAAAAACTTACTAACACAGATCTATAATTTTAGTATTACCGAGTTTAGAACAACAGCCTGCGTTAAACCGTTCTGAAGAGTTTATACTATATATGAAAATTTTTGTTGTAGACGCGATAGAACATCGAAAAGTTAAAACTCGAGTTTTTTGGTTTTTTCTGATACTTATCGTAATATTTCGAAAACTTACTAATCCAGATCTATAATTTTGGTATCGCCTAGTTGATAACAACAGCCTGCGTTAAACCGTACAAGGTATTTATACTATATATGTAAATTTTTGTTGTAGACGCGATAGAACATCGAAAAGTTGAAACTCGAGTTTTTTGACTTTTTCTGATACTTCTCGTAATATTTCGAAAAGTTACTAATTTAGATCTATAATTTTGGTATTCCCGAGTTCAGAACAACAGCCTGCGTTAAACCGTACCAAGGTATTTTATTATATACTAGCTTACCCGTCGCGCGTTGCTGCGATTTCAGGAGAAAGGAAATTCAAGCAAACTCATTATGATAAAATTCAATTTACATTTTATTATTTTTACTGAAACTTATTATTATTATTAATTTTCATCGGGAAAACATTTCAAAGTGTCGTTTCAATTCTATTTATTTATTGGAGTGCTTGTGGATACACGATATTTTTTGTTTTTCTGTCTGGTGCGTACACGAATAAATCAGAAGGTTTTCCGACGCGTGAGCTGGCCACATACAGTTGTCCATGTGAGAAGCACGGATTCTCCAAATCTAGCCCACACACTTGCAACGATTGTCCCTGTGCTTTGTTGATGGTCATTGCAAAAGCGATTCGCACCGGAAACTGCAAACGTTTAAATTCAAATGGCATATCTGTTGGGATCATTGGAATACGTGGCAACAGTACATCTTTCCCCTTGAATTTCCCATTTAAAATTGTAGCTTCGATGACATTGTTCATCATCTTTTTCACCGAAAGTCTTGTACCGTTGCAAAGTTGTGGTGGATTGATGTTTCGAAGAAGAATGATAGGCACACCAATTTTCAATGTTAAAATATGCGGTGGCATTCCTGGCAAATCTAGTGAATTCAAGAATTCTGTTGGGTAATTGACAACTTCGTCTTGATTCATAACAGTGTCGATGGAGTTATACGTTGTCGCTTCGCCTGGTATTCTGTTTTGAATGCTGAAGTTGATGTCATTGACATCGTTGTTCTTAGCTGCTAATATAGCACGTGCACTGAGCCACTGATGATTTTTGTAATTCCGTGCGATATTTGGGAAAACCTTTTGAATCAATTTGTCTTTGGTTGATGTCATCTTACAAAAGTTTGTTGGCAATGTGATACATTGTGTAGTTCTGTCTATTGCCATCTTCCCATTCCCAATATCCAGCAATTGTTTTGCGAAACGTTCGGCGGATACATCATTTTGTAGTTCAACACGCATATTGGTTTTCAAAGTCAATTTCTTTACATGTCGCCATAGAACAGATGATTTGAGGCATGCATTAAGTTCATCGGCGGGTGTTGAACGTGGTATAACTGGCAGAGTTTGTCGAAAATCACCAGACAATAAAATGAGTGCTCCCCCGAAGGGCTGGTCATTTCCCCTCAAATCTTTCAGTGTACGATCAAGCGCTTCCAATGCTTTTTTGTGAGCCATTGTGCATTCGTCCCATATGATAAGTTTACATATTTGGAGAACTTTGCCCATTCCGGAATTTTTGGTGATATTGCATGTTGGCGTCTCAGTGGTTTGCAAATTCAATGGCAATTTCAGTGCTGAATGCGCTGTTCGACCACCATCCAATAGTGTTGCCGCAATTCCAGATGATGCAATTGCCAGTGCAATTTTATTCTGTGATCGAACGGTTGCCAAAATTAGTGAAATGAGAAAAGTTTTACCTGTACCTCCGGGCGCATCTATGAAGTACAATCCGCCCCTTTGATATGTAATTGCTTGCATTATTGTGTCATATACAACACGTTGTTCTGAAACCAACTTTGGGAGATTCGTTTCAACAAATGTACCCAAATCATCGACATCGAAGTGTGTTTCACGTTGCAAATCACGATCATAAGCGTCATTTACAGATCGATTCGGTGCACACATTCCCAACTGCCCCAATCCCTTGTTAGCGATTGCCAAACATTTATCCTCGATCGAAACCAACGCCTCATTATACACATGTGGTGTAAATTGCATGTCCGGATTCTGATTCGTTGCTCGCAAACGATGTAGGATGTCTTCACTCATGCAATCTTTGTATTTTTCCCAAAGATCTTTCGGATTGGATGGGAAACACGTTGTCAATATTATCGCAAATAACGTGCGTATTTGCTGTGGTTGAGCAGTGTTCGATGCATCAGCGAGTGTTGTGTCCCAATGTGCATCGTTTTCAAGAAGATTTAATTCTTGGCAAGCCTCTCGATAGGTCGCACATACTTCACCATTTACTGTTCTCAGTTCTTGGAAGGATTTCGGTCCACGTACGTTAACTAACAGTAATCGCAAGTAAAAACATTCTTGATTGTTTGGATGAACTGTATACAGACGGCCTAACGCGTCGGACGAATATAAATTCGTATGTCCTTCAACTGGTTTGCCCTGTTTACGACGTTGAAACTTTTTCGCTGATGCATTCCATGTGTAGTATTTTGGCACTTCTGAGTAAAGTAGCGTTTTTGCGAACAAATCATCCGTGCACAATGAGAAGAACGCAGTTAACATTGTTTTCGGTGGCGATAATGCTCTTGCATGTACATTTTCCGTTGTAAAATACACACGCTGTCCATTTTCAAGATGTACTGCCAAATGAACAACTGTTGGATGACGTTCATGAATTGGAAAGGAGAAAATACGCCAAACTGCTTCATTGCTACTAATGTAGCGTCCCAATTCATATTGATCGATTTCATTGATTGGTGCAGATGCATTTCCCACTCCAAAAACTGCCATATCACTTCCTTTGTTGACATATTTGCAAATATATTTGATCGATTTCACTGAATTACAATACTCGACATTGATGTGTGCTTTGAAAGTCTTTGAGAGTAATGGTGAATACGGCACAACCCAACGATTATCGACTTCAATGTCATTGTTGCGTACTTTTAGAGTGATGAATTTGCCACCATCTTCAGTTGATCGTCGACGATATTGTGGATATCCATCATTTCCAGTGATAGTTTCGGCGTGTAAGTCTCGTGGATAGCGTTTCGTGCATTTTCCATCCTTCATGCACGGAGAATTGTTGTTGATCGCGCCGCATGGACCATGAATCATGTTGTTGGTAACGACTTCGAATAAGCCTGGATCAATGTTGACATCTGGTATTTCTGCTGAGATGACTTCATCAATTTTGTCTGGTGTAATTTTGTCGATCAGCCAAATCAAAATGTGTGCATGAGGTAATCCTCTTTTCTGCCATTCAATGGAATACATCCAACAGCGTGTCTCTCCAAAAACATGATGTTTGACAATGAAATCCGTCATAGATTTCAACTTTTGTTTGAACACACGTGCAATGATGTCATGGCGATCCGAAGACGATTGTCCAGGCAACAGAAGATCTTTAATTTCTTCCCACGTAGGGTTGCATGTGAATGTTACGAATAAATCTGGACGGCCGTATGCGCGAACATAAGTCATTGCATCTTGTGCGTATTCATGCATGTGCCGTGGGCTTCCTGTGAATGTAGCTGGCAGTATGACCATTTTTCCCAGTTCGTTGAGATTGCCATCAGTAGCAATTGCATCGCGTAAATGAACATATTCTTCAGAGCGCAGCTTGGTTTGATTCAGTCGAATGAAAAGAAGTCGTTCAGTCTCGATTTTTGCATACATATCGACAACATATTGATGGAATAATTTCCGACATTTCAAAATGTGATTGTCTGTGTTCTCACGAATCATCAATCGATAAGAATAGTAATTCATGGCACTGACTTTCTTATTGGTCTCCCTATCTGTTTGTGGATTTCTCATTTTGATATTGAAATGATATCCATCTTCTCCTTGCCAGAATAAAATTGGATATTGCAATGCATCGTATGAGCGATGAGTTTCGGAGACTCGCTGAACATTACCATCTCTGCGATGAAGAACTATATCACGTGAGTTAAATTCTTCGCCAACTATGACGATCGCCACTTCATTAATTGTTGGTGCATTGTATTGTCTTTCGTGTTGGCCGGCTGGTGTTTTGTCAGCTCTAATGACAACTACATAATCATCAGCTGGCATTCGCTCGAGGGCCGTCCTGAACAGTCGAACTAATTCGTTATGTTCATCGAATAAATTTTGTAATGCAGCAACAATTTCTCGATTAGTGCCGGTATTGAATCGACAACGTTGATCAACTTGTTCATCAGTGGCTCCCATGAAATAAATTTGGAGAAATTTGTGATCTGCATCCGGCAGTGGTAGAAGTGATCCAGTACGATGATAAATTTGCCCTTGCACTTTGAACGTTGGCATGTAATTGTCACGTATGATTTCTGTTGCACCAAACGATGTCATTTGGAAACATGAATTGTACTTGCGTATGTTTGCCAAGAAATGTTTCGACTGGCTTGTGTCACCTGATACCAACGTTGATAATGGTTCGGGTGGTAAATGCAATTCTGGCAATTTCACTTTTCCACCTGCGCAGCACATTCCTGGAGTTTCATTTTTGAATTTCAAAGCATGGCAAAATTTGCATAATTTGTCCATTTTTTCAATAACGACACTTCGATGAAGACTGTAATCATAATCAGCATCGTAATTAAACGCAGCAAGATTCAAATCAGCGTGGAGTGTCCATCTGGATTGAACATTGCGTTCTCGATTCATTCCTAGTCTTGCTCCCCGTTGGTCAATTGTTTCCTTCGAGCGGGCTTGAGCAGTGCGTACTCGATCGGTTTCCAATCTCGATTCTCGTTGCTTGTTCGTTTGAGAAGAACGGGCTTGAGCAGTGTGTACTCGATTGGTTTTCAATCTCCATTCTCGTTGCTCGTTCGTTTGAGAAGAACGGGCTTGAGCAGTGTGTATTCGATTGGTTTCCAATCTCGATTCTCGTTGCTCGTTCGTTTGAGAAGAACGGGCTTGAGCAGTGTGTACTCGATTGGTTTTCAATCTCCATTCTCGTTGATCGTTCGTTTGAGAAGAACGGGCTTGAGCAGTGTGTATTCGATTGGTTTCCAATCTCGATTCTCGTTGCTCGTTCGTTTGAGAAGAACGGGCTTGAGCAGTGTGTACTCGATTGGTTTTCAATCTCCATTCTCGTTGCTCGTTCGTTTGAGAAGAACGGGCTTGAGCAGTGTGTACTCGATTGGTTTTCAATCTCCATTCTCGTTGCTCGTTCGTTTGAGAAGAACGGGCTTGAGCAGTGTGTACTCGAACGGCTTGTAATCTTGCTTTCTGTTCCTCGTCTGTTTCTGAAGCTCGTAATGCCTTTTTCTTTCGTGCTTGAGATGTAGATCGACCAATTGATTGACGTTTGGGGGGCATAACTGTCGGCGATGCTTGCAAATTCGCTGAGAAAAATGGGAAAAATCAGTATTCGAAAAAATTATTCAATTTCGAATTTATTCGAAGAATTATTCAATTTTTTAAATCGATTCAACTTACTATTAAATGTCTCTCTCTCACTGCTTCTCACTACTTTTCACTACTGCTTCTGGTCTACTCTCTTGTCTGAATTTTTCTTTCTGACCCTGAGACCTCTTGAGTCTTGTCTCTGACTTTCTATCTGACTCTATGATCGGGTTGGAGCTCCCTTTTTAAAAACTTCTAGCATGAGAAAGTTTGTCATCAGACGATGATTTATATGGTAGTGTCGTCATCGGGTGATGATTTATTGGCGGTTTCGTCATCGTAGCTGAGATGATTGTTTTATTTTGTTGTTTGATAATGACATCTAACTTTTATAGAGTCATAATCTTGTTGATGTGACTCATCTTTGTTTTGTGACAGCTCTCATCATTATTCATTGATTGCTTTGACTAAGTTCTTCGTTTAATGTGTAAACATTGTAGAAGTGACACTCGGTGCCGTAAAAGGGGGGTACGATGTTTCCACTTTTATATTTTTAATCCTTTACAAATTAATTTAATTACTTAATTGCTCCTTTCTGTTTTCCCTTGCATGTTGTCAGTTTTCTGATAGTTGGATAATAAACCGTTTCTACTCTAATTTGTCTCTTTAAACCATTTTAAGTTGATATTAAAATTTGGAAGCGGGAGTACCAAGATCGGTAAAATAGGCAAATTCCCTCATACAACTTCGATTGTTGTTTAAGATACAGTTAAGGTTTTAACAAAGGTCAAGTGAAAACATAATTAGCAAAAATAAAGTGATTAAACAAAAATTATTACAAATAACAGTTCACAAATACATATATAAAGATATTTTTGGAAGGAGGGGAAATGTTGGTCTTCACATATGCCAGAAACCTTTGTGGGAGTGTATTAAACAACTTCCCAAAGTTTCATGGCAATCGGATAAATGGTGTAGTAATGCATGAAGGACAGACAGACAGACAGACATATTCGTTTTTATATATATAAACTAGCTGACCCGGCCACGCGTTGTTGTGGCTCAAAATGTATCTATTATAAATGTGTAACACGTTCCCCGTGGGGGGAATTTCAAAAAATCCCTTTTTAGTGTATATTCTGTTGACGTCACCTATTAAAACGCAATTAAAAATGCAAAAAACCGCATGTAAAATAGTATAAATAGAAGCCGAGTTCTTCACGGTAAGCCTTAATCCTGTCCCTTTCCCCGCTGGGAAATATCGAAAAAATCTCTTTTAGTGTATATTCTGTTGACGTCACCTATTAAAACGCAATTAAAAACGCAAAAAACCGCATGCAAATTAGTATAAATAGAAGCCGAGTTCTTCACAGTAAGCCTTAATCCTTTTCCTTTCCCCGCTGAGGAATATCGAAAAATTTCTTTTTAGTGTATATTCTGTTGACGTAACCTATTAAAACGCAATTAAAAACGCAAAAAACCGCATGTAAAATAGTATAATAGAAGCCGAGTTCTTTACGGTAAGCCTTAATCTCGTTCATCTCCCCCAGTAGGGGGAATTTAGACATGTATATTATATACAAACACTTGCGTATTCGAATGCAACGTTGTGTCAAAATTCAAAAGGAATCGGTAGGAACAAACTAAAGTTATATTTTATTTATATAGATAGATAGAAAATGATCTGGTTTAGTCCGTTCTCACAGAAAAACAATGCCTCACAGAGAAGCAAACTTAGGTCGTCGGAAGTTAGCGCCATCTGTTGGACATAAAAGCCTTAATCCATATATAAATATATTTTTGAAAGGGGGGAAATGGTGGTCTTCACACATGCCAGAAACCTTTGTGGGAGTGTATTAAACAACTTCCCAAAGTTTCATGGCAATCGGATAAATGGTATGGTAATGCATGAAGGACAAACACACACACACACACACACACACAGACATACATTCATTTTTATATATATATAGACTAGCTGACTCGGCCACGCGTTGTTGTGGCTCAAAATGTATCTATTATAAATGTGTAACACTTCCCCCGTGGGGGGAATTTCAAAAAAATCCCTTTTTAGTGTATATTCTGTTGACGTCACCTATTAAAACGCAATTAAAAATGCAAAAAACCGCATGTAAAATAGTATAAATAGAAGCCGAGTTCTTCACGGTAAGCCTTAATCCTGTCCCTTTCCCCGCTGGGGAATATCGAAAAATCCCTTTTTAGTGTATATTCTGTTGACGTCACCTATTAAAACACAATTAAAAACGCAAAAAACCGCATGTAAAATAGAATAAATAGAAGCCGAGTTCTTCACGGTAAGCCTTAATCCTGTCCCTTTCCCCGCTGGGGAATATCGAAAAATCCCTTTTTAGTGTATATTCTGTTGACGTCACCTATTAAAACACAATTAAAAACGCAAAAAACCGCATGTAAAATAGTATAAATAGAAGCCGAGTTCTTCACGGTAAGCCTTAATCCTGTCCCTTTCCCCGCTGGGGAATATCGAAAAATCCCTTTTTAGTGTATATTCTGTTGACGTCACCTATTAAAACACAATTAAAAACGCAAAAAACCGCATGTGAAATAGTATAAATAGAAGCCGAGTTCTTCACGGTAAGCCTTAATCCTGTCCCTTTCCCCGCTGGGGAATATCGAAAAATCCCTTTTTAGTGTATATTCTGTTGACGTCACCTATTAAAACGCAATTAAAAACGCAAAAAACCGCATGTAAAATAGTATAAATAGAAGCCGAGTTCTTCACGGTAAGCCTTAATCCTGTCCCTTTCCCCGCTGGGGAATATCGAAAAATCCCTTTTTAGTGTATATTCTGCTGACGTCACCTATTAAAACGCAATTAAAAACGCAAAAAACCGCATGTAAAATAGTATAAATAGAAGCCGAGTTCTTCACGGTAAGCCTTAATCCTGTCCCTTTCCCCGCTGGGGAATATCGAAAAATCCCTTTTTAGTGTATATTCTGTTGACGTCACCTATTAAAACACAATTAAAAACGCAAAAAACCGCATGCAAAATAGTATAAATAGAAGCCGAGTTCTTCACAGTAAGCCTTAATCCTGTCCTTTCCCCGCTGAGGAATATCGAAAAATTTCTTTTTAGTGTATATTCTGTTGACGTAACCTATTAAAACGCAATTAAAAACGCAAAAAACCGCATGCAAAATAGTATAAATAGAAGCCGAGTTCTTCACAGTAAGCCTTAATCCTGTCCCTTTCTCCGCTGAGGAATATCGAAAAATCTCTTTTTAGTGTATATTCTGTTGACGTCACCTATTAAAACGCAATTAAAAACGCAAAAAACCGCATGTAAAATAGTATAAATAGAAGCCGAGTTCTTCACGGTAAGCCTTAATCCTGTCCCTTTCCCCGCTGGGGAATATCGAAAAATCCCTTTTTAGTGTATATTCTGTTGACGTCACCTATTAAAACGCAATTAAAAACGCAAAAAACCGCATGTAAAATAGTATAAATAGAAGCCGAGTTCTTCACGGTAAGCCTTAATCCTGTCCCTTTCCCCGCTGGGGAATATCGAAAAATCCCTTTTTAGTGTATATTCTGTTGACGTCACCTATTAAAACACAATTAAAAACGCAAAAAACCGCATGCAAATTAGTATAAGTAGAAGCCGAGTTCTTCACAGTAAGCCTTAATCCTTTTCCTTTCCCCGCTGAGGAATATCGAAAAATTTCTTTTAGTGTATATTCTGTTGACGTAACCTATTAAAACGCAATTAAAAACGCAAAAAACCGCATGTAAAATAGTATAATAGAAGCCGAGTTCTTTACGGTAAGCCTTAATCTCGTTCATCTCTTCCCAGTAGGGGGAATTTAGACATGTATATTATATACAAACACTTGCGTATTCGAATGCAACGTTGTGTCAAAATTCAAAAGAAATCGGTAGGAACAAACGAACGTTATATTTTATTTATATAGATAGATAGAAAATGATCTGGTTTAGTCCGTTCTCACAGAAAACAATGCCTCACAGAGAAGCAAACTTAGGTCGTCAAAAGTTAGCGCCATCTGTTGGACATAAAAGCCTTAATCCATATATAAATATATTTTTGAAAGGGGGGAAATGGTGGTCTTCACACATGCCAGAAACCTTTGTGGGAGTGTATTAAACAACTTCCCAAAGTTTCATGGCAATCGGATAAATGGTATGGTAATGCATGAAGGACAAACACACACACACACACACACACACACAGACATACATTCATTTTTATATATATAGATAACACTTCCCCCGTGAGGGAAATTTTCAAAAAATCCCTTCTTAGTGTACATTCTCTTGACGTACCCTATTAAAACGCAATCAAACGCCGCATCTAAAATAGTATAATAAAAGCCGAGTTCTTCACAGTAAGCCTTAATCCTGTCCCTCTCCCCCGCAAGGAAATATCGAAAAATCTCTTTTTAGTATATATTCTGTTGACGTAACATATTAAAACGCAATTAAAAACGCAAAAAACGCATGCAAAATTGTATAAATAGAAGCCGAGTTCTTCACAGTAAGCCTTAATCCTGTCCCTCTTCCCCCAGTGGGGAATTTCGACATGTATATTATATAAAAACACGTGCGTATTCGAATGCAACGTGGTGTCAAAATTTCAAAGGAATCGGTAGGAACAAACGAACGTTATATTTTATTTATATAGATAGATAGAAAATGATCTGGTTTAGTCCGTTCTCACAGAAAAACAATGCCTCACAGAGAAGCAAACTTAGGTCGTTGAAAGTTAGCGCCATCTGTTGGACATAAAAGCCTTAATCCATATATAAATATATTTTTGAAAGGGGGTCTTCACATATGCCACAAACCTTCGCAGGAATGTGTTAAACAACTTCCCAAAGTTTCATGGCAATCGGATAAATGGTATGGTAATTGCATGAAGGACAAACACACACACACACACACACACACAGACATACATTCATTTTTATATATATAGATATGTAAATTTTTGTTGTAGACGCGATAGAACATCGAAAAGTTGAAACTCGAGTTTTTTGACTTTTTCTGATACTTCTCGTAATATTTCGAAAACTTACTAATTTAGATCTATAATTTTGGTACTACCGAGTTAAGAACAAAAGCCTGCGTTAAACCGTATCAAGGTATTCATACTATATATGTAAATTTTCATTGTAGACGCGATAGAACATCGAAAAGTGGAAACTCGAGTTTTTTGACTTTTTCTGATACTTCTCGTAATATTTCAAAAACTTACTAACACAGATCTATAATTTTAGTATTACCGAGTTCAGAAACAACAGCCTGCGTTAAACCGTACCAAGGTATTTATACTATATATGTAAATTTTTGTTGTAGACGCAATAGAACATCGAAAAGTTGAAACTCGAGTTTTTTGACTTTTTCTGTTACTTTTCGTAATATTTCGAAAACTTTCTAATCCAGAACTATAATTTTTGTATTTTCGAGTTTAGAACAACAGCCTGCGTTAAACCGTACCAAGGTATTTATACTATATATGTAAATTTTTGTTGTAGACGCGATAGAACATCGAAAAGTTGAAACTCGAGTTTTTTGACTTTTTTTGATACTTCTCGTAATATTTCGAAAACTTACTAATCCAGATCTATAATTTTGGTATCCCTAGTTGACAACAACAGCCTGCGTTAAACCGTAACAAGGTATTCATACTATATATGTAAATTTTTATTGTAGACGCGATAGAACATCGAAAAGTGAAACTCGAGTTTTTTGACTTTTTCGTATACTTCTCGTAATATTTCAAAAAGTTACTAACACAGATCTATAATTTTAGTATTACCGAGTTTAGAACAACAGCTTGCGTTAAACCGTACCAAGGTATTTATACTATATATGTAAATTTTTGTTGTAGACGTGATAGAACATCGAAAAGTAAAAACTCGAGTTTTTTGACTTTTTCTGATACTTCTCGTAATATTTCAAAAACTTACTGACACAGATCTATAATTTTAGTATTACCGAGTTTAGAACAACAGCCTGCGTTAAACATTTTTAAGGAATTTATACTATATATGTAAGTTCTTGTTGTAGACGCGATAGAACATCGATAAGTTGAAAGTCGAGTTTTTTGACTTTTTCTGATACTTCTCGTAATATTTCAAAAACTTACTAATCAAGATCTATAATTTTGGTATCCCTAGTTGACAACAACAGCCTGCGTTAAACCGTACCAAGGTATTTAAACTATATATGTAAATTTTTGTTGTAGACGCGATAGAACATCGAAAAGTTAAAACTCGAGTTTATGACTTTTTCAGAATCTTTTCGTAATGTTTCGAAAACTTACTAATCCAGATTTATAATTTTGGTATTCTTGAACTTAGAGCAACAGCCTGCGTTAAACCGTACCAAGGTATTTATACTATATATGTAAATTTTTGTTGTAGACGCGATAGAACATCGAAAAGTTGAAACTCGAGTTTTTTGACTTTTTCTGTTACTTATCGTAATATTTCAAAAACTTACTAATCCAGAACTATAATTTTTGTATTTTCGAGTTTAGAACAACAGCCTGCGTTAAACCGTACCAAGGTATTTATACTATATATGTAAATTTTTATTGTAGACACGATAGAACATCGAAAAGTTGAAACTCGAGTTTTTTGGTTTTTTCTGATACTTATCGTAATATTTCGAAAAGTTACTAATTTAGATCTATAATTTTAGTATTTCCGAGTTCAGAACAACAGCCTGCGTTAAACCGTACCAAGGTATTTATACTATATATGTAAATTTTTGTTGTAGACGCGATAGAACATCGAAAAATTGAAACTCGAGTTTTTTGACTTTTTCTGTTACTTATCGTAATATTTCGAAAACTTACTAATCCAGAACTATAATTTTTGTATTTTCGAGTTTAGAACAACAGCCTGCGTTAAACCGTACCAAGGTATTTATACTATATATGTAAATTTTTGTTGTAGACGCGATAGAACATCGAAAAGTTGAAACTCGAGTTTTTTGACTTTTTCTGATACTTCTCGTAATATTTCGAAAACTTACTAATCCAGAACTATAATTTTTGTATTTTCGAGTTTAGAACAACAGCCTGCGTTAAACCGTACCAAGGTATTTATACTATATATGTAAATTTTTGTTGTAGACGCGATAGAACATCGAAAAGTTGAAACTCGAGTTTTTTGACTTTTTCTGTTACTTCTCGTAATATTTCGAAAACTTACTAATCCAGAACTATAATTTTTGTATTTTCGAGTTTAGAACAACAGCCTGCGTTAAACCGTACCAAGGTATTTATACTATATATGTAAATTTTTATTGTAGACACGATAGAACATCGAAAAGTTGAAACTCGAGTTTTTTGGTTTTTTCTGATACTTATCGTAATATTTCGAAAAGTTACTAATTTAGATCTATAATTTTAGTATTTCCGAGTTCAGAAAAACAGCCTGCGTTAAACCGTACCAAGGTATTTATACTATATATGTAAATTTTTGTTGTAGACGCGATAGAACATCGAAAAGTTAAAACTCGAGTTTTTTGGTTTTTCCTGATACTTATCGTAATATTTCGAAAACTTACTAATCCAGATCTATAATTTTGGTATTACTAGTTAAAAACAACAGCCTGCGTTAAACCGTACCAAGGTATTTATACTATATATGTAAATTTTTGTTGTAGACGCGATAGAACATCGAAAAGTTAAAACTCGAGTTTTTGACTTTTTCAGAATCTTCTCGTAATATTTCGAAAACTTACTAATCCAGATTTATAATTTTGGTATTTTGAACTTAGAGCAACAGCCTGCGTTAAACCGTACCAAGGAATTTATACTATATATGTAAGTTTTTGTTGTAGACGCGATAGAACATCGAAAAGTTGAAAGTCGAGTTTTTTGACTTTTTCTGATACTTATCTTAATATTTCAAAAAGTTACTAATTTAGATCTATAACTTTGGTATTCCCGAGTTCAGAACAACAGCCTGCGTTAAACCGTACCAAGGTATTTATACTATATATGTAAATTTTTGTTGTAGACGCGATAGAACATCGAAAAGTTGAAACTCGAGTTTTTTGACTTTTTCTGATACTTCTCGTAATATTTTAAAAACTTACTAACACAGATCTATAATTTTAGTATTACCGAGTTTAAAACAACAGCCTGCGTTAAACTGTTATCAAAAGTTTATACTATATATGTAAATTTTTGTTGTAGACGCGATAGAACATCGAATAGTTAAAACTCGAGTTTTTTGGTTTTTTCTGATACTTATCGTAATATTTCTAAAACTTACTAATCCAAATTTATAATTTTGGTACAACTAGTTGCTAACAACAGCCTGCGTTAAACCGTAACAAGGTATTCATACTACATATGTAAATTTTCATTGTAGACGCGATAGAACATCAAAAAGTGGAAACTCCAGTTTTTTGACTTTTTCTGATACTTCTCGTAATATTTCAAAAACTTACTAACACAGATCTATAATTTTAGTATTACCGAGTTTAGAACAACAGCCTGCGTTAAACCGTTTTGAAGAGTTTATACTATATATGTAAATTTTTGTTGTAGACGCGATAGAACATCGAAAAGTTGAAACTCGAGTTTTTTGGTTTTTTCTGATACTTCTCGTAATATTTCTAAAACTTACTAATCCAGATCTATAATTTTGGTATTGCCGAGTTCAGAACAACAGCCTGCGTTAAACATTACTAAGGAATTTATACTATATATGTAAGTTTCTGTTGTAGACGCGATAGAACATCGAAAAGTTGAAAGTCGAGTTTTTTGACTTTTTCTGATACTTCTCGTAATATTTCGAAAACTTACTAATCAAGATCTATAATTTTGGTATCCCTAGTTGACAACAACAGCCTGCGTTAAACCGTACCAAGGTATTTATACTATATATGTAAATTTTTGTTGTAGACACGATAGAACATCGAAAAGTTAAAACTCGAGTTTTTTGACTTTTTCTGTTACTTTTCGTAATATTTCATAAACTTACTAATCCAGAACTATAATTTTTGTATTTTCGAGTTTAGAACAACAGCCTGCGTTAAACCGTACCAAGGTATTTATACTATATATGTAAATTTTTATTGTAGACACGATAGAACATCGAAAAGTTGAAACTCGAGTTTTTTGGTATTTTCTGATACTTATCGTAATATTTCGAAAAGTTACAAATTTAGATCTATAATTTTAGTATTTCCGAGTTCAGAAAAACAGCCTGCGTTAAACCGTACCAAGGTATTTATACTATATATGTAAATTTTTGTTGTAGACGCGATAGAACATCGAAAAGTTAAAACTCGAGTTTTTTGACTTTTTCTGATACTTCTCGTAATATTTCGAAAACTTACTAATCCAGATCTATAATTTTGATATTTCCGAACTTAGAACAACAGCCTGCGTTAAACCGTACCAAGGTATTTATACTATATATGTAAATTTTTGTTGTAGACGCGATAGAACATCGAAAAGTTGAAACTCGAGTTTTTGACTTTTTCTGATACTTCTCGTAATATTTCGAAAACTTACTAATCCAGAACTATAATTTTGGTATTCCCGAGTTGAGAACAACAGCCTGCGTTAAACCGTACCAAGGTATTTATACTATATATGTAAATTTTTGTTGTAGACGCGATAGAACATCGAAAAGTTGAAACTCGAGTTTTTTGACTTTTTCTGATACTTCTCGTAATATTTCGAAAACTTACTAATTTAGATTTATAATTTTGGTACTACCGAGTTAAGAACAAAAGCCTGCGTTAAACAGTACCAAGGTATTTATACTATATATGTAAATTTTGATTGTAGACGCGATAGAACATCAAAAAGTGGAAACTCGAGTTTTTTGACTTTTTTTGATACTTCTCGTAATATTTCAAAAACTTACTAACACAGATCTATAATTTTAGTATTACCGAGTTTAGAACAACAGCCTGCGTTAAACCGTTCTGAAGAGTTTATACTATATATGAAAATTCTTGTTGTAGACGCGATAGAACATCGAAAAGTTAAAACTCGAGTTTTTTGGTTTTTTCTGATACTTATCGTAATATTTCGAAAACTTACTAATCCAGATCTATAATTTTGGTATCCCTAGTTAATAACAACAGCCTGCGTTAAACCGTACCAAGGTATTTAAACTATATATGTAAATTTTTTTTGTAGACGCGATAGAACATCGAAAAGTTAAAACTCGAGTTTATGACTTTTTCAGAATCTTTTCGTAATGTTTCGAAAACTTACTAATCCAGATTTATAATTTTGGTATTCTTGAACTTAGAGCAACAGCCTGCGTTAAACCGTACCAAGGTATTTATACTATATATGTAAATTTTCGTTGTAGACGCGATAGAACATCGAAAAGTTGAAACTCGAGTTTTTTGACTTTTTCTGTTACTTATCGTAATATTTCAAAAACTTACTAATCCAGAACTATAATTTTTGTATTTTCGAGTTTAGAACAACAGCCTGCGTTAAACCGTACCAAGGTATTTATACTATATATGTAAATTTTTGTTGTAGACGCGATAGAACATCGAAAAGTTAAAACTCGAGTTTTGTGACTTTTTCTGATACTTCTCGTAATATTTCGAAAACTTACTAATTTAGATTTATAATTTTAGTATCCCTAGTTGATAACAACCGCCTGCGTTAAACCGTTACAAGGTATTCATACTATATATGTAAATTTTTGTTGTAGACGCGATAGAACATCGAAAAGTTGAAACTCGAGTTTTTTGACTTTTTCTGATACTTCTCGTAATATTTCGAAAACTTACTGATTTAGATTTATAATTTTGGTACTACCGAGTTAAGAACAAAAGCCTGCGTTAAACAGTACCAAGGTATTCATACTATATATGTAAATTTTGATTGTAGACGCGATAGAACATCAAAAAGTGGAAACTCGAGTTTTTTGACTTTTTTTGATACTTCTCGTAATATTTCAAAAACTTACTAACACAGATCTATAATTTTAGTATTACCGAGTTTAGAACAACAGCCTGCGTTAAACCGTTCTGAAGAGTTTATACTATATATGTAAATTTTTGTTGTAGACGCGATAGAACATCGAAAAGTTAAAACTCGAGTTTTTGACTTTTTCAGAATCTTCTCGTAATATTTCGAAAACTTACTAATCCAGATTTATAATTTTGGTATTCTTGAACTTAGAGCAACAGCCTGCGTTAAACCGTACCAAGGAATTTATACTATATATGTAAGTTTTTGTTGTAGACGCGATAGAACATCGAAAAGTTGAAAGTCGAGTTTTTTGACTTTTTTTGATACTTATCTTAATATTTCGAAAAGTTACTAATTTAGATCTATAATTTTGGTATTCCCGAGTTAAGAACAACAGCCTGCGTTAAACCGTACCAAGGTATTTATACTATATATGTAAATTTTTGTTGTAGACGCGATAGAACATCAAAAAGTGGAAACTCGAGTTTTTTGACTTTTTCTGATACTTCTCGTAATATTTCAAAAACTTACTAACACAGATCTATAATTTTAGTATTACCGAGTTTAGAACAACAGCCTGCGTTAAACCGTTTTGAAAAGTTTATACTATATATGTAAATTTTTGTTGTAGACGCGATAGAACATCGAAAAGTTGAAACTCGAGTTTTTTGGTTTTTTCTGATACTTCTCGTAATATTTCTAGAACTTACTAATCCAGATCTATAATTTTGGTATTGCCGAGTTCAGAACAACAGCCTGCGTTAAACATTACTAAGGAATTTATACTATATATGTAAGTTTCTGTTGTAGACGCGATAGAACATCGAAAAGTTGAAAGTCGAGTTTTTTGACTTTTTCTGATACTTCTCGTAATATTTCGAAAACTTACTAATCAAGATCTATAATTTTGGTATCCCTAGTTGACAACAACAGCCTGCGTTAAACCGTACCAAGGTATTTATACTATATATGTAAATTTTTGTTGTAGACACGATAGAACATCGAAAAGTTAAAACTCGAGTTTTTTGACTTTTTCTGTTACTTTTCGTAATATTTCATAAACTTACTAATCCAGAACTATAATTTTTGTATTTTCGAGTTTAGAACAACAGCCTGCGTTAAACCGTACCAAGGTATTTATACTATATATGTAAATTTTTATTGTAGACACGATAGAACATCGAAAAGTTGAAACTCGAGTTTTTTGGTATTTTCTGATACTTATCGTAATATTTCGAAAAGTTACAAATTTAGATCTATAATTTTAGTATTTCCGAGTTCAGAAAAACAGCCTGCGTTAAACCTTACCAAAATATTTATACTATATATGTAAATTTTTGTTGTAGACGTGATAGAACATTGAAAAGTTAAAACCCGAGTTTTTGACTTTTTCAGAATCTTCTCGTAATATTTCGAAAACTTACTAATCCAGACTTATAATTATGATATTCTTGAACTTAGAGCAACAGCCTGCGTTAAACCGTACCAAGGTATTTATACTATATATGTAAATTTTTGTTGTAGACGCGATAGAACATCGAAAAGTTGAAACTCGAGTTTTTTGACTTTTTTTGATACTTCTTGTAATATTTCGAAAACTTACTGATCCAGATCTATAATTTTGGTATCCCTAGTTGATAACAACAGCCTGCGTTAAACCGTAACAAGGTATTCATACTATATATGTAAATTTTTGTTGTAGACGCGATAGAACATCGAAAAGTTGAAACTCGAGTTTTTTGACTTTTTCTGATACTTCTCGTAATATTTCGAAAACTTACTAATTTAGATTTATAATTCTGGTACTACCGAGTTAAGAACAAAAGCCTGCGTTAAACAGTACCAAGGTATTTATACTATATATGTAAATTTTGATTGTAGACGCGATAGAACATCAAAAAGTGGAAACTCGAGTTTTTTGACTTTTTTTGATACTTCTCGTTATATTTAAAAAACTTACTAACACAGATCTATAATTTTAGTATTACCGAGTTCAGAACAACAGCCTGCGTTAAACCGTTCTGAAGAGTTTATACTATATATGAAAATTCTTGTTGTAGACGCAATAGAACATCGAAAAATTGAAACTCGAGTTTTTTTGTTTTTTCTGATACTTATCGTAATATTTCGAAAACTTACTAATCCAGATTTATAATTTTGGTATCCCTAGTTGATAACAACAGCCTGCGTTAAACCGTACTAAGGTATTTATACTATATATGTAAATTTTCGTTCTAGACGCGATAGAACATCGAAAAATTAAAACTCGAGTTTTTGACTTTTTCAGAATCTTTTCGTAATGTTTCGAAAACTTACTAATCCAGATTTATAATTTTGGTATTCTTGAACTTAGAGCAACAGCCTGCGTTAAACCGTACCAAGGTATTTATACTATATATGTAAATTTTTGTTGTCGACAAGATAGAACATCGAAAAGTTGAAACTCGAGTTTTTTGACTTTTTCTGTTACTTTTCGTAATATTTAAAAAACTTACTAATCCAGAACTATAATTTTTGTATTTTCGAGTTTAGAACAACAGCCTGCGTTAAACCGTACCAAGGTATTTATACTATATATGTAAATTTTTATTCTAGACACGATAGAACATCGAAAAGTTGAAACTCGAGTTTTTTGGTTTTTTCTGATACTTATCGTAATATTTCGAAAAGTTTCTAATTTAGATCTATAATTTTAGTATTCCCGAGTTCAGAATAACAGCCTGCGTTAAACCGTACCAAGGTATTTATACTATATATGTAAATTTTTGTTGTAGACGCGATAGAACATCGAAAAATTGAAACTCAAGTTTTTTGACTTTTTCTGTTACTTATCGTAATATTTCAAAAACGTACTAATCCAGAACTATAATTTTTGTATTTTCGAGTTTAGAACAACAGCCTGCGTTAAACCGTACCAAGGTATTTATACTATATATGTAAATTTTTGTTGTAGACGCGATAGAACATCGAAAAGTTGAAACTCGAGTTTTTTGACTTTTTCTGATACTTCTCGTAATATTTCGAAAACTTACTAATTTAGATTTATAATTTTGGTACTACCGAGTTAAGTACAAAAGCCTGCGTTAAACAGTACCAAGGTATTCATACTATATATGTAAATTTTGATTGTAGACGCGATAGAACATCAAAAAGTGGAAACTCGAGTTTTTTGACTTTTTTTGATACTTCTTGTAATATTTCAAAAACTTACTAACACAGATCTATAATTTTAGTATTACCGAGTTTAGAACAACAGCCTGCGTTAAACCGTTCTGAAGAGTTTATACTATATATGAAAATTCTTGTTGTAGACGCGATATAACATCGAAAAGTTAAAACTCGAGTTTTTTGGTTTTTTCTGATACTTATCGTAATATTTCGAAAACTTACTAATCCAGATCTATAATTTTGGTATCCCTAGTTGATAACAACAGCCTGCGTTAAACCGTACCAATGTATTTATACTATATATGTAAATTTTTATTGTAGACACGATAGAACATCGAAAAGTTGAAACTCGAGTTTTTTGGTATTTTCTGATACTTATCGTAATATTTCGAAAAGTTACAAATTTAGATCTATAATTTTAGTATTTCCGAGTTCAGAAAATCAGCCTGCGTTAAACCTTACCAAGGTATTTATACTATATATGTAAATTTTTGTTGTAGACGCGATAGAACATCGAAAAATTGAAACTCGAGTTTTTGACTTTCTCAGAATCTTCTCGTAATATTTTATAAACTTTCTAATCCAGAACTATAATTTTTGTATTTTCGAGTTTAGAACAACAGCCTGCGTTAAACCGTACCAAGGTATTTATACTATATATGTAAATTTTTGTTGTAGACGCGATAGAACATCGAAAAGTTGAAACTAGAGTTTTTTGACTTTTTCTGATACTTCTCGTAATATTTCGAAAACTTACTAATTTAGAACTATAATTTTTGTATTTTCGAGTTTAGAACAACAGCCTGCGTTAAACCGTACCAAGGTATTTATACTATATATGTAAATTTTTATTGTAGACACGATAGAACATCGAAAAGTTGAAACTCGAGTTTTTTGGTTTTTTCTGATACTTATCGTAATATTTCGAAAAGTTACTAATTTAGATCTATAATTTTAGTATTCCCGAGTTCAGAAAAACAGCCTGCGTTGAACCGTTTTGAAGAGTTTATACTATATATGTAAATTTTTGTTGTAGACGCGATAGAAAATCGAAAAGTTAAAACTCGAGTTTTTTGGTTTTTTCTGATACTTATCGTAATATTTCGAAAACTTACTAATCCAGATCTATAATTTTGGTATTACTAGTTGATAACAACAGCCTGCGTTAAACCGTACCAAGGTATTTATACTATATATGTAAATTTTTGTTGTAGACGCGATAGAACATCGAAAAGTTAAAACTCGAGTTTTTGACTTTTTCAGAATCTTCTCGTAATATTTCGAAAACTTACTAATCCAGATTTATAATTTTGGTATTTTGAACTTAGAGCAACAGCCTGCGTTAAACCGTACCAAGGAATTTATACTATATATGTAAGTTTTTGTTGTAGACGCGATAGAACATCGAAAAGTTAAAAGTCGAGTTTTTTGACTTTTTCTGATACTTATCTTAATATTTCGAAAAGTTACTAATTTAGATCTATAACTTTGGTATTCCCGAGTTCAGAACAACAGCCTGCGTTAAACCGTACCAAGGTATTTATACTATATATGTAAATTTTTGTTGTAGACGCGATAGAACATCGAAAAGTTGAAACTCGAGTTTTTTGACTTTTTCTGATACTTCTCGTAATATTTTAAAAACTTACTAACACAGATCTATAATATTAGTATTACCGAGTTTAGAACAACAGCCTGCGTTAAACTGTTATGAAAAGTTTATACTATATATGTAAATTTTTGTTGTAGACGCGATAGAACATCGAAAAGTTGAAACTCGAGTTTTTTGGTTTTTTTTGATACTTTTCGTAATATTTCTAAAACTTACTAATCCAGATCTATAATTTTGGTATTGCCGAGTTTAGAACAACAGCCTGCGTTTAACCGTTCTGAAGAGTTTATACTATATATGTAAATTCTTGTTGTAGACGCGATAGAACATCGAATAGTTAAAACTGGAGTTTTTTGGTTTTTTCTGATACTTATCGTAATATTTCTAAAACTTACTAATCTATATTTATAATTTTGGTACAACTAGTTGCTAACAACAGCCTCCGTTAAACCGTAACAAGGTATTCATACTATATATGTAAATTTTCATTGTAGACGCGATAGAACATCAAAAAGTGGAAACTCCAGTTTTTTGACTTTTTCTGATACTTCTCGTAATATTTCAAAAACTTACTAACGCAGATCTATAATTTTAGTACTACCGAGTTTAGAACAACTGCCTGCGTTAAACCGTTTTGAAGAGTTTATACTATATATGTAAATTTTTGTTGTAGACGCGGTAGAAAATCGAAAAGTTAAAACTCAAGTTTTTGACTTTTTCAGAATTTTCTCGTAATATTTCGAAAACTTACTAATTCACATTTATAATTTTGGTATTCTTGAACTTAGAGCAACAACCTGCGTTAAACCGTACCAAGGAATTTATACTATATATGTAAGTTTTTGTTGTAGACGCGATAGAACATCGAAAAGTTGAAAGTCGAGTTTTTTGACTTTTTCTGATACTTCTCGTAATATTTCGAAAACTTACTAATCAAGATCTATAATTTTGGTATCCCTAGTTGAAAACAACAGCCTGCGTTAAACCGTACCAAGGTATTTATACTATATATGTAAATTTTTGTTGTAGACACGATAGAACATCGAAAAGTTAAAACTCGAGTTTTTTGACTTTTTCTGTTACTTTTCGTAATATTTCATAAACTTACTAATCCAGAACTATAATTTTTGTATTTTCGAGTTTAGAACAACAGCCTGCGTTAAACCGTACCAAGGTATTTATACTATATATGTAAATTTTTATTGTAGACACGATAGAACATCGAAAAGTTGAAACTCGAGTTTTTTGGTATTTTCTGATACTTATCGTAATATTTCGAAAAGTTACAAATTTAGATCTATAATTTTAGTATTTCCGAGTTCAGAAAAACAGCCTGCGTTAAACCTTATTAAGGTATTTATACTATATATGTAAATTTTTGTTGTAGACGTGATAGAACATTGAAAAGTTAAAACTCGAGTTTTTGACTTTCTCAGAATCTTCTCGTAATATTTCGAAAACTTACTAATCCAGACTTATAATTATGATATTCTTGAACTTAGAGCAACAGCCTGCGTTAAACCGTACCAAGGTATTTATACTATATATGTAAATTTTTGTTGTAGACGCGATAGAACATCGAAAAGTTGAAACTCGAGTTTTTTGACTTTTTTTGATACTTCTTGTAATATTTCGAAAACTTACTGATCCAGATCTATAATTTTGGTATCCCTAGTTGATAACAACAGCCTGCGTTAAACCGTAACAAGGTATTCATACTATATATGTAAATTTTTGTTGTAGACGCGATAGAACATCGAAAAGTTGAAACTCGAGTTTTTTGACTTTTTCTGATACTTCTCGTAATATTTCGAAAACTTACTAATTTAGATTTATAATTCTGGTACTACCGAGTTAAGAACAAAAGCCTGCGTTAAACAGTACCAAGGTATTCATACTATATATGTAAATTTTGATTGTAGACGCGATAGAACATCAAAAAGTGGAAACTCGAGTTTTTTGACTTTTTTTGATACTTCTCGTAATATTTAAAAAACTTACTAACACAGATCTATAATTTTAGTATTACCGAGTTTAGAACAACAGCCTGCGTTAAACCGTTCTGAAGAGTTTATACTATATATGAAAATTCTTGTTGTAGACGCAATAGAACATCGAAAAATTGAAACTCGAGTTTTTTTGTTTTTTCTGATACTTATCGTAATATTTCGAAAACTTACTAATCCAGATTTATAATTTTGGTATCCCTAGTTGATAACAACAGCCTGCGTTAAACCGTACTAAGGTATTTATACTATATATGTAAATTTTCGTTCTAGACGCGATAGAACATCGAAAAATTAAAACTCGAGTTTTTGACTTTTTCAGAATCTTTTCGTAATGTTTCGAAAACTTACTAATCCAGATTTATAATTTTGGTATTCTTGAACTTAGAGCAACAGCCTGCGTTAAACCGTACCAAGGTATTTATACTATATATGTAAATTTTTATTCTAGACACGATAGAACATCGAAAAGTTGAAACTCGAGTTTTTTGGTTTTTTCTGATACTTATCGTAATATTTCGAAAAGTTTCTAATTTAGATCTATAATTTTAGTATTCCCGAGTTCAGAATAACAGCCTGCGTTAAACCGTACCAAGGTATTTATACTATATATGTAAATTTTTGTTGTAGACGCGATAGAACATCGAAAAATTGAAACTCAAGTTTTTTGACTTTTTCTGTTACTTATCGTAATATTTCAAAAACGTACTAATCCATAACTATAATTTTTGTATTTTCGAGTTTAGAACAACAGCCTGCGTTAAACCGTACCAAGGTATTTATACTATATATGTAAATTTTTGTTGTAGACGCGATAGAACATCGAAAAGTTGAAACTCGAGTTTTTTGACTTTTATCTGATACTTCTCGTAATATTTCGAAAACTTACTAATTTAGATTTATAATTTTGGTACTACCGAGTTAAGTACAAAAGCCTGCGTTAAACAGTATTAAGGTATTCATACTATATATGTAAATTTTGATTGTAGACGCGATAGAACATCAAAAAGTGGAAACTCGAGTTTTTTGACTTTTTTTGATACTTCTTGTAATATTTCAAAAACTTACTAACACAGATCTATAATTTTAGTATTACCGAGTTTAGAACAACAGCCTGCGTTAAACCGTTCTGAAGAGTTTATACTATATATGAAAATTCTTGTTGTAGACGCGATAGAACATCGAAAAGTTAAAACTCGAGTTTTTTGGTTTTTTCTGATACTTATCGTAATATTTCGAAAACTTACTAATCCAGATCTATAATTTTGGTATCCCTAGTTGATAACAACAGCCTGCGTTAAACCGTACCAAGGTATTTATACTATATATGTAAATTTTTATTGTAGACACGATAGAACATCGAAAAGTTGAAACTCGAGTTTTTTGGTATTTTCTGATACTTATCGTAATATTCAAATTTAGATCTATAATTTTAGTATTTCCGAGTTCAGAAAATCAGCCTGCGTTAAACCGTACCAAGGTATTTATACTATATATGTAAATTTTTGTTGTAGACGCGATAGAACATCGAAAAATTGAAACTCGAGTTTTTGACTTTCTCAGAATCTTCTCGTGATATTTTATAAACTTTCTAATCCAGAACTATAATTTTTGTATTTTCGAGTTTAGAACAACAGCCTGCGTTAAACCGTACCAAGGTATTTATACTATATATGTAAATTTTTGTTGTAGACGCGATAGAACATCGAAAAGTTGAAACTAGAGTTTTTTGACTTTTTCTGATACTTCTCGTAATATTTCGAAAACTTACTAATTTAGAACTATAATTTTTGTATTTTCGAGTTTAGAACAACAGCCTGCGTTAAACCGTACCAAGGTATTTATACTATATATGTAAATTTTTATTGTAGACACGATAGAACATCGAAAAGTTGAAACTCGAGTTTTTTGGTTTTTTCTGATACTTATCGTAATATTTCGAAAAGTTACTAATTTAGATCTATAATTTTAGTATTCCCGAGTTCAGAAAAACAGCCTGCGTTAAACCGTTTTCAAGGTATTTATACTATATATGTAAATTTTTGTTGTAGACGCGATAGAACATCGAAAAGTTAAAACTCGAGTTTATTGGCTTTTTCTGATACTTATCGTAATATTTCGAAAACTTACTAATCCAGATCTATAATTTTGGTATTACTAGTTGATAACAACAGCCTGCGTTAAACCGTACCAAGGTATTTATACTATATATGTAAATTTTTGTTGTAGACGCGATAGAACATCGAAAAGTTAAAACTCGAGTTTTTGACTTTTTCAGAATCTTCTCGTAATATTTCGAAAACTTACTAATCCAGATTTATAATTTTGGTATTCTTGAACTTAGAGCAACAGCCTGCGTTAAACCGTACCAAGGAATTTATACTA